>NC_087475.1:68101284-68410034 GCF_036417665.1 Passer domesticus | reverse complement strand
ACATCTGTGCTGAGGTTGGACTGACTGTGAGAAAGGCCAGCACCACTTCTGTGTCTATATTATAGAAAGAATAAAATTCATTAATATTAAATTAAAAAGGAAAAGGAAAATAAAATTTAAAAAAGGGATGGAGATGAATTAGACATCAGCAAAGGTCCTAGTAGGGATGACATCACAGATTTCTTACTGTGATGTTATTTGCATCCATGCAAAAGGTTTGAGTAGTAAAAAAATTCTTCATATAAACATATTTGTGGGGGAAGTTTCCACTCCTTGTGGCATTATATGGTGACTATATCATGAATATATATATAATTGACATAGGCTGAAGTGTGTCATGAAGAAAGGAATTAGACAGACACACAGAGCAAATTGTGGAGCACATGGTGGGAATGATGCAGGTGGGCTAGGAAGGCTGGACATTCCCTGGTTCTGAGAGGAAAAGAGGAATTCCTATGTCTTGCAAACAGTCCTTGATGTATTTGTGGTGCAGGTCTTCACTGTGTGCTCGAGCTATGCTGAAGATTAATTGGGAAGGTAGAAAATGTCTGTCTGGTGCCACCTGCCACAGTCACAGGGTTATTATTAAGAGGATGGAGGATGTATTGGCTGGAGCACTTTCTGTCATGAAAGCTCCAAAAGTTGGCTCTGATGTTGCAAGACAGACTATCTGCCTGGAGCTACAAGTTGTGCCATTCTCTGTCAAGCTCCTCATCACAAAAGCTCGATGAGGGACAGGTTGCCTTCCACGTGACTTTGGCAGCAGTGTTGTTGTGTGGTAATGTTTCCATTGCCCTTGGATGCAAGACACAATTTCCAGGTTCTTTGGGAGCAGCATCTTCTGCTGTTTCTAGCAGGCTCTGGAGTCTAGCCAGCATCAGTGTCCTGTAAGCCCCCACTGTAAACCCCCACTAAAGTCTCTCAATTTACTGCCTACTTGTCACCCTAATGCCATCTCAGTGTGTCTGCTGACTCTTGACTGCTGCACTGGTGCTCCCATGAGCAGTGTGAGACAGGGCACCTCTCAGTGGTTTTACTTCCTTGTTTTCCTAAAGGGCATAACCAAGTATTTTTGTAAGCACAGTCTGGCTTTCTCCTCTCTGAGAATCTTCAGACCAAGCCTGCATCCCATTTTTCTTCTCTATATAGTTTTGCACTTACAGGAGTGTAAGGTCTACAACATTTTCAAAGCATTGTTCAATGTATTATTCATATAAATCCTGGACTGATGCTAGTCCACACACCCATCTTTGAGGTTAAGCTCTGTGAACTGCATTTTTATTTGTAGAGAACAGCTGTGGTCATAATGCCAAGTGCAATAACAATTACAAAAGGAGGAAAAATGTTACCCTCCAATTATCCCCTAAGTACTGCAGAGGCAAAGCAAGGGCAGTGTTTGGGTAGAGCCAAAAGTGAGATCTAAGCCTCATAAGTGGGGATTGGATGCAGCTGTCCCACAGTATGGCTCTGAGCTTTCAGTTTAGTACACTGTCAGTCTTGCACCAAAGATATCTTAGATCTATATACATAAGATTACAATCATTTTAAGTCACCTGTTTTATTTTGCTCTGAAGAGAGTTGAAGCCATCTGGTCTCACTTTGGAGGTGACAACCAAAAACTGCGGATAGTGACAGCTATCAGCTCAGTGGTGAAATAACCACTCTCTTCTCCCAGGGTAACAAGGGACAGGATGTGAGGAATTGGCCTCAAATTGCACCAGGGAAGATTTAGATTGGATATGAGGGAAAAAATCTTCACTAAAAGGGTGGTCAAGCACAGGAACAGGCTGCCCGGGGAAGTGGTGGAGTCATCATCTCTGCAAGGCTCCAAAAAATGTAGATGTGGCACTTGGGGATGCGATTTAGTGGCAAACACAGTGGTGCTGGATTAACAGTTGGATACTGGATTAAACATGGGAGCTGGATTAACATGGGAGCAATGCAGCTGCAGCACCCAGTGGGTGAGGCAGAGATGTGTCCTGGGCAGAGCTGTGGCGAGGCAGGAAGGTGCCAGCCCCTTCACAGCCCCTGGAGAGGAGGACATGGGGAGGAATAGTGGATGGCAGCGCGTGGACGTGGGCAGGCAGGAGCCAGGGAACAGGAATGCTGCTGCTCCCTGCCCTGGTGCTCTTCCTCAGGTTACAGTGAGGATTACTTTTCACATCTCCATGTTTCTGTTAATCCTCCCACCTTTTGTTTGTGGTCTTTTCAGAGCAGGACCGACTCCTAATACATGTTTTTTCAGTGACTTGCACTGAGAAGCCCTGATCTTGCTTGAGGCCTCTAGTCATGACTTTAATACAAATGATAAATCATCATCATAAAACAGGACTGCACAAACCATAACTCCTGTCATAACTCAGGGATGAAGTGTCAGCAGCTCACAAACATGTGACAAGGTCAGGGAGACCATGAAAGGCCAGAAAAAGTGAATGCTCACAGAAAAGAGGAGGTGTTGAATGAAATATTTCTAGTATGTGTCAGTGTTATATCTGTGTCAGTTCAGAGCTGATTTCCTTTATCGATGTCACATCCTGACAGCGACATGGCCGGGAAAAGGACTGAGCCACACATCACAGGCACTCACCAAGGAGCAGCTGCATGAAAATGTGCACACACAGTCAGTAGGTGCTTCCCATCCTCAGGCTGCTCTGAGAGCACCAAGCTGGCAACCAGGCTTCAGCAAAACCATTTCTTTGTCCTTTTAGTGGTGCCTAGAGACACTTACTCGTGTCTCCTCTCTTTTTTTCCTTCTGTCCCACAAAGGAAATCTATGTGGGCATGTCACACAGGGGATTTTGATAGTTCTGGAGACTATTTCACCTGTGAGTTAGCTCAGACATACACAAGGATCATTGGCCATGGAACTGCTTTCCCAGGCAGCCTCTGGGCCCATGGATAAATTCCCTGACAGACCCCATCCCATGCTTCAATCTGTACAAGTCAACAGCATGCTTTGCTAAAGCTGTCATCACTCTCTAGGGTTACACATTTTTTCAGTGTCCCCTAACCTGTAGAGGCAAGGAGTTTGGGAGACCCAGAGCATAACAGGAAAGATTTGCTGCAGGAATGTGAGGAGATGATGGTGAAAACCCCAGCAGTTCTGTCCATTCATAGCAAATCAAATAAGCATAGAAATATCTTTAAGCCATTTTACCTGGCAAGAAGCCATGCTGTCTTTTCATCCAAAGTGTGATGCTTGGAGAAAAAGTAGCTTTAGTGAGCTGAATAACAGGTGAAAAAGAAACATGAGGGGAGAGTCAAGCTGTATTTATGGAAAAAACATTTTGTCCTTGATGAACTGAAGGATTTGTGCTATTACTTCCTGTAGCTTCACAACTTCCAGGCACCAATTCCCAGTCTTCCTCCTTATTCCTGAGATTAGAACTTTCAAAATATTTTAAAGTATTTCAAAATAAATGTAATCTTTAGAGCCTTCCGTGCTGTAGGCTGCTGAAGGCTATGCTGTCTGTCACATTGGTTTAATGGCTTACACAACCAGGAAAATCCATCTTGTTCCCAGTCATGACTGCACTGTAAGGAGTTTCTCTAGTGACTCCTGCTTGCCAGATGACATTGTTTATAGACAGACAATTACAATACAATGTTTGGGGTTTTTTCCAGAATTTATCATTGTTAAATTTTACATTTGGTATTGAGTACTCTAAATTAAAGCAGGTTCATTATTCAATATTGCCAAAATCATGCAGGCTGTTATTGCAAGAAAGAAATCACTCCCAGATTCAGATCCTAGTGTATCGGCAACACCAGAACTGCTCTCCCTCCATCTTGGTGGAGTAAATTTCCACAATTAGGATGAGAATTCAGCCAAAGAGCTTTGGCACAGATGACACAGTAAATCAGATGAACACAGAGAATTAAAACAATGAAGCAGGAAGGAGAAAAGCAGGAAGCGCTGAGAAGTGACATCAAATAAAGAGATGTGAAACAGATGTTCTTGAACCTGAGCAAGGATATGCTTTGGGATAAAAGAAACAGACAACAGCACATGAGACAGTTTTCCCTGGAGAGATACCTAGAAGTAAAGTGCTTTAAAGAAGAACTTGAAATCAGAGAATATGTCATAGTCAGTATGACAACACATGAATTAGGCACTGAGAGAGATCAGCACAAAAAGTGATCCAGAGCAAGAAAAGGAGAAAAAGTGTTCAAGAAATTGGAAGCGCAGATAGAAAGCAGAAGCTTTGAGAATGTACAGGAACCAGACTTGGGAAAGCTAGACACTACCTGTAGGAAAAAAGCGCATTAGTCTTCATAAAAAAAAGTAATTACAGTAATTTGGACTGTACTTCAGTATGATGTAAATGGGCTACTGACTTGCTCAGCATTTGAGGCACTGCCCCTAAAACATTGTTTGGACATTCTTGTTCTTCATTTTACTATTATGACAATGCAGCAGCCCATGAAGCACCACCACCAGGATGTTCTCTCTAGGCTGCCCGTGCTTTTATCTTGCTCTGTGAAGGTCAGATCCTGGCAATGTTAGGCCAGCACTCCATCCTCATTGTACTGTTCAGGAACCCTCTGAAGCACCTTGTTTAAATCCATACAAAACACAGCTCTTTGCATCCTGGTTTCAGGAGATGAAATTGCTATCTTCTCTTATCCTCCTCATGGACACAAACTTGTGGTCCTCTCTGCTCTAAGCTCATCTTTTCTATCAAAACTTGCAGCTACGAGTTTGACTATTCCTTACTTTTCCCAGTTAACAGCAAGCAGATTCAAATTCCAGACTAACACCTGCCTCTCTGGTTTCCTTTTCCTCATATTTAAAGTTAATATAATGAACTTTAAACAAACATTTTATATATTTAGATTATTTATATAATTAAAATTTTAACTTTTAACATAGCTAACATAGCAACAATCTTCAAAACAAGATCTTTAAAACCTGCTTCTTTAGTACCCTGCAACTCATGCTCATCTGACCGTGGTTAATGAATGTGCACTTTCGTTCATCTTTCTTCTTTGTACTTTTTATTTCTACTTCTACCTGTTGGGTTTTTTTTGGTTAGTTGTTTGTTTGGATTTTTTTTGGTTGTCATCATATCTCCCCAGCCCTCAAGTGAGTTGGGAGCAAAGTGGGGCTGTGAAGCCATCTGTCTGTCCAGTGACTGTGCTGCAAAATCCTCCTACCACAGAAAGCCTTCACTATGGGCTGGGCTAGGAACTATTTGCTCTCATTACCATCATCTCCAGGAAGGCTAGGAGACATCTGTTGAATCTGTGTAATAGGCCTGACTTCCATTTACCCTTTGTCTTTCCAGCTGTAGAGACCCACCCTGATGTCTCATTAACAAAGTAAAAATAATGACACTGTTTTGTTTTCCCACCTCCAGGCAGCTGCAGAACCTTCCATAACCAACTGTAATCCAAGTCTCTTGTCCCTGGAGTCCTAATGCTTGAGAAACTCACTAAGCAGTCTTATTTTGCAGTTTATTTCCATTGTGCTCTCTGCTTTTCAGCTGGCTTCATCTGGGATGAGCAATGGAGGGCGATGATATGGTGTGGGGGAGATGATGCAGACTGAACTCACAGCAAAGGAATGCAAAGGAGAGAATGTCAGAGGAACAAACTAGATACTAGGTAATTTCACTTCTCAGCTGGACAAATTGGTATTTTAAGTGATGACTACCATGAGTTGCCCTGCCTTTTGTGGATCTCAGTGTTTCTCTTTCTTTACTGCAATGGTCTACAAGGCTTGGGTTTCTCAAAGCCTCCAAGGCAAGAATTCTCTTCTTGGCTACCTTGGCTTTACAAGTTGTAGACAGCAACAGCCCTGGAGCTGTTGGACAACTAACGTAGCTGGCAAAGGCTCAGCCACAGACACCGCACGTGCAGAAAAGATGTGGGATTCACAAATGGGTGCAGCTCTACCAGGAGAACCAGGCACATGGTCACTAACATTTTTGAATGCTTTCAAAGCCCTGACAAATTTCTGGAGACTTTCCCGTAGTCATTCTGCTCCCATAGTGTCTCTTGGAGAAAAGACATGGAGATGGCCAGAACACAGAGAATAATAATCCATCAGGTCACAGAAAGATTTCTTGAGGCTGCCTCCAGCAGACAACCTCATGGAAAAAGGAGGAGAGGGACTGGGAGTTAATCACTCCCAGTTACACCAGGGCTGCATCCTCACTAGCAGATGTGGCCTTATTTCCATCATTTTCTTGGCAGTTTGGAGGTTTATCATCAGATAGGATTGCATGCCAGATCAAGGGTGGGTGCTGCAGCTCAGGAAGCACAGCATGAGGAGTTCCTCATCCCTGCTCCTGCTGAGGTTGGGGCAGAGTCTCCCTAAACTGTCACACACATAGGGACATGACCTTAAAATAACAATTTTTCAAACACTTTTTAGGAACACAGATTGCTGACAGAGAATTTGAGGCAATCTAAATCTTAGGTGAGGACAAAAATTCTGTGAAGCTAGCTTCAAAAAGGATTTAGTTTGACCATATCTTTAACCTGGGGGTCGATTAAAAGAAGAGAAGCTTTGGTGACTCATTTCTACAGGGTCTGAAATAGAACAGGTTATTAAACACACAACCCAACAGCTGCAGAATCTGACAGAGACATTGTTCTCCCTAAGCATTTGGTAATAGAGTATTTCAGATGATTGAACAGCTAATAAAGTCAGAGTCTTTACTAAGTAGATGGATACCAGCAATATTGCAAAGGTAATTATAGATTTCTATCAAAAAATTCTTGACTCAAAATATTCATTCTCAGACTGAAGCTAATACACAGATCTCAGTTACAGAAAAAAATATTTTAGCTGCTATTTAAAAGGTTTCCAATTTGCTCTACCGTAGTGGCTTTCCAATTACAAGCAATTTCAAGGTGTAAGTTTTCAGACTGAGTGTTCCTTTTTTCAAGGTAAATCCTCACCAGTTGTCACATAAAACTAGTTTTCCCATTACTCATGTTCTTATGCGTTTTGGCAGTACAGGGATGCTTATTTCCTTTGCTCCTTCTCAGGCATTAGGCAGTTGGGATGTCTGTACCTCTGTAAAGTTACAAAGTGATGAGAAAGGATCAGAGGAGCAAAAAACACTGTTAGGAGTGCTTGCAAAAAACCCACAGGAGAGTCCTTCATGCACAAAATTATTAATTTACTTCTTTGTTGCTATTTCAGCGTGTCTATTTTTTCCCATTGATCTTTCAGATCCTTTACTCATTCTCTGTGAGGGCCACTAGAAAACCAGAGTATGTTTTAAAATCTTGCATATTCAGCTATGGCAGCTAATTCACAGCTGCAGAAAAAAATTCTTTACATGTGTAACTTATCCCATTATCGTGGAGCAGCATGCAGCAGAGCTTGTACTCGAACTCAAGCTAGTTTATCAACTCCGATTATTTTTGCCTGGTTTATAAAAATGCAATGGATACTCATTTTCATTTAGTTGAGCCAACCCACATCATACAGCACTGCCCATGTCTGCTTTGCTTTGCATTTCTTAGTGTCGCCTCCTTTGCAGGCTTTATTAACCCCATGCCCTGCCTCAACACACTCCATTCTACTCTTTGAAAGCCTGTCTTGAGGACTCATTGCTGTTGTAAAAACTGTGAGAAATGAAATGGCAATGGCTCAAGTGTAGAACAATCAAAAATATTTTAAATATATACAAAGAAAATATGTTGTTGCATTCTTCTTCTACTATTTGGGTGGTGCTGCATTTCTCAGAGAAAGCATTTCCAAGAAGCAGAGACTTTCTGGGCACATGTGTGTGGCACGGGCTGGAGGAAGAGCACTGGAGACCAGTCAGCTCTCACTGTGAATGTGGCTACCCCTCCCACCTGTGGCTCCAGCATCACCATCCCTGGGGAAAAGGACAGCCCCTGCTCACCTACAAAATGCAGCAAGGACCTGACAGTGACTAGAGCAGTGTGGGCAGCTTAACCTGCTCAGATGTTGCTGAGCAATGCCCACACAAATTTCATGTCCACACATCAAGATGCTGGATCTGAGCTCTAACCTCTAGGAAGACCTGCTAGGATCAAAGAGGATTGCTGGTGGGCTCTATCGTGCTGATGAGCTGCAAAAATATCAAAGCCATAAGCAGGACTTTCCCTCATGCACAGGAAGATCAGTCTCACAGGCTAACTGCAAATAAAAGATGCCAGCAGCACGCGTGGTCAGAGGGGGTTGTTGCACTGAGGATGCAGGCACAGGGAGTGTTACAAATCACTGAAAGATGCAGGGGTTGCTGCAGACTGGTGCAAGTACTCGTGTGTGCAGGATCCAACAGGTTTTGGAGGCAATTACAGTGCATATTAAACAACATATACTTCTGCATCTAAATATGGTGTCCAGATATTTGTATCAAAATCCCAATTTATATGACAGAGTTCAAGGAGACATGTTTGTTTTTGATGTTTTTTGTTTTTTTTTTTTTAGTTACTAGCTATAGAAAGAGATGCTAGCTGCTAAATGTTTGCTTAAATTTTCAAGGCATTTTCCCTTCATGCTGTGCTTGTATCTAGGGTTTTGTTCCCATTTCTAGCAAAATTTGAGCCTAATAAAAATTCTTCTAACCTTCATTTATTGCAGTGGCCATCATCTAGCTAGATCTTTTATTTCTATTGTCAGTGGCAGTAAGAAATTGGTGACAAAAATTACTATTGTGGCTGTAAGTGCAGGGTTATTTATAAACAGCTAGATGCAGAAGAAATACAATTTAAATTTCATTGTGAGCAATATTCAGTTCTAGAGCTCTCTGATGTACAATTCATAGCTGCTTAAATTGTAGTCATTACTCTCATACTACAATACTCTTTGTCATAACAAAGGGAAATTACTTTTCTGTCAATTATTTCTGCAAGATTAGTTAATTTGCACTTGCAAAGGGTTTGGAGCAGCATCTCAGTTCCATGGAGATGTTTCTCAAAAGCATTTGGCAATTAAAGTTTGGAGGAAAAGGTAAATGGAAGTCACCTTCAAAAGGTAAAGAAAAGGACAGTGCATGCATCCCAAAGTGTCATATGCCAGTGAAGAGCAGCAATGAAGAGCAGACCCATCACTGACAGACTGCCAGCCTCAGTGCTGCAGAAACCTGTACTGAGGACCTGCAAGGGGAATGCTCCTCTCTGCAAGAGGAATGCTCCTCTCTGTTTCAGTACTGAGCAGCCACTGAAATAACTGGCAGCATTTGAAATCACTGCCCTGACTACACGTGAGCTGTGCATGCAATTATCTCTATAAAACATCCTTCTCTCTGGCGTCTCCTTCTGCTGCTATCTGTGTGTTTGCTTAATCCATGTCAGAATGGAGATAGCAAGAGCCAAAAACATGAGGAGGAATGTTATTTTTACTTACTTGCTTGGAAATTCTGTATGAGCTTTAGCATATCTGGCTTGGATACCCACCTGAGGCATCACAGCTCCTGACCCTAGCAGCATAATTTAAGGTGTTGAAGTTTTAATGCCTGAATTCCTTGGAGGGGTGATGGAGGAACTGTGTGCAACATTGCCTGAGAGACAACACAGTGCTCTTCCACTACTCTTGAAAAACTGCTTCAGGAAGGTTCTCCCTTCTTTTTCCTTCATGTGTCTCCACATGTAGGTGTGGCACTTAGGGACATGGTTTAGTGGTGGCTTTGACATTGTTAGGTTAAGGCTGGACTCAATGACCTTAGATCTTTTCCAAACTTTTCCACTAATTCTATGACTCTATTAATGAGTTCTGGAGCATCACCTGAGATCCTTCTTGCTAAGATCAGGGGTATTGTGGGCAGGAAGTGTGGCTATGACTTCTTTAGCCTGTGAGATGCTCTCAGGGGTGAGGGTGCTGGCTCTGGGCCTGGCATGGCATGGTGCTGTCGCTCCCCAGCCTGCAGGGATTAACACCCACACAGAGAGAGCAAACAGAACCCAACAGAGACAGCAAATCTTTTCTTCCCTCCATGAAAATAGTGGAAAAGCCTTTGGAAAATGGGGCATTCAAGAAAGGCCTCAGATGTAGCATGAAGACTGGGTGGGGTTTTTATACCCTACCTCTTCCCTGCAGCCAGGCAGGCTTGCTAAATCACCTCAAAGTTGAGGTCAAAGGTATTTTTTTTTTGTAAGTGGAGCAGAATAAGTGGAGTGCAGACACACTGTGTAGCTGTACTGTCATGCGCTGCGTGCAGCTGGCACAGCACAGCTTCACCTCTAGGTATTATTGCAATTAAAATGATGAAATAGCAACAGCACAGGCATCCTTGACAATGATGTTTGTGTTTAGGCATGTCAGACTGTGCTGATACTGATATCCCGATCCTGTATTGGCATCACAGCTCTCACGGAGTTTTGCAATGTCTTAAATCCTAGCCCCTACCAAATTCCAACAAATACAGTCACAGTCCTCCTTCCTGATATGGCTCTCTTGATACAACAAGAGGCAGAGCATCCTTATCTTTCCTCCCCAGCCTGAGCTGCCTGCAGGTGCTGTTGCTGTGCTTTGGCGCAGAACATTTCAAAGGCAGAAATTACTCAGGAGGGAGTTCTCAGCAGAGTTTACAGAATGTTTCAGGGCACCTTAATCATATGTTATTTCTGTTCCCATTAGGTTAATGAATTTGCAGCACTGCTCAGCCCAAAACTAGACTCTGCTCCAATCATCCATAAAAACTTTAGAAAGTGTTTAAAAATCATGAGTGTTTTGTTGCCTTTAATTATTTTCCATTTCAGTTGCCTGGATTTTCTTTTGAGACACATGTTCTTGGTTTATATCAAGGCTATGATCCTACCTTGCACAAAAGATAAACTCACATTTGTTTCCAAGAATTAGAAGTAGGTGGGGCTAAATTCTGCAGGTTAATAAGGATAGGTATGAAGACATGAGCACAAGTATAAGGATATAAGAGTGTAAAGATATACACCAGCATATAAAGACACAGACTGCAATTTTCAAACTTTCAGCTTGAGACAATGACAGAAAATATCCAAAATTACTTTCCTCTTTTTTTCTTTGGCTAAACTCCAAAATATTAGAGTCAGTCCCACTTATTTTTTCACAATCAGTTCTTTAAATTCCCCCTCTTAAAAATATACTTAGTTTACCTATTTGTGTCTATACAATAACATGCCAGCTCTTGGCTTTTTATTCACAGAGGGACAGAGAGAAACCACATCAATTTCTGGTTCTATATGATATGAAAACTGTTGTAAAAGGTAGGGTTTTTTATGATGTCTGGATATGCCACTCAGACTCCTGTAACTTCAGGACATAATGCAGTGGCACTAAAGCATCTGGGGTTTGAATGTTGAAAAAGCCAGTTGTGGCTATAAAGGTTTTGGGATCAACAGTGTTTGGGATCCCTCTAATTTTTCTGGATAGACCTAGAGACCTTGTGGTCTGGGTTGCTCAGTGGTGCACCTCCCTCCAGCCCTGCACATTCCTTTTACATGTGTATCCCAAAAGCTGCCTCTACCTTTGACATATGAATACAGTTGTTTTTTGGGTTTTTTTTTTTCCTGAGAACATAAAACCAACAATTTAATTAAGGTAATTTAATTTGTCTTCAAAACAATGCATAATGCATTCATTAAAGTAACTTAATTTGTCTTCAAAACAGAGTATTATTCATTTACCCTAAGGCATGAAACACATAGCACAAAGGGCAAAAAACATCAGAGGTACATGATTCTTACTCATACCCTCATCTTTCCCCTTGACAGCTTTTGTGCTTTCTCATTTTCAGCTTCAAGGAGCATTTGTGTGGTATTAGCACCAGTCTGTTTTTACAGAGCTTTCCTTTGCCCTTAACTCCCTTCCTTTCTCAAATTGCTTCTGGACAGCTTCTCTCAGGTGACTTAAAGGCCCCAGTTTTGCAAACCTTTTGTGAGAGTATAGTGTGATACTTCTCAGTCCTGAAAAAATAGATATATTAGCAGTGTTGTGACCAAGGGGTTATTTTTTAGGTCCACAGACCTCCTTGACTTTGTGGACTCTTTTGCATATGTTCAGCTTGTCTCCATCTGCTTGATCATTTTCATAACCCCTGTTGACTAACTGCACAAATAAATATCCTCATCTCACAAATGCACATGTGGAAGCAGAATATTAATTAAAAAAAAAGACACATTTTTCTAGTTTCCTGTTCCAAAATAACAGCCTGCGATACATATCTATTATCAGCAAACAAATGATACAGAATACTAAATAGTTATAAAAGGTAAGGTTTTATGAAACTTTAAAGTTTTGATAATTAAAAAAAAATAAAAGTTTTGTAATTAGGCTGCATACATCATATGAGTATTTTGTAAGGTAAACCTTACAGACAGAATTTAGTAAGATTTTTTAATTAATAGAATGTTGTTGTTGAGAATGTGCCCACATAGCACAAAAATATCTGATATGTAATGATAAAAAGTACTTAAAAAGAAACTATTTTAGCTGAAGTTCAGCTGAGTCTTAGCTTCATCTAATCCCCACTTCAGTGGTAGATATGAACACACTTCATTCTAGGAGCTTGGGAAACACCAGAGAAGAACAAATTTGTTGGCTTCACTGGTGTGTTTATTTCTTGGTGATACTGAATGTTTAAAGATGTGTGTGTTCCTGGAAGTTCTCACAGCAGGTAGCATTTGTAATGAACTCCTTAAAATCTGAACATACCATGTTCTTGTTTGCCCTTCGGAGTAACTAGGAAACCAGCCTCACCCCAGAGGTGTCTCTCCCCTTCAGACCTTTTTGTAGCTTTGGCATTTCTAACTAGATGAGATGAATTGCTATTGGTAAAAATATCACAGAATTTAGTTCTTTAGCTGCAGCAATTGAGGTATAAACTGGATATTTCTGACCAGCAGTATCAGTCAGAGCTGGCTCTTCCATTTGAAACAAGGCCAGCTAATGCCTCTGGGATGAATCTTAGAGGATAGGACAGAGCCTGCAGAGAACCACACAAAACCTCTCCTCTCTGTAGTGCAGGAGCTCTGGACTGTCCTAGCGTGCAGAACAGGGAAATCAAAACTGTTGCAAGGAAGCCCCACCTAAAATACAAAATAACCCCATTAGTCTCTCCACGACAAAGACCTGGGAGTTATTTTGCTGGGTAGGTGGCCATGGGAACAGTGTGGTTATCATCACACAACAGAGACGGAAACCAGAACTTTCTCCAGGAATGGGGAAGCAGCCTCCAGGAGTATCACAGGGAGCAGCACTTTCACAGCTAGAAGCCAAGCTTCCTAAAACAACATTACCGCTACAGAACACCACAAACATAAAAAGGAAAACCTAAAATCTTTCCGAGCAGGAGGAAAGCAAATAAAAAGTAGCATATATACATTTGCTTTCTTGAGATGGATGTCAAAGGTTAGACAAGGTATGGAGGCACAGAGCTGGATTTAGCTTCAACCTTGAATAGACTGGAGACACAAAGCTGAAGTTCGTGGAATAAAAGTGAGATTGCTCTGTTTAATCTTTGCTTTTGGAAGAATCTGGAGGTGAAAGCACAACTGAGAGCTGGCAGGACCATCCTTCTGCTAGCAACATGCACAACTGCAGTAACTCTTCGTTCATCTCCTTGGCCAGCCTGGCAGGGATGGCAGCTGCCTGTATTGAGCCACATTCCAACTCTGGTCACACTGGAATGAATCCAGGGTCATGTCATTGATTTCAATGAAGTTATTCTCTATTCATGCTTGCTAGCTGAGAATCTGGCCCATTCTATCTAGGCAGCAATATCTAATAAGAGAGAAAATACTGCCAAATTAAGGGAACAAGAAGAACCAAACTATGTGACATGAAGAGGAAATATTTTACATTATAAGGATTATAGAGGCCCTTTAGTTTAAGGACTTTATCAGCATTTAAAGGACAGTTGGCTGAAATGCATTTCTACATATGCCTAAATTTTCTTTTAAGCCTCATTTGCTGTTTATAAAGTGAAAAGAAAATGTATTGATTTTCACATTATTGAAATAAAAATGCTGCAGTTTGTTCAACACAGAGCACTAATTCATTATACATCTATGAGCAGGAGTCTTCCCTTTAGGATTTCCTTCACATCAATTAAGAAGGCCTCTCTGGCCAAAATATGTTGAGTTTCATGATTTTCTCTGTGGGACCACTTTTCTGTTGGTGCCAAATTCAGTTTTGGGAAAAATGCCATGCTCTGCTGAATAAACCCAGGTTGTCTCTGCTGTAGTGACCAACAAAAGATAGAGGAAAGGAATCAAGGTAAGGGAAATTTATCATCACTATACTATTTCCAATAAGTTCAGATTAATTCTCAGCAGGACTTGATGATACAGTATATCTGACTTTAGAGAAGCCAGTGGTATAACAAAAATTCTGCAACCAATGACATAAGAGTAGCAAAAAGTTATAGGTTTACTCCAGCAATTTATTTGTTAAAGAAATACTGACATTTACTTTTTAGCAGGCAATGGACTGAATTGCCCCACCGCTTGCTATACTAAGTTGGTATCAACCCATGTTATGTGCTCTGACTAATGCAGCAGAAATGCACTTGTATGCCCACACCTCATCTGGATGCTGTTTGTGTTGCTGCATGATCTGGAGGCACCCAGACGGAGAATGAGTGGTGATGGATCCACCAGAGATGGGGTTTCTGCTATACCTACTTAGCAGTAACATGCCACTTAGCCACAATTTTCACTTAACCTTTGGATTTCACTCAAACTGACCAGCATTTAAATTTATATACTCATGCAACACCCTGGCCAAGAAAGAGAAACATTAAGAAGAGGAGAGAAACATGCCTGCTTACTAAGGAAAATGTATGTTAAATTGAGAAAGGTGTTGGATTGTTTTGGGTAGCTAGAAAGAGATGTGGAACAATCCAGGAAGGATTTAAGACAACTTTTAATTTCTAATTATTTTTAGAGCATATATCTGAGCTTGCACTAACATCGAAGTGAATCAAGAAAAGTTGTAGCGTATAGCTCTTTTCACACAAGATTGTATATAAAATAATGCCCTAGGATGACAGGGGTCCTGTTAGACCATCCTGGACAGTTCCCATAAGGAAGTGAAAACATCACAAGCCTGGAGTGGCAAACTGCCTGCTCAGGTTTGGACTCCTGGTTTGGGTATCAACCCCTACAGCTCTCCCACAGAAATTCCTTTCATTATTCCTATGCAAGAAAGAGCAGGTTATTAATGTTTCAACTGCAGAAATGATCCTCCTGTGCTAGTGCAATGTATCTGTTAGAATTAGTTCTGTAAATCTGCATCATAATGGACAATATTCTCTTAAACTAATTTCCTGCAATCATCATTAATTGGCCAGCTTTCTAACACCTGGTACCAACAGATTTTTCATCCAGCAAGTGCAGTGCCACACAATGGTAACAGCAGGTTTTTACCTAATCCCTCTCCATACACAAGCAAACATCAAATGTGCCTGTAACAAAGACACACAGATCAGCCTGACATTGCTGGAAACTCCCAGGAGATTCTCCCTCAGTACAACTAGTCCTGCTCAAACAGATTTTCCAGTGGAAAAGATGATTTGAAATAATTTCAAACTAGACTAATTGCACTCACTTGAAAAGAACATCCTTCTCTTCCTCAGTGTGCACATATATTAGTCCAGCTGTAAGTGCAGCTAACACTTTGCAAAGTTTTCCAAAGCAATAATTATTTCATCTTAGGAGAATTCACATCTTACTTGATAATGAAATTATGTAGATATATATACTTCATGCAAAGTTGCACACACATACATGCACACACAAATAAAATTTTTAAAAAATTTAAAAAGTAGGCATTTAAAATTACTTTTAAAATCCACTCACAGTTTCGAAGTTCAAGCATAAAACTTCTTGCCTTGCATCTGTAGCTCCAAGCTGTCTGTAAAGATAACAGAGTCCATCAGATATCCTGGTTTTGTTTCCTTGCATAAAAAATATCATCTGTGACAGGCACAGGAGCTGACTTCAAGGACCAGCCCCTTCGGCGGAGCACACCAATCGGGAGACCCGGGAGCACATGTGGAATGCTGCTCGCCTGCACGCCGGTCACGGCCACGGGCAGCATCTGCTCCGCGGGACACGGCTGCCAGATGAGCTCGGGTGTCGCGGAAACACCGCGCTGGAGGTGTCCCTAGCCCAGCCCAGCCCCGGGAGGCTTTCAGAGCCCCTCAGTGCCGCTGCTCCGCTGCGCCCGCCATGGGGACACCTGAGCCTGAGGCCAGGCGTTGTGCCTTGCCCCTTCCGACGTTATTCTTTCATGTCTTAATAATAAAAAAGAATATCCTTTATAATTACATTTAATGCCTCTCCACTTTTTGTCTTCGTTGCTGTTCTAACCTCATTATGTTCCAAACCTTATCCCTGGAAAACCAAGCCTGTGGGCATTGAAAGCCCCTCATATCAGGGGGCTGGCAGTACTCCTAACCCTTTGGCTCAGCCTCACCTGGGATTTCCTCCCTTTCCTGATGCCGCAGGGCTGTCTGCCCACAGGCTCCCTGCTCCTCCTGCCTCTGGCACAGCCGCCCAGCTGTGCTGTGCAAGCTCCCCACAGGCAGCTCTGCCCTGTGCCTGTCAGCCAGAGAGGTCATTTTCTTCTGGCATCTGTGGTGGCACTTAAACGCACACTGCTTAGAGATGGTATTTAGGGACACAGACGCCCTGCTTCCCTGCTCCCTGAGCGCTCAGCCCTCGCCCAGAAGCAGGCTGAGAGGAGTGCGTGTCTGCTAACGTGGGCTGGGAGCTGGAACGCAGCGCTCGAAGCCAAAACTCAGACCATACATAGGTGAGCGTGATGAACTAACATCTGTAGGTCTGTTTTCACTCCTGGAAGGGCAAGTCACAACATGCTGGGAAGGGAAACCAGTAAACACACAGCGCAAAAGCTTGTGCCTTTTCCAGCTGGAGTACGAGACCTGAAGGC
Organism: Passer domesticus; assembly: GCF_036417665.1. Classification (NCBI taxonomy): domain Eukaryota; kingdom Metazoa; phylum Chordata; class Aves; order Passeriformes; family Passeridae; genus Passer; species Passer domesticus. The sequence goes on along the minus strand of NC_087475.1, from coordinate 68,393,173 downwards.
CTTCCCCCCTCACACCTCTCATAACCTCAGTGCTGGCTTTAGTAACTCAGAGGAGCAGCTTTACTTGATCAGATAACCTGACTTTAGCATTCAGGGTGCAGGTTAGAGAGGACTGGCCATAATAAATAAATAAATACTGCTGTCTCTAGTCTGAATAACTTGCTGTTTTAATTGCATTATTTTTTCATTCTAATTTCTAGTTTAGTAGATTAGTAATTCACTAAAGGGTAATTTTACAATGTTTTCCAATAGTGGATTAACCAGGCTGGTTAAAAACCTAGACAAAGCTCCGTTTTCCACCCTCAGAAGCCACTGGTTTCTCAGATGAAAAATTCCCACAGAATGTCACTGAGACAGCACAGACTTCGGTCAGTGAAATAAGTTCCCGCCGGATTCAGGGTGGAATTTCCCATTTCCAGAGGCTAAGGCCAGCACACCCCAAGCAGGAAATAACTCTCCGTTAGCAAGAGCCAAGAGCCTTGGTGGAAGCGCTTTCTTTCATCGGCCGCCGGTGGGGCGGGGAGGAGGCAGCAGGGACCGTCTTTGGCGTGAGGAAGGTCTTTTGCAAATCTGCAACGAGGAGCGAACTCGCTTCCAGTTCCCAGCCGGGAACATTTTGTTCAGAGGTTTCCGAGCTGGGAGCAGCTGGGGCAAGGCTGCCGGAGGTTTTCCTGCCTGATCCTGATCCTGGTTCCGCACCCAGGGGTGGTTCCGCAGAGGGGTAGAGTTGGGTCAGCCTGCCTGGCGGGGACTGGGGCTGGGACAAACCTTCCCCCTCTTTTGCTGCTGAAGAAGATGCACTGTCTGGCAGCACTTCGGAGGGGGAGGTGGAGGAAAAAAATGTTGAGCCTTGTAAAACGAGTATTTCCACTGTGTCTGAGACCTTGCTGGGGTGATGCAGGGGAACCTGAACAGAAACCTTCCTGTACAGCCAGGACAGAGACCTTCCTGTTCAGAGGCTCACTGCCTTCCCATGAGCTTTCTAAGGGTCTTGCTTTGCTTTTCATTTTTTTGGTCCTACATGAGGTTAAACCTTCCAAAGAGAGTTTTGCCACATCCAAATCCATGCCCATGTGGCAAGTGGGACAGGGAATCTGCACTGGCACACAGGAGAGCTGCCTGAGCCCTCTGCCTGTGGGTACCTGCTGTGGCTGCACAGGGGGTGGCATGAGTGGCCCAAATTTGCATTGGGTCTGGCAAACTCAGCTTGATAGATGATGTTTAATGTGCAGCCAAGCCAGGTTTTGAAAGCTAAACATGTACACACATAAATGGCTAAGATTTAACAAGTCACCTTACCACAGCAGTGAGAGATGGACAGTCCTGACATCTCTCAGCCTATTTACTTATCAGCATTTCCTTCTCAGCAGAATAGGTGTGCCATCTATTAATTCCCAGCTATATTGCATCTCACTGAACTGTCCTTTTCCTTTACTCCCAGCATGCATTTTTATCTCTGCTTTTAGTCCTGATTATGTCTGACTGTGTCCTATCAAATTTCTATTCTTGGTATTTACAGCTTGCAAATATTCATTGGTTTATTACACTACCTCTGAGACACCACTTCACCAAGGTCTATGTATATTTTCCTCAGGAATCAGTTCCTTCAGACCCCCTAGTTTTTTGCTGCTCTTTTCTGTAGAGTTTGAAGACTTTGTTTGTTTTTAAAAGACAGTGGAGGAAAGTTTGATTCTTCTTTAAAGAAGAGCAATAGCTGGATGAAATTAAACACATACTAAGGAGAGTTTCAGGCAAACTTGCATTTGAGATGGCCAGTTCTAAACTTCATACTTGTGCCCTCTTATTTGCCACATTTGTTTGGATCACAGCATTTTATGCTGCAAACCTTCACATCACTTTTGTCAAACACACAAATACAAAATTCACTGTCCTGGGTGAATTCATTGACTTGCATGAAGCCCCCTGGACAGGCAGGTACATGTGTGGGCAAACAGCTGTGTGATTGCAGTCTCTGGGTAAGACCTTCAGTGGTACCTGGGAATCCAACCCGCACCATTGCCAGAAAGGTGGGGTTTTCTGCAGCCAAAATGCAGAACCCAAGAGGAGCTTCAGCCCTGCCTGGAATACCACTCACAGGTGGCTGCTGGGTCAGTGGTCACTGAGAAGGTCACAGTGGTACCTGTCTCTGTCTCTGTATCTCCTCTGCATTACCCCAAGCCAAAGTGCAAACAGGCATCTGAGTAAAGAGAAATCTGTTGCAACACGGTGTGAGTACAACAAGTCTCTCCAACCTTTGCCACCAGACGCTGCGTGGTTGCCTTTGGCACAAATTGTACTTTACTCTGCTAAGGATCCCACTGGAATCTCATTATGCTTACTAAGACTTAGTGGGAGCTGAAGGAGAAAAAAAAAATAATCTCCAGGGAGTTTAAGTAAGGTTTGATTATTCACGGGAGCAGCAGGGGAATGGTAAAATTCTCCTGGATTTGTTGTGAGCCTCTGGCATTGCAGAGTTTGCACCAGACTGCTGTTTTCCAACCGCTCTCTGTTTTTGGATGCTCTTAAATCCAGACTGTAACTTTAGATTAGTGAAATTCTGCATAGATGATGAAGAATCAGAGGACAATTCAGGGCTGCCCTCCATCTGGTGTATTTTGAGTACTTCAAGGAATTTTGACTCCTTACAAATCCTGGAAAAAAAGTTAAATCATGCACCTTGTGTATAACTCTCTCCACCAGGAGTTGTTCCCTATAGGCTCTGTCTGCAATGCAGCAACCAGAAAGAACAAGGTCTGTAATTTTAGTTCAGGTATATTTGGGCTTATTTTTACTCACACAAGCTACAGCAAGGCTACAGATGGCACTTCAGCTGCAGTGTTTCCATTAAGGCTGATTTACTACTCAAAAGCAAACAAAAGCAACGTAAAAACCAACAAGATAAAGACAACTAAATAAGTGTTTAACAATGATATCTACTTGTCTTTGCAATAGTTTTCATGGTCTTGTGGTTTAGGCCTGTTTTATGGTCCTTTTAATTTCATGAAATGCGTGGCATGCTGTCAGTATTTTTTTCAGCTCTTGAAATAACTGATAAGCAATGTTTTATCAAAAATCTCATAGCAAGGATTTTTAAATAATACCTGAATCGAATTCAATCCTATCATGTTGCCCTAGAATGATTTCTTAAGAGTGTGAAAATGGGGAAAAACAAATTCCTTTCTAAAATTCTTCGTAACTTACACCAAGAAAAGAAAAGAACGCCTTCCAGCTGGTCTGATTAACAGCTAATATGCCATATAATGATATCAGCATAACAAATATGTTTCATTTTTCCCTAGATAATTTTAGTTAGTAGCTAGAAGTATCACCCAGGTCAGAAATTAATTTAAAAAAGAAAATTAACTGCTGAACTGCATTTCCCTCTCAGAAAGTAAGGTCAAAGGTCTGGTTTAAAAGTTAGCAGTTTTCAGCTTCATAAAACCAGCACTTTGAGGATGAATCCAAATATTCTAGACTGAACTTCTGAGAGAAACTGTTTCTATGAATCAGCTCAACCAGCTCCCATCAACAACAGAGCACTTGTGACTGCGATAGCACTGTCCACTTTTCATTAATATGCAGCTATCAGTGTGGTGAGTCACACTATAAAGCATTTAACAACTGTTCTCATAAATACCATACACCATCTGGTAACTGAATCAAAAGGCTACGTGCCAGTTTTACTTTGGGATAGAAAGGTCTGTTGTAAATTTACACCCATAGTCTCAGGGTGAACAGATATTACAAAAAATTAGCATAGAAACTTGTCATCCTACCCAAGTTCCCAAAAGTACAGCTGAGAATGAAAAAAAAAAATTATTCAGTGGGATATTTTGACATGATACTGTTTGTTCTCATTGCAAGTCAGAATTACAGGACCTGAAATTATCATTATTCATGTCAAAAGACACCAATCTTTATTTTTAAAAAAATATTCTCAGGGAAGATGTCTGCATTAAGTTTCTTACTAAATTATATTGGAATTAAATGTTCTGACATGCCCAAAATACAAAAAAAGTTTTCTTCTGAATTTGCTGCAGTGACATAAAATACTTTGATTCATAGCAATTCAGTCTGAGATTTCCACTTGGTGACAACATCGCCTCATGTCACAGGAATGCTGGCTCCTGCCATCATCAGGCTGGACACTGATTAGGTCACACAAGAAGGCCTGGAAGTCCCCGATGCAGCTCACTCAATGACAAAGCAGAGAGACTTAACAAGAGGAAGCTTTGGGCATTATCACTGCATTGGCAAACACTGCACAGTTGGAATTCAATTTCTATAAAACTCAGATAACTCAGACTGCTGAGGTTTATTGTCCTGACATAGAAGTTAAGGGCATTTTGGTCAGAAAGTGTTTGAATGCTTATAAGATGTATTAATTAGTCTAATGAAATGTACTTGTCAGAACACACTTCTGCTCTGTTACCCATACATTTTTCAGTTTCCATTTCTCAGAAATAAACCAATTATTATCTAACCCCTTTCACTGAAGCTGCCTCCAGTCAATTATAGAGTGTGAACTCTAACTGGCTGCACTCCAGAGGTTATAGTGGGAGGGAAGGAACTGTGGAGGTGATGGAGGGACCGAACGTGACTCGAATATCTCATGGGGAGCTGGAGGTGAAGATGTATTATAGTTTGTGGGCCCAAAGGAGCAGATATGCAAGAGGTAAGCAGGAACAAATCAATATGTAGAGTATAAAAATAAAATCCTACCAAATGATGTATATCTCTTTTTCTCAAGGGAATGTTAGAAAAATACTATTCAGAGGTTTCCCTGGGCACAGTTTCAGAATAAGGGATACAAACTCCCAGGGGAGGGAAACCACCTATGTGCAGGTCACTGTCCCTCTCTGGGGTAACTGTGCCCATCAAAGACCAGTGTTGCCTTCTAAATGCAAGCAGAAAACTCTACCTTCTAAATGTCCCTGTTCCTCCACCCCCACAATGTCAGCTGGCTACAGCACTATCCTGTTTCTGAGCACCAGCTTCACAAGGTACTGCACAGACATGTCTAGAGGCCTTCCACACTGCCCATACAGAAATGTTGGCTGGCACCATCAGCTTTGACCAATCTTGCAAAGCACTGGCAATAGTTTTAGAAAGGAATACTGAAGTATTGAAAACTCTCAACAAACCCTGCAAAGAAATACAAAATTGAAACAACTCCCCTCCAGTTGTGACCAACGCTCCATTGCTGGTGATAAGATCTTTCTGTAATTATAAAACTGCAGGCAGCAACACTCTTGTGTTTATTTCCTGCACTGTTTTTGATGGTTGTGCCTTTCCGATTCACTAAAGCAGCTATCTACATTCTGGCTTTTTTGACACTGGTGGCTATAGCAGTAAGAATTCATACAACGTCTAAGAGGTCATCATGTGCAACTATGAACAAGAAGGACAGCCATTTCATTCTCAGATAACTTTTGCATGGGGTAAAGCTCCCAGAAATGGAAGTGGTAGAAGAGAGAGAGAGACTATTTCTTCCCAGTCTAATCACAATGGTTATATTGAAAGCAGAAGTGAGAGAATGTGACTGGCATGAGATCTACCAAAACAGGGCCCCAACCTGTGGGGGGTACATATTTCAGCACCTCTGGAGGGCTCATACCATTATTATTTATATGCTATTATATACTATTATTCATTATCCCATTTAATGTAATGTTCCTGATTCTTAGAGCACCAGCTGATTTATCCAGCATATGCATTCTGGAAATGAATTGTATTTAAAAAAATCACTTGAACCAATTTTGTTTATGAAGTTGTGTTTCCATTCATCTCCTCCTTGATCATCTCTGTCTTAAAGCAAATGATTCACAGCAAGTTTCCTGTCATGCTTCCACACCAGTTCCGGCACAACAGAACAGCTCTCACCCTTCAAACTCCCACCTAAACTTTCCCAGGGATAGATTTTTGGCTTGGTGCTCAGGTTTCTTGAACTTACAGAGCAAGAGTAGATCTGTGGTTTGGAGTTTCATCTCTGAGTCCTGGGCTGCAGCCTGTGTGCTCCCTGAGAAGCAAAGCCCCCAGTCATGTATCTTTGTTCTTAGAGCTGAACTTCTAATGCTGTCAGAATCAAACAGAATTCAGAATTCTCGAATCTGTCTGTAACATTAAGATCTCCTTGTTCTATGAGTATAACAAAAACACTGATTGTGCCAGATCAGGCTTAGTTTCACCACCAGTGTGCATATTGTGAGAAACGCGTGTCCTTGCCATGCTCTGGGCAGAGCTGAACTACTTCTGCCTTTGATCCAAGCAATAGAAGGGAAAGTGGATGCCTTAGGAGCATTCCAGCCATAGGTTCATGCATTATGCTTGCCAAGATTGTATGGCTTTCTGCTTTTGGCACAAAATTGTGGCATGCTTTTCTCCATTTGGCAAGTGGATGCATCTTGGCAATGGAACATTTCAGGCTTGTGTGTGCTTGCAACGTGCATGGAAAACGTACTGTCCCAACACCCTACATGACTCCAGCAGGAATAATAATCCTAATTTTTTTTGTTCAGAGGACATTCTCAGGAACATATCATAAGCTCAGGGAAACGGTACTTGCATGGGACCTCTGGGGTTCACCCTGTAGCTCTATTGCCAGCACTTGGCAGTTCAGCCATGCTTTTCCTAATTGAGCTTTCAGGACCAGTTCCAAGGATAAAGATTCCACCACCACTCTCATTAGGCTTTCAAACTGTTTCCCAAACTCTGTCCTGAACCTCTCAGAATAGTCTGTGGCCATTGCCTCTTCTGCAACTGCATCATCCACTTCCAAGAAATCCTTGATTCTGTAGTATCTGTAATACCCATCAGCATAGCAGTGGGCTGCTATTTCATTACCTCCTGGTGTCCTTTTCACCCCAGACACCCCAGCATCTCCTTCATCTAATTTAGGCCCAAAGCTGAGGACTGTTCCAGATCGGTCAGTACCAAGCAGAGGGGATGCTGGCTTTGGTCCCAGCAATGGAGCTGAGGAAGCAGTATTCTTCCTCTGGGATGGAAGCTCAGGCTGGATCATATTTAACCTGGCACCTGGGTCCTTAAGTTCTTTTCAGTGGAGCCAGCTTGACTCAGTCAGTTTCCACTCCTTTCTGGTGCAGGGGTAATTCTGCCACACACACAGGACTTTGCCCTTTTCCTTGCTGAAGGGAACGTGGAATGACCTCTCAAGGCTCTCAAGGCTCTCAAGGGTCTCAAGATCATGTTGAACTGAATGACAAGAGTTGAATCCTGGCTTTTTTACTCACCTCCAACTAGTGTATTGTGGAGTTTTCTGTTAGTCATTTAGGAGACAATTTTCAGTATTTAACGTGTAGGGCTAACCAGAGACCACAACTAGAATTATGGAGGCTTCATGCCTCTGTAAAAGTGGCAAAACTGAGCTATTTTATCTTAGAAACATAGAATAGTTCAGGTTGGAAGGGACCTTTAAAAGTCATCTAGTCCAACTACCCTGCAATGAGCAGGGACATCTTCAACTAGATCAGGTTGCTCAGAGCTTGATCTAACCTGGCCTTGAATATTTCCAGGAATCCGAAGGATTTGCATTCAAGAAGAGAAACAGAAGAAAGTACATAGAGAAGAAAGTATATGAGGTAGGTTTTGTTGGTATTACATATTCAGGGACAGTCAAGGTCATAGAATCATAGAATCATAGAATGGTTTGTGTTGGAAAGGGCCTTAAAGATCATGTAGTTCCATCCTGCCAGCCATATACAGAGTCACTAGACCAGGTTGCTCAAAGCCCCATCTAATACGGCCTTGAACACTCCGCCCACAACTTCTCTGGGCAACCTGTTCCAGTGGCTCACCACCCTCATAATGAAGAATCTCTTCCTACCATCTAATCTAAACCTACTCTCTTTCAGTTTGAAGCCATTCCGCATCATCCTGTAAGAAATTTCTCTCCATCTTTCTTGTAAGCTCCCTTCAGATGCTGGAAGACCACAATTAAGTAATTCCAAAGACTTCTCTTTTCCAGGCTGAACAATCCCAATTCTCTCAGCCTTTCCCCATAGAAAAGGTGCTCCACTTCCCTAATTATCTTGGTGGCCTCCTCTGGACTTGCTCCAGCAGGGAAATCCTTCCTGAGCTGGGGCCCCTGGAGCTGGATGCAGCACAGAAAAGTGGAGTAGAGGGGCAGAATCTCCTCCCTCACTCTGCTGGCCACGCTTCTTTTGGTGCAGCCTGGGACACAATTGGCATTCTGGGATGCAATCACACACTTTACTGGCTCACATCCAGCCCCTCACTCCCCAGCACCCCCAAGTCCTTCTTGGCAGGGCTGCTCTGCATCTGTTCATCCCCCAGCCTGTGCTGGTACCAGGGCTTGCCCCAACCCACATGCAGCACCTTGCACTTGGTCTTATTGAGCCTCACGAGGTTCCCACAGGCCACTTCTCCAGCTTTTCCAGGTCCCTCTGGATAGCATCCCATCCCTCATGTGTCTCAACTGCAGTGCTCAGCTTGGTACCATCTGCAAGTTTGCTGAAGGTACACTCAGGTCATTTGAGTATTTTTGTGCATGTTTATATGCTTAATGCTGTAGCTTTTTTTTTTTTTTTTTTGTTAATTATAACCCTATCCTGAAGTGTGCAGGATGCATTAAAACTCCTGATACATTATTTGAACTTTTCAATCACATTGAACCCCTTCATTTCCAATATGCACTCAAATTTTGTTTCAACTCTATTTTCAATATTATTACTGCAGGCTGCTTTAGTCAGTATAGTAGCATTTATGGAATCCAATAGATTGTAAAATAGAATTGACCTTGTCATTAACATTGTCTCTCCTAGCAAGTAGGGAACATATTGTTCACAGCTCTTTCCAGTGTCCTCACATAAGATCACAGAAAATACAAGCAATTTTTCCTTTAGCTAGAGAGAACATTTCAAAAGAAGATGGCAAATGCTGTGACATTGGTGTTAAAATCAGACTGTGGTGGTCATAAGAATAAGAATAAGAAATTCTATTGGGTGAGAGAGAGAAAAGCTGCCTTGTTCTTAATATATCCCTTTCTATTTTCCAGAATGCTGCAACAAGCTCAAACTCTCTCTGTATTTCTTTGCAACAAAGATGTCAGTAATGGCTTCTGCAGAAAATTTTAACTGTAGAAGACCTTGTACCAAACTTGTACAAGTCAGTACTATTTCTATTTTCCATGCATATGAATGTGGTGGTGACAACAGCATTTCAACATGTGCCTCACTTCAACAAAATGATACCAAAATACTCAAGAAATGTCTAAAAGTTGGGCACACAGAATTTGTTATAAAATACAGAGCACTAAGAGGATCACTCAACATGAAAAGGAGAGAAAATTTTCAAAGAGAACCAGAAGTAACAAGCATGGGGTTTCTATATTCCAGTATGTAGCTTGAAACTGAAGCCCTCATTAGAGTACAGTTCAGAGCTCTCAGCAATGTGTTTTCTCTTGTACAGAATAATACCTGTCAGACACAGCCTATTACTTATAGTGAGGAGGATGTACAAAGATGGGGTGCTCAGAGAAATGTGGAGTGAGACATGTTCAGTTCTCACACAATGAGCAGCAATCACAGCAGCCTGCTCTGTAATCCAATTGCTCTTGTTAGCTACAAGATTGCTGCATCCTCCAGTCTCCTGAAACAGCCTCCTATCAACTCATTATAATATGACCCATCTGCTAGATTTGTAGAAAAAGGAGATGTTCCATCATCTTTAAACACAGTCCCGGAGCCACTGTCCATGTTTAATCCCTCTCTTGCTCTCTGAGATATTACCTTGCCATGATCTCTAGAGCCCTGGTACTAGGTCTGTATATACAGTAGTAAAGGACCTTTGAGATATCACAAATTCTTTTATGTGACATCCTTATAGCCAAGAATTCCTTGGAGAAATGAAAATGCATAAGTGAAAAATGCATGAAAGAAAATAGAGTCCAGCCTGTATGGATGCATATTCTGTTTTAAATGGGATGTATCACACCAGTATGTGACAAGGCCGAAGTATTTTGTTTAGGCAAGGAGTGGTGAGCTCAGCTTTAAAACAGGATGGAAAGAGATAGCTAAATCCTTAGTCTGTAGAAAACATCTTCTGGGTCTACTTCTTTCCCACTGGAAGCATTGAAGGAAGCATTCAACCCAGATTTTATGACATTTGCTCAAGAGAATGCCTTTTGATGAGGCACCAAGAAGAGATCTCACTGTATCGCAACACATTCCAATCCTGTGAGTGTGCAGCATTTAACCTTTTCTTACACAAGGGAGCACATCCCTGGAGATGCTGTTCTCACCAGGAATCTCTTCTGGTATAAGCAGGCATGCAACCACCAGCAGTGCTGCTTATCTCAGCTTGTCCTTTGTAGCAGAAGGTTGAGGCAGCCTCAGGCACCTCAAGTGTTGGCCACCAAATAATTCGCCATAAGTACAAGAGCACCACCTTGTGATCCCTGAAAGCCAGCATGCCATCTGGAGGAGGAGGATGGCAGCAGTGGGCTCCTGCCACCCCCACGACTCCTCTGTCCCTGGGACAGCCACCACCATGCAAACCTGGATGTTTTGCTGCTGCATTGCTTACTGCCTTAGCAATGTGAAAGAGCACAGAGACAAACGTAGGACAACTTACCACTGATATTTGATCTGGGGGAAGATGTGGTCCTGCTAACATTTCCTGGTGTGCATGTCTGGGAGAAGAACAACTTCTAGTGCAAGCAGTGTTATACATCCACCCAAAAGGATGTGTCAGTAGCAGCAATAAATCACCTGGCTGCAACTGCAGCCACCAACCAAATGCCCATACAGCACAACAGGATGCAAGATTTATTAAACTGGACTGCTGTACACCAGGCAAAATCCTGGGCTATGGCAACAGATTTATTTTTCTGGGTGCTAACACTGGTCAGACAGCACAGTCTTGCTCTGCATAGACGATCAGCCTTTGTCTTTTGCTCTGTCTTCAATAGGACCATTAAAATGGCCAGCCCTGAGTTACAGTTCCAGCTCTTAATGAAAAGACTGTGCTTCAGACAAAAAAGATAGCTTTTCCAATTTTTAGAAATCAGCACACACACTCAGAGATGCCTTTCATGTTATCGCTAAATTTCCATTGCTGTGGGGAATTTAAAAAAGTTTATACAAGCTGAGGATGCTTGTCTGGCAAATAAGGTGTAAAGATCATACATAAAATGCAAAACTACCTAGATGTTATCTGAAACAATATTCTGGAACAACAAAAATCTGGCATCAGAATCATGTTTGCAAAAGAAAAGTTGGCAACTTAAGAAGTCCTGAAATACTGTCCAGAAATTTTATTTTTTTTAACATATATCTGTGGTCAAATCAATGAAAAGCACTTTGGAAGTGCTGGATTAATTCAAGTCCTACTCTGGTAATTATGTTAGGAAAGTGAAGGAATCTAAAAAATCCAAAACATCACCTCCTACTCATTTACACAGAAAAATTGGAAACCATTTGAATCCTTGCCATATTATTGACACAAGATATTTTTATAAATTCAAATAATTCGATTCCAAAAGCCTTTAGGTGCCTGTGGCATAGCTCAAGCAGAATTTAGATGCCTGCATTCAAGGGAGTGAGTCACAAAAATTCTGCCTGTGGCAGGCATACCTGAAAGGCACCTAAGCTGTCATCAGTAAAGGTATTTAGGTACCCAAAGTACTTCTAATGTGTATTCCCAGAGGCCTTCTTATCTTGGATGAGATGAGTGTCTCAGCAGATATTCTGTTTCACGGTGTGTTTAGGCATTCTCTAACTATTTGGTGGGCTGCCTAGAATCCTTTGTTTATTAGGGATGGTTACACAACACCCAGCCCGTGCCAACACCACTGAGCCCAGCACAAAGCAGGGAGTTCAAGTGCCTGCTGCTATTACAAAGTCATGCAGATGAACTCCCCTGTGAAATGGTGTCCATAATTTGCTCTATGTGTAAGGTGAGGAACAGTTCCATTGCTGTAGGCATCTTCTTTTAACACTGTTATTCAAACATGAGCAGCAACTGAAGTGGCTGCAGGTTTTCAGAGCTACAAACCCCTCTCACTCAGCTGTCAGAAGCCCTGGAACAGGGAACTTCAGACTCATGTCTTGCTTCAGTATTTTCTCTGCACAGCTTCGCTTGGCACCCTGGCTGTTGTACATCCCACAGAATGGTGCCTAACTCTTCTCCTCAGCTGTATAAGATAACTAAGGTGTATCACTCAGAACTGCAGATTTCTGCCTCTGAGGTGGCACTGGAAAGTCAGGTTGGGTGTCATCATGCTGGGGTCCCTGTCTATCTGGGCTTTGGTGATCTTTCATCCTAACACATGTGAATACAAATCCAGGTTCCGGCATCCACTTTTCCAGAAATGCTAAATAAAGAAAAGACTGTCCTTATATTGCCATTCATTCCCAGAGATAGTTCTGGAGGCCTTAGTATGTATACATAGTACCAGTATATATGACATTTCATGACCAAAGGAATATTCTGAAACTTTGAGTTATTACTATTTAAAAAATAAAAAATAAAAAAAGGAACCGCTTTTGAAGGTTACCCCTTTTAAAACTAAAAGACCCTAAATGGAGCACCTTGGATCACAGCAATCTTACCAAGCATTCCTTCTGCTACACTGCAAAATGTCCTCACGAGTCTGAAATCATTACTGGGATGTTTTTAGACACTAGACAGCATGGCAGTACTCTCTGTAAATGAGAAACGTTCTAATTATAGCGAAGCAATACAGGAACTGTAATGATGAGGACCAAACCTCGTATGTCAGTATCTCAGCACTGTGGCTGGGAAGGACCAAAGGAAGTTGTAACTCTGCAGACCCAGTGAGTGTTATAAGCAGCTGAAGGAGGGAAAGAATGGCTAGTTTGTATCTGTCATCTGACCACCTTGGGACTGATAATTTTTTTTCCCTTTCAGAATTAAGATAACAGCTTCTAGAAGAATGTGACCAGAAATGTGATTAAAAATAGCACATCCATAACAGACATATTCTGAAATGTGATTAAAAATAGCATATCCATAACAAACAGCTCTTAATGTTGTGAATAAATATGTTCACATCAGTTGGCAGAATTTTTTGCTTACATGTTGTGAATAAATATGTTCACATCAGTTGGCAGAATTTTTTCTTTACATGAAGACACTTGAAAATTATTGTGCCTAAACCATAAGCCATGGAAAATGTTCCTTTGTTTAGGGCAAGAAGAGAGACACAGTAAAATGAAGGTCATTATTTCTTTAGGTATCTACTCTAGTGGTGCTGTTCCCTCTTCACAATTTTTTCCCTGTTTGCATTGGGGTATTACCCTACTATGGGCCACTCCAGTACTATCAAAACCACGCCAGTGGCAGATGTCCAGGAGCCTATTCCACCTTCTCACAAAACCCACAGTCCTGACCAGTTGCTGCTCAGGACAATCAGGCACCACACCCTCTTCCTGAGAAGGGACTGTCACCGGCCCAGGGACAGAGGTTGAAATTAAAGTTCCAGCTAACAGAGCTTCCACAGGTACTTGAAATGCTGCACTAATTGTGGCTCTGTGTGTATCTACCTCCCGGTGGCAGCTCTTTGAGCTCTGAAGGTCACGAACGCTCACAAATATTTAGCAGTAATAACCCACCAGAAATGTCAAAGCCAGGAAGTGAAATGCTGCACCCACAATTCTCTATGCATTGTATTTCACTTTCAGCAAAGCATAACAAAGCAAAGCAAATAGCCTCAGAAAAGTTCATTTAGCCAGTTAGAGAAAGATGGGATTTTTTTTTTTAGTATGATTCTGGCTTATGTATGTATCCATTTTCGCTGCCTGACCTTTTCCACATCAACCTCTGTTGCTCAGAAAATAGGCTGTCTTTTATTCATGCTGGGTTTCCACCTGACATCAAAGAGGTTTGCATATGTGGATCAAGAGATCAAAGGTGCTGATAATCCCCTGAAATCTGCTTGGTTGTGCCATTCAAATTAATACACTGGTAAGACTTAGCTTTGGTAGTTATTATATTAAAGAAAACAGTGAGTTTGGGAAGTTTTGCTATCAGGGTTTGTTGTTATTCACAGGTTTGAGACAAACTCAACTTCTAAATATCCCTAATCAGCCTAACTCTCATGTGGATTTCTCTTCTTTAGCAATTGGTGCTACCTTTAATTTCTTTTCTAAAAAGTGAAAATGCGAGCTAGGAAAAGTTTGCAGCCTGTAAACAGGCACTCTCAGTCTGTTGAGACTTGAACAGATGCACGATTCATGAACTGAAACTACATGATATAACAACTCAACCATTTATTGACTTGATGAAGCAAAGCTTGTTACTAACAATAGGCTATTCAGACCATCTCTCTTTTCTGATAAACAGGACAAGAAACAATTTGGAATTCTAGTTTTTGAAATACAGATGAACCCAGTTTAGCTCTTGCCATAGATGGAAAATATTTTCTGGTTTATTCTTCAGATAATTTTGAACTTAAAGTGGTTTTTAAAATACTTCTGCAGCTTTTCCTAGAGAAAGATATTCCAGAGCTATGGAAAAACTTGACATTAGTTCATATTCTCCATCAGCTTGCTCATTTCAAGGTTATAACAAAGTTCATCCCAAAATGATCTCAATAATTAATGGCAGTAAACAGCTGTGGTCCCAATACATGGAATAGTTCACAATGTACATGACTCATAATTAATTCATTCAATCCAAGTCCTTGAATTATCAAATGGAAAACAAGAAGCGTGGAACAAAATTGCTGCAATGTTTTAAGAGATAATCTACTTTGAAAAGTCGCAACATTCTGAATAACCTCACAATAATTTAAGATGGTCTGCAGCAACAACAAAAAGCAGTAAATGGAGATCTTGTTGCAAATTGTGTTGCAATCCATGTTAGATTCTCAGTGATGCTGGAAAAGCATGTATCTTTATATCTGAGAAACATGCATATTGAAAAGTAAATAGTTGGATGAAAACAAGTCCCAGCCAACACTGATACAAAGTTTGACCTCCTGATTTCACTAGCAAAACTGGAAAAAGTGCTGCAATCACTGCAACAGAGAAGAGCAACGCACAAAAGGTACAGCAGTTTAAGACCTGCCATGGATGTAGTTTTTTAATGCAAAGCAGACACTGAATTTTTTTGCATGATTAAGAGGCATTTGGGGAAGGACGCAGCTGCATAAATGAAGAATATTCCGCCAAATGACTCAGGAGGTCACTGCTGCAGAAACATGTTTTTATTTGGGTGGGAAGACATTATCTATTTGGTAAAAATGCATCGAGACTCTTGATTTCCATCTAATTTGGCTATATAGACACCTCAAGCATCTCCAATAGGAAGGACTGGCACATACCCATAGAAACCGTGATGTACTCCAGATTGGAGAAAATTTTATTGGGTAATCCCAGCACAAATTCACTTGAATAAATAAGCTTTCCAAGAGAACTATACAAAATTTTTTAATTTATTGGTAGTCTAACTTAATTACAAGCCTGTATATTATCCTTAAGTGGGAACTGCTTTTGTTCTTCTTGTGGTATTTGGTTGATTTTTTATGACATATCCAAACAGATGTAGAAACACGAGTGTGAGTGTCAGCATGCATCTCTAATCTAGTGGGTTGGGTGTCCTCTTGGAAATCTGCTGCCTTGGGTCCTCAGTAATGTTTCCATGTGAAAAGATGTCATCAGGAGAGGAAGACTACTTTCTCCTTCCCTCTTCCCACATTCAGTTGGCTGAGTTACTAGTCCAGGGTATGGGAAGCTTTAACTTGGCCCCCACATCCAACATGAGCTATATGTCAAGATCCTGGAAAACAAGTCCTGAAACCTTCGGGTAAATTCAGCTGAGGTGATATGAGCAGTTCCCATCCCATGAGGTTTGCCCTGCAAGGCAGAATTGCCCTGCCCTTGGATTGCCCTGCAAAGGTAGGGCTGTGGGTCGCTAAGGCTGACCCTGGCTGCCACAGGGGCAGAGGAGAGCAGGGGGTGGCCCGTGGGTGACACTGCCCCTTTCACTGCTCTGCCAGGCACTGAGGCTGCCTTGGGACCTCTGCTGTGACAAAGCCTTGGCACTGAGTGCCTAGGAAGGTATGGTTGCAAGGACACAGGAGTACACTGCCAGGCTTGCAGAATTCTGGAATTAGCTCTCTTACTTCCCAAGAGATCAGTTCTGGTGATTATCTTCTCTGCTGCTCTGGCTTTTTGATGTGGAATTGCAAAGATACTTCACATTAGGACTTGTGATATACACATTGCTTTAAACACAGCATATTATTTGTGAGATCTTGTAGTCAGACACATTTTATTAAACAAAGAATGTAGCAATTCCATTATTTGTAACTAGATATTGAAAAGAGTAGGTGGGAACCAAGGAGAACACATTTCTAATGCAGATCCTGTGTCAAATCTTATAAGATCATAAAATTCCCTAGAAGTATCTTTTCAAACCATTATTGTTTTCTGCCTTCATCAGTTCATGAAAGCTCAAAAGAGCCAACAAAATTTCTTTAGAAAGGAATTACAAATTTGGAAAAATCAATAAATACAACTGTATTCCCAGAAGAACATTTTTATACTGTGCTAGGCAAGGATGAACATGCATTTTCTGTAAACTTATCTATGAAAAAGACAGCTCAGAGACTACAATTTAATTACTAAGCTATAACAAGACATCTGGGGAAATTGCTAGATTGGCAGCTTTAGAAAGTGTTTATAAAGTGATTTTACAGAAAAAAAAGGAAAGGATTAATTTTTGTGGGGGGCATTTTGTTTACTAAGGAAGTTCAGATGTTTATGTGGAATGGAAAGCTTGTCAATATTTTAAAACAGGAAACAAAAAAGTTTTTAAACTAAAAGGCAAATAGAACTCAGTAGAAGTATGCCACTTCAGAAAAGCAGGTGTCCTTTCATAGCCAAGGATTTGTTTTTCCTTTATTTTATGGATGACATTTATAGCAGATTCTATAGCATAGTGTTTGTTAACAGGAAGAACCAACAGTTAAAATTATTACTCTCTTAGCCTTTGAAAAGTTTACTGAGCAGTGAATTTATCATCAATGACATTTCTGTATAAATAGCATTGCTAATTTTTCTAACCTAATAATATGTTCCATGTTCTCACAGTATTTATTTTATTATCAAAATAAGTAAACTAATCCTTCATCTTGTTTTCTCTTTGAATTCAGAATGTCTTTTCTTTTCCATTGTGTTTTTAATGCTAGTGAAATTCCATTGAATTTATGGGCAGCTACTCTGCAATAAAACTGATATAGCTTTTTCTGTATTAAGCTTTTCTAATCAGCTTTTCTTTTATCACCTCAGATAAATAAGACTCTTTATAGAAATACACTCTATTTTTATGACAATTCTCCCTTGTCTAGTTTGTTGTTTAGAAGCTTTAGTAGATGTTTATCTAAAGTTGGACATAATGGCTGTTCTCTCCACACATAGATAAATAAAATGTCATCAATTTCCTTTATCCTCTAAATTCACTTCTCTTCCTCAAAATCTGCAGATACTTCTTGTCTATGTCACACCCTAAATGTAACTTTGGGAGATGTACGTAATTGGTCAGTGTCACCAGCTCACCTTGCAAGAGCTGCCCAGGTCTTTGCAACACCAAAATCACAGATTTTAGTTATAAGAGACCTTGTAAGAGGTACCGGTAGGAAACCAATTTAGATTTATTGCTCTCGGTACCAACAGATCCTCAGCACTCCGATTCATTAATGAAGTGGCAGTCAGCTGGCATTCAGAAGTGCTCCAGGTTTGTTGATTTCCCCATAATGGGGCCACAAGTGGACAGGAGGGAGGCACAGACCCATCAGTCCATGAGACAGTAAGCTCCCATTCTCCATTCTTTGCACCATGGTTTCTGGTGTCTGACCACCAGTCATGTCTAGAGAGACCTACAGCCATCACCTGGACCACATCAACAAGGGAAGCAGAGAGTACCACATAGGAATAATTTTGCTTCTGAATTAAAATGAATATCATGTAATCTAGCAAAATCCCTCTATTGGTGTCATAAATAGCTGGGAAGCAATCACAAATTATGACCTTGTGATCATAGTTGCAGCCAACAACCCTCAGTTAAAAATGTGATGCACAAGGGGCAAGAGTAGCTTGTCAAAACCACTGCAGATTCTTGACTCAGAGACAATCAAGACTGTGTGTGACATTGGGACACTGGGACCAAATCATGCTGGATTTCCCATCCATCAGGGGCTTTTGTGAGGACACAAGCAGCATTCCTAAGCAGCCAGTCATGAAAACCTCCTAGCAGCATTGTGCCATCAAAGCAGGACAAAAGTAGCTTGAGTGTCCCACTGAGTGAGGCAGCAAACCCCCTTGCCTGCCCAGACACAGTTTTGGAAAGATCTGATACATTCCGTACTCACATGATATTTGTTACTCATTCTGAGCACAATATAGCAAGTGTTACTCCGTGCTAGGGTGACTGCATGTCCTGTACTGAACACTGTAATAAACACAGTGTTATAATAGCCCTTTGGCAAGAGCTGTGTCTCTCCCAGTGACAGTATCACCATTAAAGCTACGCCTGTAGGCCTAATCTCCCTGGCTGCTCTTTTTAAGCCGGCAGTCTTTTCTGAAGTCCATTTTCCTTCCTTGCGATGTTATCATTTATTACTGACAAAGGGTGAAAAACTCAAACATTTGCAAACAAACGTGGTAAGACAGTCCCTACCCTGAAGATAGCATCATTTACTTTGGATATAGATAAATTAATCGTTTATTCTGAACTTTTGGCTCCTTTATCAAAACTATACCCGCCCTGGTGCTCAGTCATCAGTGCCAGACCTGTGTCATGGGAGCAGAACAAGTCCCAGTCTGACCTGTGGGGCGGGAGGGGAGATCACAGCAGTCCCAGCCCCGGTAGGGATCTGAGCCTTCATAGCAATTCACACTGAAACTGCTTCAGTTTTAATATTCTCACCATCAGCCAAAAGGAACTGCTCTAGACACAAAATTCTTGTTTTCTCAAAATCTGGCCATGCTGAACTGTTGATATGACCTTTCTAAAATAAAATGTATCTCTAAACAATTCAGACTTTGTAAGGAACTGAGAGGGAAACACAGGTGAATCCTGTTTTTAAACTTCCATATTAGCAAAGAAAGGCACTTTTAGAGAAAAATAAAATAAACCTCCCTACCACCTTGTTGTTCAAATGCTTCTTTTAGACAGCTGGCTTCACTTTCAAACATGTTTTAAAACAAGAGCAAATAAACTCAAAAAAATTCGATGGTAACCTATCCAAAGTGCTTGGAGTTTTTGACATGCTTTCACATGTACTTTTGGCTGCTATAAACAGCAGGTTAGTGTCAACATGAGTTCCTCCTGTCTGTTGCCCTTCTGAATTCCCAGGAGGCAAAGGCACTTCATATCGGTCTTCCTGAAGGTCACATTTGCTCCTGCTCACATGTTCTGCAAATACAGAGCTCAGTTTCATAACAGGCAGGGCGAGGGCACTGGTAAATCCATGTGTTCTGCAACATCAGGGGAGCTGATATTACTCCGGCATTATGTTGAGATTCGCTCTCTCTGTGTCCTGACTAATCAAACTATTCACAAATTCTTTTCTGCTTTCAGCTGCTGTGTTCCCATTTGGACTTCCTGTATACCTGAAGGAGAATAAAATCAAATGTTATTTACGAGAAGGCTTGAACCCTTCTCTTGGACTCTGTGTGTTTGTGTAAAGGTTTTTTCATGCTTTTTTCCTTGGTGCCTTTGCCCTTTAATAATGCTCTCCTTGTCACTGCACAAATATGATGCTTTCACTGGGACTACACTGCTTGTCCAGAAGTTCAGAAGTTCAACCTTTCTAATGGTACATACAAAGGCAAGAAGTGGTGCAACCTGCAGGTGCAGTTAGGAGCACCTGAAATTTTAGGCATGCATAAACTGAGGCCAGTGTTGGAGAGAACAGGTCCCACTCCTCACAGTAGCTGTACATTTACATACTCTGACAGGCTTCTGGCAGTAGGCAGCTGAAAATGATGAGCTGTCTCAACAGATTAAAATTAAATTCTATTGAAGAAAACAAAATACAAAAATTATGTTTCTGTATAATCTGTGTGATTAAATGTTACTTGTTTCAAAGCTAATGTTTCTGTCACTTTCAATTACAGCTTTTGGAAGCTTTATTCTGCATAATTTAATCTCTCTAAATAACTCTCCTGTTCAGCTTTGTTATAGGGATTGGCACACTTAGTATGAATATTGCACTGCTACTAACTCCTGCAATGACACCACTGACTCTGATTTAGAATTAGGTTAATCATATCTGCTCTCCCTATCATGTCGGGAAGTTGGAAAAAGGAACAAAATCAAATGGAGTCACATGCTGGAACTTCTTTCCTGGTCAAGTTATATTCAGCAGGCTCATATCAAATATCTGTGATAAACAGATGAAAATTTAATAATTTCTAAACAGTGACAGACACTTCCTGTGGGGCAATGATTTTCAAAGCCTTTTTAAAAAAATATTTGCTATTCTAAAAGCTGAAGGGTTGAATATTTTTCACTTGATTCTGTCATTTCTAAATTTTGAGACAAACACTGAAACTGAGTTACATTTTAGTGAGGTTAAACAAATTACAACATCTTCAACTAGTTTAGAACTCTTGGCGTAAATGAATTTAGACAAAAAAATCCTATATTTGTTGACAGAAGAACCTTTGAATCAAAATCAATATAAAAACTGATCTCCATGTCTACATTTGGCTGAATATTTTCCTTTATTTGTCTAAGGAAATTACGATTTATGTGCAAAAAGGAAACTACATTT
The DNA here is from genome assembly GCF_036417665.1 of Passer domesticus. Lineage (NCBI taxonomy): Eukaryota > Metazoa > Chordata > Aves > Passeriformes > Passeridae > Passer > Passer domesticus. The sequence continues at coordinate 68,372,391 of NC_087475.1, read as the reverse complement.
GCAATTAATGAGCAAATGGAAGAAAGCGGGGGAGGGAGCTTTGCTAGTGGAAAAAAAAAGAAAAAAGTTGGGTTTTTTTTCACCAAAGGCTGCTCTCCAAGGCGAGCTCTGCCACCTCGTGGGCTGCAGCCCTCTTACAGGGTAGCACCCAGAATTGGGGGCAGGAGAGCACAGTCGTATAGGGAGAGGTGGGTCTGTAAAAATACCCAAACGACCCATGATCTAAAATAAATTGTAAAAAGAATTTCAATAACATCAGGGGTTTGAATCATAATTATTAAAATCAGTCTCTCACTGAAAAGGAAATTATGTCAACAGAACAGCAAGGTATATTGGTCTAGCTGATTTTTCCAACCATAATTCCCAGATTTAAATCCTTTTAAAGCAGCATTAGACACAGTGCAGACACTGCATGCCAGTTTTACTGGGTCTATGCAAGTGCCATCTCCCTGCTGCTGTGCCCCAGCACGAGCCCTGGCACCCTGACTCACAGGAATCCATACAGACCCCAAAGCATCACAGGCTGCACCCTGGCATGCAGAGGTAGGGGCAGTCCTAGTCCAGCTTTGTGACCCAGATATGCCTTTTTTGTAGATGGTTTTTGGTTGTTTTTTTTTTTTTTTCTCACAGAAGGTCACAGAACCATGCAAATCACTGGGTTTTTTTTCAGTTTGCTGACCTAAACAGAAACCTGGATCAAGTTCCAAACAAACAATGAAAATCAATTCTCTCTTGTGAAATAAAGAGCTGGAAAAATAGTTTGGATGAACCCACAAAACTTCTTTGACTGAAAAGAATAATTACTAAACAGCTGAAAATACATGTTTGGTGTTTTCCAGCTGAGAACATTATTTAGTAGATGTTCCTTTTCAGAAACTTTGTGCTCCTCTGACTTTTCTTGCATTTTCAGGTAGCAATAAAATCAAGACAAAATGAGCAAATACTTTGAGTGGTCCCCAGTTGGAGCATGTTCCTTAATCAACAGCTGTATGCAAGGAGCACAGACAGCTTCAGTCTATGACTTGAGATCCTAATTGTGACCTTCCTGCCTGGCAGCACCAAATGGGAAGGATGGGAGAAGCGTGGGGAGACCCCTTGTTGAAACCCCCTAGGGGTTTCAGTGTTACCTCAAACAACAGTCCCATCTGGTGATATAAATATAGCTGTCACACTCACATATATGCTATTTTAGCCGTATTGACCCACCAACAGGTAACCTACCACTAGAGGAACAAACAGATTTTTAATATTTAGTTAAACTATTTAAACTGAAAAGCCATGAGTAATAAGGAGGAAGAGAATGTCCGTGAAAATGCAACATTTACAGGGACGATTTTTTTTACTACAGAGTTTGACTATTATTGCCTACACAAACATGCTCAGTTCTCAAAGGAACTGGTTCTTTTGTCATTTCTCTGTGACAAAACTAAAAAAAAGAATTATATGGATGAAAATTCTCAGATATATCCATACAGCTTTGTTCATTTAGGGGTCATTTCCAAAGTATGTTGAGAACTTCAAGCCTCGAGTGCTTTTTGGAATTGTAACAACTTCTTACAAGACAAATGTCTGAGTTTTGAGCACTTAACAAAGAGCTAAAGGAGGTGTGTACAAAATTTATTGCTCAATTTTGTTTCTTGATTGACCAAGCACATAGACAATTTTGCCTGAATTACTGGACGTCCCTGTAATAGAGTTAAAAAACAAGGGGAAAAAAGTGTATTTCAACAGATGTTAAGCGATATATTGGAATGACATTTATCTATTATATATTTTAAATGATAAATTAAATATACTGAAGCATCAGAGATTCTAGGTGACTTTGCTATTATAGCTGCTTTAGTGTTGAAGGCACATAAATAGTTAAAGAGTAGCAGTAGATAAGGAGGATGTGATTCTGCTTCATTTATTGATGAATCATACTTCCTTGATGGGGGCTAGAAACTAGCCACAGTTCTGTGATGATACAAAAGTAGGAAACTCTATGTTCCTACTAAATATTTTTCAATGAGAACTGCTTTTTAAAATAAAATAATCATACAAATTCCTGAGGCAATCCAGATTTTCCTGTTAACTGTTGAGAGTTTACATGACAGTTAGTTACATTTATTTTTATAATGTTCATTTAATGGTATGATTGATGAGATGGTTTTGAGGATGAAAAAGTCATGTAGGTAGCTTGGATAAGGAATACAGATAATTATTTACCATTAACCAGTGGCAGCAAGAACAAGTCTCTAAGTGATGGAGCAGAAAATTAAAGATCTCCTGTAGGAGCTGACAAAACCTTAAAATTTGATTTCAAGTAAGGAAAAAAAATCCTGAAGAAAGCATTTTTCTTTCCTAGCACCACTAGCAGAGCATTTATTATGTATAGGACAGTTATATTTTAAATAAGCATTACACATTGTATTTGTAGTCACAGAGATTTAAACAAGGGACCTGCTGGCTCCCCAGATGCATGGAAACAGCAGGCAATGGACTCTAGTTCTACCTTTGCAGTTGTGTAACTCCTACCTTTCTCACTTCAGAAGGACTGGCTCCTCCAGGAAATATGAGGTGTCACTGGATCTTTTAAAACATGGCAAATATTCCCCATCATAACATTTATATTTTAATGGGATTATTTTAATCTTGGAAGCAGAAGCACAGCAAGGCAGATTATTTGCATCTTTTCGGGCTGGTTAGAACCAGGAGCAACCTAGATCAACATTACTGAAATTCAACACCTCTGTGGTGGTTTTAAAAAGAATTTGTTTGGCTGCTTCCCTTGGTTGTTGACAAGAATTTACATCATAGAACTGTCCCTGAATCATACAATACCTTAGTCCAGAGAGAGGACAGCAGAGAAATACAGAAAAAGGCCTCAAAGGGCTCACAACACACTGCCTTCTTTGATTGTACGGAGAGTTGATTCTGTTTGGCCTGGGGACGTGAGGCAATGCTTGGAGGAGGTAAAGACAGGACCAGAGGAACATACAGAGCTGCAGCCAGATTTGTATCACTTTACCTACGGGGAAATGACCTGATCACTTAGGGCAGTGCAATAAAATCTCCTGTTCTGTACTATAGACGAGTATTTAAATTTTTGTTAACATTTGAATTCTGTCACAGTAGGAAGCTTCGCATGCTGCACATTATTCTTGTGTCAGCCATGATAATAAAACATCCACCTCCTGAAATTTTTTTATGAGCAATAATTTATTTTTACAATAAAAAAGCACTTTAGATTAGTTTTAAACAAAAACAAACCTGTGAGTATATGACTAGCAGCAGCTATAACAGAAGGATCTAATTTGTTTTTCTCATCCAGAACCTCATGAAGTGTCATTTTTCTTTTTCACATCCCTGTGCTGTTCAAAACACCAGTTTATAGAGCTTACAAATGCACTTTCCTTTGGAGTCTGATATGTATTCTCCTGAGGGCCTCAGACAATTACAGTAAAAAATAGAAGCATCAATTGCAATATTTTTCCACAGCATGGTATTACTCCTGCTGAGGTTTTAATTTGCCCCGAGACTGCATATATCAGCAGATTTTCAAAATTACATTATAAACTGATATTTCATTTGGCCTAAAATTCTGCTCAGTTTCTTGTTGTACCAAGGTTTCCCAGACACCAAAATCAGTGTGATTCCCAAGTTCACAGGCAAAGGAACTTGGGATTTGGGATTCAAGAGTAATTATGGAACCTTGCTAGACTGGGGAAGCAGCAAGGGGCTAAAAACCTTCCTCTGCACATTACACTACCACTACCAGCAGAAAGCGTTAGAGTTAGGTACAAGAAAATATTATATTCTGGGACAGAGGGGAAGAGAACACGGATGGAAACTAGTTGAAGAAAGGGAAGAAAAAATCTCCCACCTGTATTTCTGTAAATTGCCTTTGCTATCTTGTCTAATCCAATTTTTTGAAAACCATCTCCTGTTCTCTGCAAAATCTGTGGGATTTTTACTCTACTTGAAGTGGCATGAAGACTGCTTGAAACATCCTCCATTCTAATCAGTGGGAAAATTTGAATTTACATAGGTTTGAATTACATTGCATCTTTGCATGTGCTTTTAATATAATGAAGAATCCCCAGCTGAGGGAGATGGGTTTGTTTAGTCTTGGGAAGAGGAGGCTCAGGAGGGACCTCATTGCCCTGAAAGGAGGATGTAGTGAGGTGGGGTCTGGTCTCTTGTACTGTGCCTGCAGTGAGAGAACCAGAGGAAATGGCCTCAAACTGAGACAGGGGAGATTCAGATAATAGAACAAATTTTTACTGTTAGGGTGCTCAGGTAATGGAATAGTTTGCCAATGGATGTGGTGGAGTCCCATCCCTGGATGGGTTAGAAAGGCACTTGGATCTGGCACTGGGTGATCTGGTTTAGTGGCTCAGGGGTTTCAGTGATACTGCTGGGTAGACTGGATGATCTTGTAGTCTCTTGATGATTCTATGATTCTATAATTCTGTGTCATTAACAAAAACATTAAATCACACTGGTCCCAGTACAGAACCCTGAGGAACAACACTGACATCCATCAGGACTCTGAGCCATTAACTGCTACCTTCTGGATGCGATCTTTCAACCAATTCCTTATCCACTCAATAGTGCACCTACCAAATCTCACTCTCCAGTTTAGAGAGAAGGACGTTGTGGGTGACAGTGTCAAAAGCTTAAGAGTTCAGACAGATAATAGCTCTGTCCTTGTCCACTGATGTAGTCACTCCATTGGAGAAGGCCACTATGTTGGTAAACTTGCCCTTGGTGAAACTGCGATAGCTGTCTCAAATCACCTCCCTGTCCTCCATGTGCCTTAGCACAGCTTGCAGAAGGATCTGTTCCATGGCCTTCCAAGGCACAGACGGGAGGCTGACAGGTGTGGGATCGCGCTGGCCCGCTCCCCCCTGTCTTTATGTTTGGTCCGGTCCCAGGACAACAGTTACCTGTCAATCTCCCTCACTCCTCCTGCGCTCCTCCCCAGTTTGGTTAGGTTCCTCCCCGAGTCCCTGTCCGTCATCCAGCACACTCTTCCCACCTTCTAGAAGTTTCTCTGTGTTCTGCGGGGTGATTGGACGAGGGGCCGGGGCCACTCCCCTGAGTTACTCTGGTTGGTTGTTAGGTTTGTCTGTTAATATCTTGTTGCACCCCCCCTACCCCCTGATTGGTTGCTTTGTATCCCTTATAACCTGCTGTCGGGCACATTTCTTTGTCTTTCGGCGGTCCTCCCTTGGGAATTAAACCGAACTTTGGCACCCCGAAGGAACGTCTCTTGTCATTCCTGCGGACTGCAGTCTCCGTCGTTCTCCGGGATCCTCCGTCACTCCGGGCCTCCACGCCCTAGGCGCACCCCAATCCTCGAGAGGATACAGGGGGCGTCATTGTGCTGCCAGTGACGCTGGCCTCGGCCAGCCGGGTTTTCTGTCGAGGCTGACGCACTGCTGCAGTTTGGCGCCCAACGTGGGGCCCTGAGAAGATCACCAGGGCACGCGGACGAGGATTCCGGATCCCTGGACTCAGTCCGTTTGGATTCGGATCTAACCTCTGTGGCCGTCAAGCTACCCTGTGGTGAGCAGACCCCGTTTTAGGGGTGGCGCTCCCCAGGGATCGGGACCGGTAGCTCCAGCACCCAGGAGTCGGCTCCCTCCGCAGGATCCTCCCGCCTTGGACCTTTCCCGGATCAGTCGTCAAGTGTGAGTTTTTCGCTCCTTCCTTTCCTTTCTCTCCCTCACCCCCGCCTTTTTAAACTCACCTCGTTTTCCGCGGTTTCATCCGCTCTGGCCGTTTTATCGGCCCATTCAATTCAAGCCCTGCAGGCCATTTTTTCTCTACCGGCATAGACCGGCGGCGGGGTTTGGCGACTGTCCCTTTTCTATCCTTCCTCTCCTTTTTCGTTTTTCCAAGGCGGGCGGGCTTGGGTCGTCACTTAACAACAGCATGGGTGCAAAAGTCTCGACGACCCAAAAGAGGCTTGTTAGAAAAGTTCAGGGGGTTTTAGTTGTGGGGGGTTTTGATAATGTTCACAAAAAGGATATTAAAATGTTGGTTGCTTGGCTCCTCTCCCAATTCCCTACCACAGACCCCGAGCAGATTCTTAACCATACGTTCTGGTCCCATGTCGTTTTAAAAGCTAACAGTATGTGCCGCTCGGGGGACTCTAAGATGTTAAAAATCGCGTATCTAAGCTCAACTATTCGGGACCTTTTACGATCCAAGAGGCAATTGGGAGAGCAGCCAACCTCACCTGAGTTCGTCCCCAGTTCGGTTGCGTGTTCTTCCCCTACCCCTTTTCCCTCTACCTCTACCCCAAGATCTGGGATCCTGAAGAGAGCAGCCCGCGATGGCAGCGCGCAGGAATTATACCATCCTCCTGGCTCTATTCAGGGTGTCCCTTCCCCCCGCCCGAGGAGTCCTGGCCAGACTCTTCGGGATTCTCCCTGTCCCCCCTTTTCCCCAGTTAAGTGTTTAAAAAGTTCGAAATCTGTTCGTTTTTATCCTCCTCCTTCCCCTACCCCTTCGGGAGATTCACCATCACAAGATGGCGCGGATGAATCCCAAAATGGCGGAGACCTCATGGGTTTTCCCGCCGAAACGCCTCCTTCTTCCCGAAATCCCTTTCGTTCCCCGCGAAACCCTTTCCGTTTCCCTGACCCCTCCTCTTCCTCAGTTCCCTCCGCTCCGCCCTTGCCTCCGCCCCTCCCTCTGCGCGGTGCTCCGCCCCCAGCTCCACCTTTCGAAGCCTCCGCCTCTGAGGCGGGGACAACGCCATCGGTCCCCGCCCCCGTCACCGGCTCCTCCTCTTCCGCCCCGGGCCCTGGTTCCCACGCTCCCTCTTCCGGTTCCCACGCTCCGTTGGGCGCTGGGGGGGGGGCTGGGGCCCGGGGCCAGGGGCCGCTGCTGAACTTCTCCGCGGCTCCGGTTTCTTACATTCCGGGGAGGGAAGGGAGGGCCCAGGCCCAGTGGATCCCCTTTTCAAATCAAACTATCAAAGAGTTGTGTAAGGCCCAGAAGGATTACTCCAGGGAAAGTGAGTTTTTCCGGGGAATCCTGAGGGCCACACTAACAGATGCCATCGTCATTCCTGCCGATCTCCGGCGGATCTTTTCGTGCTTGCTTAGCCCCTCAGAGTTCCGTCTCTGGGAGGCAAATTGGAAACGAGAGATAGGCAAGATTTTGCCTCAATTATGGCAAGATGCAAGCTCCGCCAGGGACACGGAGGGAGGAATGATTTCTACAGACCATCTTTGTGGCATCGGGGACTGGGCAGACGGGAACTACCAGGCTTGGTATATCCCTGCAGAGGCACTTAAGGCAACAACATCTGCAGCATTGAAAGCGTTCACTGCCCTTAGACCTCCTACTGCTCCCCTCATTTCATATACTAAAATCATACAAGAAGATAACGAACCGTTTCTTCTTTTTACTGAGCGGTTAAGGAAAGCGGTAGAAATGCAGGTGCGGGATGAGGCGACCCGGGAGGAAATCCTGACAGAGATGGCAGCCACCAATGCAAATCCTGCGTGCAAGGCTGCCATCCTCAGCCTCCCCTTTGACCCTCCACCGGACCTGACCCAAATGCTGCAAGTTTGCGAAAGGAAGGTGTCTGTCCTCCCCGAAAGTACTCCCAGAGGACAGCGCCCAACTCAGCGGAGAGTCGCCGCAGTAGAATCTACCACGGCAGAGGACAGTAATCCAGCACCGCATCGGACGCCCCGTCCCATCCGAAGACCACCTCCCGGCGCCGATGCTCCGTGCCACTTATGCCAAAAGACTGGGCATTGGATGCCTGACTGCCCGTTGAGGAAAGAGTTTTATAACTTTAAGTTCCATCAGAAACCTCAACGGGCCGATCAGCACTCAAAAAACTAACTCAAGAGCGCGAGGCCTCCCCGCGCAAAGATAAAAGTAGGGCGGAGAACTTTCCATCTCGCGGGGGGGGAGGAGGAGGGGAACAGCCGGAAGCGGCTCCCCAGGTTAATCCGCCTATGTTGTCATATCCACAGGACTCGACTACCTCATATCCAATACTGACTACCACTTCTAATATCTCTCCGTACAGGCTCCAGCTCATCGAGCCCTTACACCTGACAGACACCAGTTTCCGGGAAATCTCCGTCTCGCCAGACGCACAAGGTACTTGGTGGCGGGTCAAATGTAAGTATGTCGTTGTCGGAGACACAAAATACACCCCACCACACATCAACATCTTGCCAGGGGTGGTGTCCACACATATACACCTATTCTCTGTCGTCCTGCATTGCACACAGCCACCCATCTTTCTGCCCAAGGGCCAGGTGATTGCGCAAGCGATCCCTGTCCCAGAAATCTGTCATTCCACCACTGACACAGAAGTAACACCTACCGTGGCTTGGTCTCAATTTGTCACCGGGGACAAGCCACGGCTCACCTGCCACATACAGAAGGATGGGGAGGCCACCACATTACATGGACTCTTGGACACCGGGGCAGATGTGACGATCATTCCCGCAAGGGAATGGCCGGCACATTGGGAGCTGCAAAACGTGGCTGGAAAAATCCAGGGTGTCGGGGGGGTCCAATTGGCAAAGCAGTCTCGGAGTTTCGTTCAAATTATGGGGCCAGACGGGCAATTGGCCTCTGTTCGCCCGTTTGTTTTAGATTATTCGGAACCCCTGTGGGGAAGAGACCTCCTTGCCCAATGGGGAGCCAAAATTGACCTACCATCGGCTCCTCCGGTTTTTCGGGCAGCGGTCACTGAGGGGCGCCCTACCCAGAAACTTAATTGGAAATCAGATGTCCCTGTCTGGGTAGAGCAGTGGCCGCTTTCTAAACAAAAACTTAAGGCGCTCCAGGAGCTCGTGGAGGAGCAGTTACAGAAGGGTCATCTGGTGGAGTCCACGTCACCGTGGAACTCCCCAGTCTTTGTCATCAAAAAGCCCAATAAGAACAAGTGGCGGCTCCTCCACGACCTCCGCAAAATTAATGACATCATTGAAGATATGGGGTCTCTTCAACCAGGGATGCCGTCCCCGGCGATGCTCCCTCAAAACCATCAATTGGCTGTCATCGATATAAAAGATTGCTTTTTCCAAATTCCCCTCCATCCGGATGATGCCCCACGTTTCGCCTTCTCGGTTCCCACCATCAACCGAGAAGCCCCAAGGAGGAGGTATCATTGGACAGTATTACCACAAGGCATGAAGAACTCGCCGGTAATCTGCCAATGGTACGTGTCCTCCTTGCTGTCCCCGGTGCGTGCTGCAATGCCGGAAGTCACAATCCAACATTACATGGACGACATCTTAGTTTGCGCTCCGACAGACGACATGCTTACACATGCGCTTGACCTGACAATCAATTCATTGATTGCTGCAGGGTTCGAGCTGCAACAGGACAAGATTCAGCGGATGCCGCCCTGGAAATACCTGGGCCTAGAAATTGGCCGTCGTACTATTGTACCTCAAAAAATATCAATTCGGCCAAACATTCGGACACTCGCTGATGTCCAGCAACTGTGTGGGGCTTTAAATTGGGTGAGACCTTGGCTGGGTGTTTCCACCGAGGACCTGGCCCCCCTTTTCAATTTATTGAAAGGGGGAGAGGAGCTTAGTTCTCCGAGGTCTCTCACCCCAGAGGCACAGGCAGCATTAGAAAAGATCCAGACGTCCATTTCCAGTCGGCAGGCTCATCGATACCGTCCCGAGCTGCCATTCAAATTTATCATCCTGGGAAGATTGCCACACCTCCACGGGGTGATTTTTCAATGGGACTCTAACATCAAACGGGACCAAGGGGCGAAGGATCCACTCTTGATCATAGAGTGGGTTTTCCTAAGCCACCACAGGTCCAAAAGAATGACCAAGCCACAGGAGCTGGTGGCAGAACTCATCCGCAAAGCACGCCTGCGGATCCGGGAGTTAGCAGGTGTGGATTTTGACTGCATTCACGTTCCGATCCAACTGAGCTCAGGTAATTTTACTAAGGCAATGTTAGAACACCTACTGCAGGAAAATGAAGCATTACAGTTTGCACTCGACAGCTTCTCCGGCCAAATCTCCATCCACAAACCATCACACAAATTTTTTAATTCGGACATTCAATTCCACCTTTCATTAAAATCAATTCAGAGTCGGACTCCCCTCGAAGCCCTGACAGTTTTCACTGACGCGTCTGGAGCATCCCACAAGTCAGTAATGACTTGGAAGGATCCTCAAACTCAGCAGTGGGAGGCTGATGTTAAAGTAGTTCTGGGGTCTCCCCAGATCGCTGAGTTGGACGCTGTCGTCCGGGCTTTTGAGAAGTTCGCTGAGCCTTTTAATTTGGTAACTGATTCGGCTTATGTAGCCGGAGTTGTTTCTCGAGCTGAGGGTGCAATCTTGCAGGAGGTCTCCAACAATGCCTTGTTTCTTTTGCTCTCGAAATTAATTCGACTAGTCTCCCACCGAGAGCAACCATACTACGTGATGCACGTCAGGTCCCACACCGAGCTACCGGGGTTCATCATGGAGGGAAACAGGAGAGCTGATGCTCTTGCTGCTCCTGCCCAGGTGGCCCCCCTCCCGTGCGTGTTCGAGCAGGCCAAGCTCAGCCACCAGCTCTTCCATCAGAATGCTCCTGGCCTTGCTAGACAGTTTAAGATCTCTCGGGAACAGGCCAGAGCAATTGTGGCAACATGTCCCCAGTGCCAAGCCTTCCAACTTCCATCCATTCCATCAGGCACCAACCCCCGAGGTCTATCAAGTTGTGAGGTGTGGCAGATGGATGTCACTCATGTCCCGGAATTCGGACGTCTTTCTTACGTACATGTGTCTATCGACACCTTTTCTAATGCAGTCTATGCCTCTGCCCACGCAGGGGAGAAGGCCAATGACGTTAAAAAACATCTATTGCTGGCCTTCTCTGTGTTGGGCATCCCAAAGTGCATAAAAACAGACAATGGCCCGGCGTACAAGTCCAGGGAGTTGCGAAGCTTCCTGCAGCAATGGGGAATAGAGCATAAGACCGGCATCCCCTATTCCCCGACAGGCCAAGCCATGGTGGAGAGAGCCCATCAGAGCCTGAAAAACACCCTACACCATCAGCATTCGGCAATGAAGATGGACTCCCCGCAGACCCGCCTTGCTCGAGCTTTATATACCATCAATTTCCTAAATTGCTCATTTGATAATTTAAACCCACCTGTCGTGCGTCATTTTGGCGAAAACAAAAGTCTGAAACCGGAGACAAAGCCACCAGTCTTGATAAAGGACCCGGAAACATGGAAAACGGAGAGGCCGTTTGACCTGGTGACCTGGGGGAGGGGATATGCTTGCGTATCCACCCCCTCAGGTCCCAAATGGGTTCCTTCAAAGTGGGTCAGGCCCTTCCTGCCCAAAAAGCAGGTGTCTGTAGGTACGGTTCCCCAGGTTCAAGAGTCCTGCTGGAGGCGTAGGCGGAAACCCTTTGAGGGAGACTTAGATGTCCTGGGGTCAGAATTTTGATTTCTTTCATTTATATGTTTTATTTATCTATTGTTTTAGAACCCACGCCATGGCAGCCCCGCTGGAGACCGTACGACTCACGGCCTTCGTCATCACCTTCTCACTCCTTGTGTTGCCATCTATGCCGTGGGTCGTTCCCCAGCCAAGAAAGAACGTTTGGAAAACTCTCGCCGACGCCCTCGGTCAAGACAGTCTCTGCCTCACCACCGCATCAGCAGCAGACCCCTTGTCCACCTGCCTTGTGGGGATCCCGTCTCCTCCAGATGAGTTGCCCCCATCCATCCGTGATTCTCTAGAGCCTTTCTTTGAAAATAAAATCAACCGCCCCTCTGACCCTAACCCTAATGTTGTCTGGAGGAGATTTGCCAACAGACTAAATCAGTCCAAAACCGAACCCCTAGAATTTAAATTGCTCGGGTCCTCCGCATTTCATTTTTGCATTCAGTTCTTCCCTTACTCCGACCTAGACACTTCCCTACAAATTGCAAATATCACCGCAAATGTCTCACTTTGCCCTTCCCTGTCACAGATTACAACCTCGATTACCCAGGACTTTAAACCTCGCTCTCTACCCAATGGTTATTTTTTCATTTGTGGGGACCGAGCTTGGCAAGGCATCCCCTCTCGCCTTCTCGGAGGCCCATGTACTATCGGCCGGCTGTCGCTGTTCACACCCAGCACAAGTCAAATTGTTAATTGGCAGAAGATAGAAGTCGCACCAAATTCGAATCGGACAAGACGAGATTTAACTAATTTGGACAGTTCGTGCGACGAAGAAATTTTCCATTGGAGTAAGCCAGAGGAGGTGGCATGGATCACCTTCCTCCCCTGGGTGGCAGTCGCTCAATCATTAGGCGAATTAGGCCACCTCGAGTGCTGGGTGGCGAAACAAGCAAATCTTACATCAGCCGCGCTAAGTGACCTTCTACAAGACGAGGAAATCACAAGGCAGGCCACTTTGCAGAACAGGGCAGCAATAGATTTTCTATTGCTGCTCCATGACCATCGCTGCCAGGACTTTGAGGGGCTTTGCTGCTTGAATTTGACTTCTAAGGCCGGGGACGTCCGTCTCGCCATTGACCAGATGCGAGAGATGATCAGCAAAATCAAGGAAGACTCCGCGGACTGGCTGGGGAACTTGTTCTCAGGATGGGGACTGTCAGGGTGGCTTGGGTCGGTGTTTAAAACTATTATTTCAGTTGTGTTTGTTGTTTTACTGGTTCTTATCGTTATTTCAATTTTATGGACAATTCTTAAGAGACTCATGATTAAGTTGACTGCCCCAGCGGCCGTAAACCATGTGATGGAGCTTCAGCCATCAGAAGGAGAAGAAGATCTACGGTACGAAGACTTTGGTTACGACTGCTGGGAAGAAGATGTTTAGTTCCGTTTATTTTTCTTTATTTTTAAACAAAAAAGGGGGAGATGTGGGATCGCGCTGGCCCGCTCCCCCCTGTCTTTATGTTTGGTCCGGTCCCAGGACAACAGTTACCTGTCAATCTCCCTCACTCCTCCTGCGCTCCTCCCCAGTTTGGTTAGGTTCCTCCCCGAGTCCCTGTCCGTCATCCAGCACACTCTTCCCACCTTCTAGAAGTTTCTCTGTGTTCTGCGGGGTGATTGGACGAGGGGCCGGGGCCACTCCCCTGAGTTACTCTGGTTGGTTGTTAGGTTTGTCTGTTAATATCTTGTTGCACCCCCCCTACCCCCTGATTGGTTGCTTTGTATCCCTTATAACCTGCTGTCGGGCACATTTCTTTGTCTTTCGGCGGTCCTCCCTTGGGAATTAAACCGAACTTTGGCACCCCGAAGGAACGTCTCTTGTCATTCCTGCGGACTGCAGTCTCCGTCGTTCTCCGGGATCCTCCGTCACTCCGGGCCTCCACGCCCTAGGCGCACCCCAATCCTCGAGAGGATACAGGGGGCGTCATTGTGCTGCCAGTGACGCTGGCCTCGGCCAGCCGGGTTTTCTGTCGAGGCTGACGCACTGCTGCAGACAGGGTCCTCCTTTCCAACCTTTTTAAAGATGAGTAAAATGTTTCCTGTTTTCCAGTCACGGGGAACGTCATCTGACTGCCATGATTTCTCAAATATGATGGGGAGTGACTTGTCATTTACATCAGCCAGTTCCCTCAGGATTCTGGAATGCAACTCAGCAGGTTCTATACACTTATGAACAATCTTCAGGTGGTCATGAACGTGATCTTCTCTTACAGTCAGAATGACTTTGCTCTCCCAAAATACAGTGTTTCCACCCAGTTTCCAACCACTTTTCATGATAGGCAAATGTGATGACCATGACACTACAAAAACCAAATGAACCGCTACATAATAGAAGTGTTTTTAAAATCCAGGATTTCCTCATTACATATAAAAATAAAAGATGACACTCAGACAGATCAAGAATAAAGCAACATTTAAATAGAACATACTTTGGAACAGATAATCAAATATCAAATAATCAGTCCTAAGAGTAGATCTACATTAATTTAAATAATGAACAAAAAAAATCTGTTATTACTTTCTTAGCTCTTACATCCTACTGAATACCTTCAAAATATTTCTATAGAAACTTGTAACTTCTACCATGTTGACAAAGTGTAAATTTTGCTGATTACACCTGCCCTCCTCCTTGGCAATCCTAATAAAGATGACTGAATTGCAGAATAACTTATTCTAGCATGCCTGTGTGTTTCTTAATTACCTACAATATAATTCCAAGGCTTAAAAAACATAAGATTCTACATTAGAAATACAGCAGATCAACAGATAAAATCTTGTTTCAATCTCTGATCAGTATCTGATATTGTAAGATGCAGAAAAAGCTCTGTTCTTAACCACCCACCTATTTATCAGTTACTGCATGGGAAGAATGATTCTTATCTTTTTGGGCAATCTTCTTACTCTTTGATGTAATACCTTACTCTTTGATGTATAAGATATAAATAGCTTTATTTTTTTACCTTTTTAATAAATTTAACGGGAAATAATTAAGCTTACATAAATAATTAATCAGCAGTGTTTGATTGTTGGAAACAAAAAACCTTTGGACAATCCCTTTATTCAGAAGCCAGGATGACTGACATCAGCATGTACAACAGGGGAACAGAGTGCATGATGCTATATTGATGAATGATGTCAGGAACCTGCACCATATGGCATTCAATGATAAACACAAGTTGCAAAACCAAAAGGGAGAAGAAAGCAATGACACTTTACCTGAGGGTGCTTCTGTAACATCTAGCAGAACAGCTGGATTGCCCAAGAATGAATATTCCACTATATTACTAAACATATTGCAAAGATAGTAAGATTTTAAATCTAGTAAATCAAAGTTCCTTTGTACATTATAGATAAAATCCTGAACCTATGGAAATCAAGAGAAAAATTACTATTTCCTTCACTGTGATAAAAATCCCTCCCATTTCTTTTTGATTTAATAATTAAAACATGTAATAGTACCAGAAGCTGTAATGGTATTATCTTTTAAATTTGCATATCTGACTTTTCTCAGGGGTTCTCTGACTACAGATAGAGGATGGACTTCACATGATCAGTGAAGCTGATCAGCTGCCTTCTGAAGTCAGTGGAAGGTCTCAGAATTATTTTGACAATCACCAATTAAATAAAAACATTTTTTTCTGAAATAATGGTATACCTAGTAGAACAAGATGAAAACTATAGATGTCTACTGAAAATACATGAAAATTTCTATTAGAAACAAAAGCACATTTTGTTTGTATATTCAGCATTAACAAGATTTAGATAAGGCACAGCGTGCAAGATAAAGCCAGTGATATGGTCCTGAATGTATTTCATGTCTTTGTCTTTTTACACAGTCTTAAACATCGAGTGCTATATAAGCTTGTGAGTTCACTGTTGTATCTGTGCAAATAAATTTTCCTCGTGATACTGCTCTAACTCATTTACCCTTATCATGATCTCTCCTTGTTGTTTATTAGCACCATTTGTTATGTCGCATTTAAAATTAGATTGGGAGATATTTGGGGGAGGAATCATTAGCAGGTTGCAATCAGAACTCTAATTATGCTGCTACTGGAGGGTGTTGAGGAACCCATAGCTGAGTGAACAGATGTACTCATTTTTAATAGGAGAAGTCATGTCATAGTAAATTACAGCTCTATTTTCTAGAATATGGGCCTATTGAAGGATTTGCAGGTAAAAAGTGGTAGCAGAGCTGAAATTGAAAAGCCGTGACATATCTGACACGCTAAGTGCAGACACTTCATGCTGCTGCTCAGACACTGCACACTGATGCAGAATGCAAATAGGCCCTAGACTTCTCCACTGGCTACCAACAAAGCTTTAGAAAGGCAGACTTTCTGGAACAGATAAACAAAGTGCTGACAGGAAAAGTTACAAGAGAAAGGAAGGGTTTATTGCCTGGCAATGTTAAAGAATTACAGCAGCTTTTTTTCTGGAGGCAAGCTAATTTACAAGCAGAGAGAGGCACTAATGGGCTAAAAAGCCAAATTTCTGCTTCCTAGAAGAAACAGTCTGCTCTGCTTGAGTGGGAGAATGATAGAAAAGTTAAAGAAGAGGCTACTGAGCTAAGCAGGAAGCTTATGATGACAAAATGCCCTAGCTCTACAGGTGCTGAAAAAATACATGACTTGATCCTGTCTGGACTAAATCCCCACAGAAATCAACAGAAAAATAATGAGCAGTCCGAGTAGCAGACTCTGTATGTCTTGAGTTCACTGGAGGCATGCACAGTGATGGAGATGAGACTGAAGATAAATATGGGAGAGCACTGCAGCTGGACCAGACAACTCCAGCTCAGCATCCTGTCTCTGACAGCAGCCACAGGAGGTACACAGGGTAGATTATATAAGTGGGGCAAGTATAGAGTGGCAATTTCCCTGAACATTCTTCCAAACTTCAACAATGCTGTTTTAGGGGTTCTCTGTGCCAGATGTAGCTTCCACAAAGCCAATAAACAGTGCAGCTTTTTCTTCTGTGAGTTTATGTGGCCCTAAACTTCTGTAAAGTCAGACTTCTAAAGCGTAACCATGACCTGTGTGAAGAACCACAGTCTTCTTGTTTTGAACCTTTGAAAGTGTGCCCTTTAAAACCTTTAAGTGTGCCCTTTAAAAACCTTTGTGCCCCTTAGTTGCCAGAAGCAACATAAGCAGTCTGCTTGCAGTGCTGATGGTTTTCCAGGAGGCCATCAGCAGGCTGGCCAGTGAGTACTGCTGACTGCTAGGACCAGCAAGTCACACAAGACTCATGCTCCTTTATATGGGTAAGTGATAAAGGCTAAAGAAAGTGTGTCAGCACTATACCCTGCTCATTCATACTCTCCAAGGCTAAGCGTGTTCCTTGGCATAATTTTGGTCCATTCTAATACTTCCTAAGCCAATGCCAAAGCACACTCTGGAGGACAGCAGGTGCTATTTCTAACAGGCAGCGTAGAAAGACTGAAACATGTCCAACATCCTTCACGTTACCCCCTCCTCCAGCACTGCCCTGGCAGGCCCTTCATGCCCCTAAACAAGCCATGAGCACATAAGTCACACACCAGGATATGTTCACCTCATACTATGAAAACTTTACTCTGGTGGGACGCAACTTAGCCCACAATTCATCATGTCCCATAGATGGGAACAAACATTTTGGTGTCTTCCTCCATAATCTTTTGTGACAGCTCATCCAATTTACTGAGAGTGGACATTCTCTGTTTTCATTTACTACTGATTTGTGATTAGCAAGAAAAGGCCACTTGCACAAGTAGAACTGCACAAGTTTATGTAGCCTTCCAGACATGATCTGCAGAGCACTCCAGAACCCATTGGCCAGGTCCTAAAAGATGTAGTAGCAGCCAAAGAGGTAAGATACACTGATCTTGCTCTTCACCTCTTTCCTATCAAGCTTATTAACTTATCTTAAAGGGACAAAGAATTTATCAGTTTTGACATCTAATACAGATGTCTAATTAGCTGTCACACAAGGATAATTATGGACTGATAAAAGGAATGACACCTAAGTGCAGAGGACATACTAGAAAAAAACCAAACCAAACAGGTTCCAGAAAGGAATATTTGTAGGAGGCAAAAAAACTGACAGTCTGTGATTTCAATGCTACTCACATCCACAGTATCCTTATAAAGAACTGACTTAAAGAACTGTTTATAAATTGGGAGGTCTCTCATTGGGCAATTAAAAAAAAATATATGAATTGTTAGCCTATGCACGTTATTTCTCTATCACAAACAATGGTGTCACATTTGTGCAGCTAGAAAATAATCCATAAATTTTAACTACTGCATCTCCGAAGGATGGGCTTCATGGTTCTTCAAGACCTGCATAGATTGCTGGTTTAAGCTGGCTCTTCCAGATGAGAGACATTTGAGTCATAACAAAATAAAAGAACAGTTTTGTCATGAATACAGCAAATCATTCATATATGCTCAATTCTACTTGCACTAAAGCTTGAAAATAGGCTCTTCACACAGTTGAAAATGAGATCTCTTCACCGCATGGAAGCAAATTAAGACTGATACCTGAAGAAGTGGAAGGACAAAGTAGATGAAGAGAAAAAAAGAAAAATATTTGATCTACTATGTCTTGTTTTCCTTAAATTCAACAGCATAATAGACTGTTCCTCAAGGTGTGCTCAGCATTTAGAGCTGCATTGCCAACTTAAAAAAAACCCACTAATTTTAAACTGTCCTTGTGTAAGAAATGTAAGAACCAGAGGAATGATCAGAAGACCTGATGATGCTGTCCTTGTTTTTATTTGACAAAGAGAAAAGCAGCACAGCAGTTTTGTCACTGTAGTCTTGTAATGCTGAAGAACAGAAAGTCAATCACTTAATCTCTGCTGGTGAAACCTGCCAGCACCTGGAGCTCTGGGACTGTGGTTCATTCCCATTCACATCAATAGCAATACAGCTGTATGAAGATCTATCAATACTAATAGCTTTTCATAGTGGGTATTGCTCTGTGGTAATTTTCCAAGACCTCAGCTAGGTAATAGTGTTATGTGCACAAGTCTCCTGTTACCAAAGATGGATAAATCTGTGGTAAATGTTTTTCAAACTACATTTCTACTCCAGATTTCCTTTGTCATTGTGTATTGGACATTTTAATGTATAAAACTAGGAAGTGTAGAAGTGTAGCATGATGTAGCTTGTTATGTTGTTATAGATGTGTTTATAACAGAAACACATTTATAGTGAGGATGTGAGAAAAAACTGCTTTTAAGATTCTACCTACTGACACATGAACAGGGCTGGCCTCAGAATTAGCTAGTAAATCTGAGTAAACCTCTGATGACTGACTGACATCAAAACAAAACTTGAAAGATTAGCAAAATTTATGGGAACTGACATTAAACATAAGATGAAAGCTCTTATGAAAACAGAGTCTCTGGAGAAAACTAGGAAATTCAAAAGCTTTGGTATGCCCATTGATTCAACAAAAATGTAATTACTCTACAAGGGAAAAGACAAATTAGGAGACATGAGCAAGACTGCTGCAGCCTGAATAAAAGAGATTTTACAAGTGTAAGTTGTTGATTTTATAGGAGATGAAATTATGATAGCCAGGATGTGAAATATTACTGTGTTCATAAAACATAGAATGTTTTATACATAGAATGTATAGAACCTTTGAGTTTCAGTAAATATATGAAAACCATGATTAGGACAAACAATGTGGTCTTTCAGTGGCACAGGATAGACATAAGTTTGGATAACATTGTTTTCTGGTAACTTACTTTATAAGAATTCAACAGAAATCTGATTTTTACGTGCTATATTTATTGTCATCTTTGGAAATACATCTGAAGAATGAATCTGTAACTGAAGAATGGATCTGTAACTCCACATGTCCCCAGATGCATGTTTGAATTTATTTTCAGGCTATTAAACAATGTCAACAGCCTCCTTATGTTTTTCTGTTATGATTAACTATGCTGTAAATCTTGCTTTAAACACGTAGCAGGACAATTCTTACTGCTGGAAAAAAAAAAAAGGGTCTTAGATTTGCACAGCTATGCACAATTGAGGCCACAAGGGACATAAGAAGAGCAAGACACACCTCACTCTTTTTTTTCTTTGCTTCTCCAGGTACATTAGAGGCTAGGGAAGCTGAGCAGGATCTGGTTCTAAGCAGCAAGATTTGGAACATGAAGAAGTACCAATTACATCAGAACTAGTGCCCTGGGTGGGGTTTTTTTTAACACACCAAATTATTTTCACCTTTCCACATCTTTATGAAAGGGCTTTTTTTAATCTTTTCTAGATGGACAAATGTACAAAAGACTTTACGGTAATGACTAATTCACAGGATCTCTCCTCTAATTAAATATTAACTCCATAGCCTTTTCCAGAATACAGTTTTAACGATTGTAAAGAAGTATCTTGCACCTTTTTAGCCTCATCCCTGCATGGGAAACTTCTAAAAGGTTTTTATTACTTTAATTTTCCAGATTAAATAAAGGATTGTAAGATAAACCATCAGAGTCCTGAAAAAAAAGGATTTCTTGGTTTTACTTCTCTCATGATGAAGCAGCTTCTTTGGAGCTGCCAATCTACATGAGATAAGCTTATTTTAGATTTTTATTTGGCTATCACCATTAGTTGTTTTTCCCACTGTCAAATTCAATCTGCATGACATCAGCATGTCACCAGTAGAACAGATGTCACTTTATTATGGTCTCTTTTTTAATTAGTGATCCAGTCTTCCTTGACATACTACAATTTACTTGCAGCAATATAGGTGCTCTGATGGGGACATAAGCTAGAGTGACAGCCAACAGAGTGGCAGAGATCTGTTGAAATATTTGAAACTGAAAAGAAAAATCTATCTCAGTCAGATAAGCAGCCTGAAGGATCAAAGGGTGCCAAAAAGTCTTCTGTTTGAAAAATACAAGTGATTGTACAGCAAAATGGTACTAGTACCTTCTAATGGCTTACTTGGATTGCTAGCACCAATTATGCTGTAAATTTATTTGGGAGGTCAGTGTAACAACTCCCTAATTTGTTCTAATGCTTCAATAATTGGTTTAAAGATGTTTAAAAAAAAAGATATATATACACACATATATATATTTAGACACAGGTCTTACAGTTTTGCTTCAATTTGGGTATAAGATGGAGCTTCTCTTACAGTACCTGACATTGTGTCACTTTCTGATAATGTGGCTGCTGGTAGTAAGAGGCTCAAAATGCCATTTGTAGTTAAAATCTCTATTTTCAGATATATTGTCTAGTTTACTCATGCAGAGAAGTCATTTTACCTTTTGACCTTTCTGCTGGACTGAACAAAATGAGTGAAGACATTCTAAAAGTCTTTGTGTTTGAGTGAATTGTGACTGTAGCTGAAATTGCCAGAGTCTCCTGTATTATTCACATTAATTTATTTGTAATACAGTTGGCCAAACCATTCAATTTTAGATATTTATTTCATTTTGTTTAGATTTATAGTGAAGTTAAAAAAGTAATGAAGCAGAAAAACAAAGCATTGTAGAGCGTTTTAATCAGATATGAAGTACCACAACTACAATGATAAGATTTTTACTTAACAAATTAATTTCATTCATTTGCCTACTTACTTCCTATAGCACAAAATAACTGAACATTTAGGTATAAGCCCATGCTTAAATGCATTGCTGAGGTAGGGCACAATTTCCAAGATTTTCTTTGCAGGATAAGAAGAAATCTTATGGAATTTTAATAATGAATAGAGCTAATAATAAAAAGAGCCTAGGGCTTTTCAGACATGCTATGTCTTCACTCCTTGATCTCTTCAGGAGCTGAAAGAATCTCAAAGACTGGATTCAGTCCTATCTGCTTATGGCTGACCTCATGTAAAAAGGATTTGTTTCCACTGGTACTTTAAAAGTATGGAATACCTGTCAGAGCAATTGCTGGGAGCTGGTATGAGTTAGCAAGAGCTCTCTGGGGGCTGGAAAGACTGCGTAGGTTATAAGGAGTTATAAGAAGTTGCAATGAAGTGACATTGATAGACACAAGAAGAGCGGCACATCATTCAGAAATGATTTAAAAGTCAGGCAAATGAGCCAAGGATCTGGAAAAACAAAAAAGGGCAAATAATAAATACAGCTAACCAAAGAGAATACCAAATAAATTACGGGTCAAATTCAGAGATTACTTTGAAGAGCGGCTGGCATGGACCAGAGAGAACAGCCACACGTGAGAAACACTGTAGACTCCAAAATGTAAATGCAGCAAAGGGCAGAGGAACAGAACATCCTGTGGTGCTGGGCAGAAGATAGGCACTGGGCAGGATATTGCTGCTGTAGCTTTCACAGATTCAGTCATGTATCAGGGCAGTGCTAACACAAAAGTACCAAGAGAATCACAGATTCAGCTAGATTGGAAAAGACTCTGAGACCATCGAGTCCAACCTATGACCCAACACCCCCTTGTCCATCAGACCAGGGCACTGAGTGCCACGTCCAGCCTTTCCCCGTACATCTCCAGGGACAGTGACTCCAGTGACCTCTCTGGGTAGTCCATTTCAGTATCTAATAACCCTTTCTGTGCAGAATTTCTTTGTAATGTCCAATTTAAATCTCCTCCGCTGCAGCTTAAACTGTGTCCTCTTGTCCTGCTGCAGGATGCCTGGGAGAAGAGGCCGACTCCCCCTTGGCTACGCTCTCCTGTCAGGTAATTGTAGGATTTGCTAATTCATGGCAATCTGCAAATGAAACTGATTAACAAATGTCCATGAGAGAGCAGGTAATGTAACCATTTCAGACAAACAGGTAACATGGTATTGATGAAAAGTGCTCTGCTACCTCGTGCCCCCAGCAGGTTTTTGTGAATGTCCTGAGTAACTTGAATGTCTAGGTTAGAGCAGCCATTACGTGCATTGTTTTCTGACTGTGTGAATAAAGATGCACACAGACCTGATAAAATATGAAGTCACATGAACATTTTTTTCCATTATTTTTCCCCACAGAAATCATAAGAAAAAAAAAAAAAAAAAAAAAAAGGCTGACACATTTCAGACTATTCATGTGTATAGATATCCATGTTTCATTACTTCAAGGAATTCTGCTTCCAAATAATTTCACTTGTGCATATGCTTCATTTATTAAGGCTACAAGACAAAGAGCGAAATGAGACTGTCTATTATTTTTTGTGTAATTCTCTGCATAGATATTCCATATATACACAAAGCCACACACAGATGGAACTTGAAAATTCACTGTAGGACACATATATTATGGGCAACTCATTAATTTGTAGTGAGGCTGCGGAAAAAGTTTTTGAGAAAGGGAAGAAAATAATCCCAATCCTTCTGAAAGCTGGTTTTTCGCCATGAAACAAAGTAAAGTAAAAGAATAGAGAGATATAGTCTTAAGGATAAAATGGCAAGATGAACATCGTCAGATCACAGGTGGACATTATCAATAAGATAACAGTGATGACTCCACCAAATAACAACAAATACAAAAAATAACAAGATAATAAATTAAAATAATATTATTAAATTAAAATATTAATATTATAAATAACTATAACAATAAAAAGCCTTTTTAGGTGTTATGGGCTTTTGGGGATTGCACATTCCAAATTATCATTGTAAACTCCCTCGACCAAATCTTTAAGTTGCTCCGGGGGAAGTTTAGGTTGGACATTCGGAGGAATTTCTTCACAGGAGGGGTGATTTAAACTGGCATGGGCTGCCCAGGGACGTGGTGGAGTCAATGTCCCTGGAGGTGTTTAAGGAAAGACTGGATGTGGCACTTAGTGCCAAGGTCTGGGGGAGTTGATGCTGTTGGGTCATAGGCTGCATCTCAGAGGTCTTTTCCAGCCTAACTGATCCCGTGATTCCTTGAAATGAGCCACGAGAGCAATGAGTTCAGGCGGGGCTCGGAGGGCTCGCTCCCCCGACGGGGAGGCAGCGCGCTGGTTTGGCATGGCGGGCAGAGTTAATCTCCAGCGCAGCGCTTGGTAAGGGGCTCTTTTGTCAAAGCCTTCAGGGAGCACAGCGCCTGCCGCTGCCAAGGCTCAGGGGGTGTCTCAGTCCCTCCAGAAGGGAGAACCCCGCAGCTCCGGCGCGGCCCGAGCAGCGGCACCGGGAGCCCCGCCCGGGCCGCGCTTTCCTGAGGGCGCCGCGGGGGCGGGGCCGCCGGCGGGGTTTGTCCCTTGGCGGCCGCCGTACGGAGCGCGCCTGCCGCTGCCGGGGCGCGCGCTCGGGGAGCGCCATGAGCCTGTGGGCGGACAAGCACCGGCCCTGCGCCCTCGGCCGCCTCGACTTCCACCGCGAGCAGGCGGCGCGGCTCCGCAACCTGGTCAGTGAGGCACGGGCTCGGCTCTGCCCCGCGCCCTCCCCGCCGGACCCTGCCCGGGGCCCCGGCGGCCTCCCGGTCCTCTCCTCCCCGCCGCGAGAATCCCCCCCGGAGTCGGCATTGCGCCTGAGTAGGGGGGAAACTTTGCTGTGCGGGTGACCGAGCACTGGGACGGACTGCTCAGAGCGGCTGTGGAGTCTCCGTCACGGGAGATAGCCGGGAACCCTCTGGATGCAGTCCTGTGCCCGGTGCTCTGGGAGGCTGCACCGCTGTTGTCCATTCCAGCGTGGCCCATGCTGTAATCGGGATTCCTTCGGGCCCGTAGCGCTGCCCCGGTGGGGCCGGCAGCTTTCCCTCCGTGCTGGCCCTGCCTTGCCGTGCCGCGGGAAGTGTCCCGGCATCGCGCCCTGCTCGGGAGAGACGCCTTGGTGCCGAGGGAAAGGCTGTGGGAGTCAGTGGCTGGCTCCTTGGGAAGTGCTGGGCACACGTTCTTCTGCTGCTTTCCGTGTCCCCCAGAACAGGGCTTGTTTGCCTAACGTTAGCAGAAATTGTCGAGGCGAGCAGCTGGGAATGAAAGTCAGGACTGCTCCCCCTGCCAGATGTGCCGACTGGCACATGCACTTCCTCAGGGATGAGGGATACCTAACTCATGAAAGAGCTTTCTGTGGGGCATGATCAGATGTGCTCCATGTCATGCATTTTAGCTTTCCAGGAAATAAACTCCTAAACGTGTGTGTATATATAAATATATATCTATATGTATGTCATAACTAAATATATAAGTATCAGCTTTAAATTTTGTTTCAACCCTTTTTTCTATGTGTTTCTCACAGCTGTTGCTCTAGTAACTGCGGGAAGCATGCAATTGTTGGAGTGGGGTTTTTGAAGTTAAACGAGTTGCACGTGGCTGTCAGAAAATTACGGTGTTCTATAGGAAATGTTGCTGCGGGAAAGGATTTCATCAGTTTTAATTCTAGGTGCTATGTTGTGATGGAGCTGGAAAAGACATTTAATGTAAACTTGGGTGAAAATGCAAGGATAAATGATCTTATAAGGAAAATACTGTGTTAGCTTACTGATCTTGTTTCTTTTTGTTCAGGTTCAATGTGGCGACTTTCCTCATCTGTTGGTGTATGGACCATCAGGAGCTGGAAAAAAGACAAGAATAATGTGTTTGTTAAGGGAATTATATGGTGCAGGAGTGGAGAAACTGAGGATTGAGCATCAGAGTATAACGGTAAAAAAAAATTCCCATCTCCTGTAATGTGGAAATACTGACATATTTCTGTAGAACATATTTCTGTAGACCTTTGTAGTCATTTGAGTTTTAATTTTTTGTTTTGCATGCAGAATATTCTGTGTTTTTATGTAATTAATCATACCAGTTTGGTTATACAAACACATTATTTTCCAGATGTTACTCAGGCCTTCAAGGTGTGGGGTGCTCTCTTGTTTTCTGTGCCTGGTTGGCTGTTCTTGTGGAGTAGGTTTTTTTGTTCAGAGTAGGTTTTTTTATTTATTGTTTACAGTTCATTTTGGACAATAGTGTCTCTACTGTTGCTATTTTACAGGCTGGATGATGTGTCAGTATTCCTTTTTTTGGAGGTGGGGCTGGGACCATAGGAGATAAGCAAGTCTGTGTCTGGAGAGTTCTTTGCCTGTGATTTGGCCAGGTGTAAGCTCTAAGAGATTTTTAGAACACTTTCTGAAACTTAGTGTGCTTATTTTCTATGTAGGCACCTTCTAAGAAGAAGATTGAAATTAGCACTATTGCAAGTAATTATCACCTTGAAGTTAACCCAAGGTAAGTGTGCAGTGAAAATGCCTCACTTTGAAGGTGAGCCACTGGCTGTGCTGAGTCCCTTCAGCCTGGGTGTGTGGACTGACTGCCTCATTTGTTGTCTCAGCAAGTTAGGTAATGGTCTATGGGTTTGGTCTGCAAATGAGAGCAGGGAGAGCATTTTTAATTGAACTCTGAATAAACAAAAATTTGGATTGCTGTATACTTTAGGGAGAAATGTTCTGTTTAACTGGCTACATAAGCATGCTGATGTTGAGGAATGGGCAACTGAGACAATTATGGATTGACAGATCTCATAATTTCAGTAGAAATTAAGAACTTTTACTGGAACTAACACCTCCATATTGTAAGTTCCCTCACAAATACACAATTTTCCCTCACAAAATAAGGAATTTGAAAGGAAGAGAGGCTTACCCTGTAACTCTCCAAACAAAATGTTTAGAGCACGGGAAGGACCACCACAAAATACTGCGGATCCTGTCTTGAGTGAGGTCAGATATTGATTTAAACAACAGAAGCTCTTGTGGGAGCTATCTACATCTTTGGCAGTTACAAAATTGCTGGTGAGAGTTTGGAGACCCAAAGCAGATATTTGTAGTTACCTGAAACCATATAATGTTGCTTTAAACCACAATGAATGAATGTCCTTGTGCACTGGGTGATGTTGATTACTGCTAAACCATAGCTCATGCTGCCTTGTGGTATAGAAGTTATTCTGCACTGCCAGGTCTTCTTTAAAAACTCATTCTTCAGCTAATCTGTGTATTGATTAGTGAGTATCTGCTGGTATTCTAATACAGACACAAATAATTATCAGCTAATTACCAATAAAAGCTGAGGCTTATTGGTGATCACTGTTTTGAATATGTCATTTTGGTGATATCAGATGTGTGACCCTTCAGTTGAGTTGTGATAATCTGACACTACTAGCACTTTTCCTGTTACTCTGTATAGAGTACTTAGAGCTTGAAACATGAAATAATTATATTTCAATTTAAATATAAAAGTGCAGAGTTTTCATTAAAGATTAATATCCTGATTTGTAGGCTTTCAGTGACTGAGCAATTTTCATGTTTGTCTGACCAGACAGTAAACCTCTGTGCTGTGCAATGGCCTGTGAAGTTTGACTGAATTATAACAATGGTGAAGTCATGTGCATCTTGAGTAACATGGAATGGGGTGAATAGCTAACAGGGAGAGGAAGTGAATTTCTGGGAAGGGCTCTGCAGAATAAATCCCTGCATTTACATCAGTCCTTTGAGTCAGGCATCCTATTGCAGGGTCAGGCTTAATTGTTCTTCCCGTAACGAGTGAAAAGGTTCACATTGTGGGTCCTTGTTCAAACTAGGTAAAAAAAGTTTAGGTTTCTCATCCAAGGAAAATAGGTTCTATTTTAATGAATTAATAAAATATTTAACGATGGTTTTACTACATTTGAATAACTAACCCAGTTATGCCTGCATAAACTTTGGGTTGTTTTTATTCTAGAGGAGGTAACTTTCAACAAAGTATATGGGTGTTAGTTTAATTCTAACTCAACAGCTTCTGAATTCTTTTGGCATTCTTGCTCATTTAGATGACTTTTGGAGGATGTATTTTATATGCAATATAAAGTTGTTTTAAAACAAGATTTATTCAAATTCCTGGTACAGTGATGCGGGAAACAATGACCGTGTGGTAATTCAGGAGCTCTTGAAGACAGTGGCACAGTCCCAGCAGCTTGAGACAAGTACTCAACGAGATTTTAAAGGTGAGTTAAAAGTTAAAACCAGTCAAAATGCTTTTTAAACATGGGGAGATTTCAGTTCACTGTTTTGTTTGTACCTGTATATTGCATGCAGATTGTACAGTCAAAAAGGCACGCAAGTAATCTTAATCTTTATTTTCCTGCCTGTGGAACCATGCTGTGTTTTCCTGTGTGTTATCACTTATTTTGGTATTATTGCTTGTATGTCAAAAGTATTTTTTTCTTGGAAAGATTTAATAATAATACAGAACCCCGCTATGTTTAATCCTTTTTACAGTGGTGCTGTTAACAGAAGTTGACAAACTTACTAAAGACGCTCAGCATGCTTTGCGAAGAACAATGGAGAAGTACATGGCGACCTGCAGGTTGATCCTGTGCTGCAACTCAATGTCAAAAATTATAGGACCCATTCAAAGCAGATGCCTGGCTGTACGAGTGCCTGCTCCCAGCATTGAAGATGTATGTTGAAACAGAGGCAAAAATAAGTTGCTATAAAATTCTTATCTAATAAGTTCTTGCTATGGACTTATATTTTATTTTCACATAGTGACCTAGTTTTCCGTTGTGTTGGGTAATTTTCCAAGCATGACTTATGAAAGACTGGTCCATCTCTGGCCCAGAAATCTTTCTAACAGAAGATCTGTAGGTGCTGAACAGTTTGCTAAGTGTTGTACTCCCTGCTATCTGTTTTCTGTCTAGATCTGCCATGTCTTGTCCAGTGTGTGTAAGAAAGAAGGCCTGACTCTTCCTCAGGAACTGGCTCAAAGGATTGCAGAGAAATCTGGCAGGAATCTTCGGAAAGCACTGCTTATGTGTGAGTCCTGCAGAGTACAACAGTAAGTCATTGCAAAAATTAAGTTCTGCTGTCAGACACATAAATGACTTTGCTTCTAAGGACTTGTTAAAACAGGCAACAATTTGCTTAGATTATAATCTCTAAAAAGATATTATTTTTTAGGTATCCTTTTACTGCTGATCAAGACATTCCTGAGATGGACTGGGAAGTTTATTTGAGAGAAACTGCAAATGCTATTGTTGGTCAACAGACACCACAAAGGTAAGTGAATGCGCTTGTTAATAGCTATAAATGGTGTTTTCCATGTGCTGTGGAATCTAAACAAAAAAGTTGTCTTCAAAAATGTATTGTCTCCAGTTATGTGTAATTATCCGTATTTCTACTGGAGCTGGTACTTTGCAGCCAGAGGAGTTGAGCTTTAAAATTACCAAAGAAGGCTGAATGAGTATCAGGAACTGAAGAACTGTTGTTTTTCCCTGTAAAAGCTTAATAATCTAAAGTGACCACAGGCTGAGTTGCAAGTTGTATTTCCCAGTTTGGAGGGTTTTTTTTGGTGTGGGGGTGGTGAGTGTGTATGATCGTTCTGGTTTGTTTGTTTTATGTAAAGTTTCTGTTTGACCATCTTTAGCATAAAGCACTTTTGTAAAAGATCTGGAAGTAAGAATTCGTTGCTTTTTTTGAGCACAGTAGGAGATGACTCCTGTGTCCATCTCACGGTCATACCCAAAGCCTGATCCTTTTAGCCTGTTCCATGTATTACTTGCATGAGATGTCACTTAATTTAAATGCTTGTAGCATCTGCCCTTCTGTTTTCAAAAGCTGAGCTTTGGCTAATTGTGTCAGCTCTGCCACCTAATTGTCTTACCCCTTCTTATAAACAATGAAGACAGAAAAACAGCATAAAGGAACTCCCTGGCTGTAGTAAATTAGTCACTAATCTTAAGCATGAGTAA
The DNA here is from genome assembly GCF_036417665.1 of Passer domesticus. NCBI lineage: Eukaryota > Metazoa > Chordata > Aves > Passeriformes > Passeridae > Passer > Passer domesticus. Next base: position 68,343,364 of record NC_087475.1, on the reverse strand, counting down.
CTTAGATATGAAAAAAAATTGAAGGGAAACAATCCTGAGACAAATTGAAATAGCCTTGTAGCTTCTAGATTAACTGAGACCATTGTAACTAGAGTATGTGTCATTTATCTTTTGAGTAAAAGGTGATATGCAGCCTTTGAATTGAAATTGATTCATGCAATGCTTCTGGTTTTAAAATAACACCAAAAAACTAAAAGCAGAAAAGAAACATTGCTTGGATTCCCTCTTTTCCTGCACTGTATTTCACTAGTTTTGAAAAGACATTAGTATGCTTTGGGATCATACTTCTCATATTTTGTGGTGTCTTTCTAACAGGCTTTTAGAAGTCCGTGGACGGCTTTATGAACTCCTGACACACTGCATCCCTCCTGAGATTATAATGAAGGTAGTTCAACTATCTAGCTCTTAATGTGCTATAAATTTTAATATCGTGACTGTCTCAACTAAAGCTTTTTTTTAAAAAATACATCAAAACATCATAAATTATCCAGATATTGATGAAAAGCTGTGTCCTTTCCAAACGGAGTAAAACTTGTTCAGTGATCAAAGAAAAACAGCATCATAGCTGAGTAAAAGTAAAGGAGGACATTCTTAGTCCAATTCTGAGGCCAGTTATTTAATATAGTATAGTTGAGGATCTTGGTAGTCTTTCACAGTCTTAATGATTGATGTAATTCTGTGGGCTCATCTTGATATGATTGGTTTTCCTTTATAAAAGTTTTCTTGTTATAAGTTCATTATTTGCTGTATCTTTGTGGAGAGCTGTGCTGAAGGATGCTAGACCAGCAGGACTATTCAAAGACAGATGTCACCTTGGGAGATAAAAAGCAAGTGGGATGTGCATGTTTTTATTTTAAGGAGGATGAAAGGATGCTGAAGATACCTAGAGTAGAACAAAGATCAAAAATAATCTCTGCAACTTAGCCTAGTAATATTTGCTTTGCTGTCAGACATAATTTATTTTCACATTAACAAATTTCTGATGGTTTCAGTGCTTAGATGTTTCTTTAACTTTCCTTTCTTACAGTAGGTTAGCAGATCCTGCATTGCTGTGTTTGAGAGGAAAAAGGTGCATGTTTTCCACTCACTCCCTCTTCATAAACTTGAAATGGTGTAGAGATACTTCTCGCTTAATCCTTGCTGTTTTAATTGAGATGGATTTGTGATGATTTTATTGCCGTCTCTAAAATAATGCATTTTGGGGTTTTGTAATGACTAAAGTATTGAAGTCAAGTTGTCTTGTGTGTCTGCACATAAATACGTTCATAAATACAGACAGAGACACTTAAATTCTAAATAACCCTTTCATTGGATTTTATTAATGTTGTTTCTCTTTGTGCTTGATGCTGTCAAGATAGAATTAAGTGGTTTTAATACACTTGCTGACTTGGTAGGAATTCTCCTCAGGCCATGTTCCTACATGCAGTAGAGGTTATAGTATTTGGAGATAAGGTTGATAAATTTTCTTTTATTGAGGCGTAAATTATCCCAGTAAATGAATATATTTTCTGTTGGATTAATGAGTGAACTATTGGTTAATGCTTGGCTATTTTCAGAGAACCAAGGTTATCCTCTTAACAAAAAAGACCTAATTTTTCAAAGAATGTCCTGTTTTTTCCCATTTTAGGGTCTCCTGTCAGAACTTCTAAATAATTGTGATGGACAACTGAAAGGAGAAGTCGCACAGATGGCAGCCTTCTATGAACACCGCTTGCAACTGGGCAGCAAAGCCATCTATCATCTGGAAGCATTTGTTGCAAAGTTTATGGCAATTTACAAGAAGTTCATGGAGGATGGGCTGGATGACATAATGTTCTAACTCTGATGCCCAAAGCCATACCCAGAATGTTGTGTTGAGATACCAATGGTGTTGCAAATGTCTAGTTGTCAGTGCTTGATTACATGTGGGTCTAGTTCTAAGTCAAATATTTTTGTTTTGCTATTTAATAAAGCAATGTTTGTTCAGCTTTAGAAACCAGATGGATTCTTTGACAGCCACAAATCCATCTTTAGATCCATGCAAAATACTTTGGCCTTTCAGAAAGACAACACATTGCCTTGGAAGATGTGTAAGACAGGAACTGCTTTGCAGTACTTGTAAGCTGACATTAAGAAGAGAGAACACAGGTGCTGCCTGCTTGGTATTTGTTTGTTAATCACAGATGGGCAAGGCTGAAGGAAAAAGATGTTTTTTCCATATTCTGCCAAGTCCCACCTTGTCCTGCCTTCTGATCTATACATCTTAGTGTTTGTCTGGCTTCTTTTTTTTTTGCTTGAGTGTTCTGTGGTGTGCTCACACCAAATATGTTCTTTCAATGCAATTGCTTACAAAGAGAAAAGAACGTAAAGAGGAGCAATAATTTGGTGTTGCTTGTAAATCACATGTAACACCTTGTTTAGAAGGATTATACCTTCATAAAGCAAGTTTGCTTGCTGTCTGACACTCCGGTTTGCCTCAACCTACATAATGCTGTTTAGGTAAAGGTAACTGTTGTTACCTTTACCTGTTGTACCTAAACTGCTGTTTAGGTAACTTGGACTATTTTTTTTAATGAAAGGAGAAGTTTCAGCTTTCAACAAGTATCTTTAGCCTCTTAAACTGATATGTGACATTTTTAAAATGGCAAAATAAATGGTAGCAAATATGAATAAAAATGCTGAATTGTTTTTTTTTTACACTGTCTGTGGCAGCCTAGGTGCATTCATCTGCTTTGATGTAGACGTCTTTCAAAAAGTGGGATATCCCACACATGCTGTAAGACTGAAGGGAGACTGAAGTTTAAAAAAATCCAAATAAATGCAAGCAACAGGAAAAAGTGAAAGAACAACCTCCCAAAATAATAAAAATGATAATAATAGAAAACCAACACTACCTGTGCTGCAAATCTTTTACGTGTTATGTCTGTGTACCATGGTACTATAAAAATTACTGAATTCATGCTCTTTATTACTTCACCATGCTAATTTAGGCTATTACTAGACAGTATTTAAAGCTTAAGTTAATTAAATACTGCTGCTGTTCTCAAGGACTTAAGGGTTCCATGTGGGGTGTTAATGCACAGCTTGCATTCAGATTCATTCCCAGTAAGACAGTGCTGCCCTGTTTCTTGCTCAACGGGGCTCCTGAAGAAATAGATGATGAGATTTTTTTTTCCTTCCATATGCTTGTCACCCAAATCCACAGCACTTGTACCTTGTCATATTGTGGATGTCTTCACTGTCAAAAGATCCTAGAGAAACATTAAATTACTCAGTGATAGTGGAAAGGAATACTTAAATTCATTACAAAGTAGGGCACAACTTTGTAATAGAGGGGGCGTAATTACTGTGCATAAAAACTGCCCTGCTCTGTCCTGAGTCTTGTGTTACCTACTGATTTTTAAAAGCTGAACATTTTTTATGATTTCGCTACTACTAAAGTATAGTGTGTGATAAAGTAAAAGTGAGTTCAAAGGATAACAAAACACTTCCCCCTACCAAAAGAAACAGCCCGAAAAGCTAATATGGGAGAAGAGGAAATGCATAGGGACAGTGTTGCTGTGGTATTGGAGGTTTGTTAGGGCAGAGGAGCAACTTGCTCTTTCAAAAGGCCTCAGCAGCTTTGTCTAGGACTCAGAAACACCAGTATGAATCTCTGTATGTGTTGTTGCTTCTTCTTGTTGAAGTTTCATTTTGATCCTTTATTACCTGGGATGAATCAAGAGTAGCCAAGGATGGAAAAATGGTACAATGACAGGATTTCTGTAAGAGAAAATTGCTATAATTAATCCTGAGAGCCAGCATTTCTCCCTGCTGATCCTGACTCTTGTCTTCCACAGTCTAGAACACAAATTTAAACACACATGGGCACAAGTATAAGATAAGTCTCTGCGCATGTCTTTCCTTGCTAGTAATTTTTCAGGAAAATTTTGACTTAGTATCCATAACAGGCTTCAGGGGAAGTGGTCATGCCACCAAGCCTGTCAGAGTTCAAGGAATATCTGGATGTTGCTCTGTCATGTGGTTTAGTTTTAGTTCGTCCTGTGAGGAGCACAGAGTTGGACTTGATGATCCTTAGGAGTGACATCCACCTTGAGAGATGGTGTGATGATCATCAGTAAGTGTTGTGCTTAGAGGCTCACTACCTTAGATGCTGCTTCCCCTCCCATAGGGGTAGTTGCAGCTCTTGCTTAGAGGCAGTTGATGCAGAACTGAGGTGCTGGGCTTCGCTGCAGGGAGCAGGGACCCTTGAGCTCATGGAGGTGGCTGTCAGAAATAAAACGGAGTTTTTCACCTTTTTTTTCCCCCTTCATGGGGCTCCCGTGCAAATCCTTTTACAGAAAATACAGAATGTTAGCCTGGCAAACGAGTGTCTTCTGGGTGGGCAACGCTGCCTCTCCAGCCTGGAATAGAATCACAGAATCATTTAGGATGGAAAAGACCTCTGAGATCGAGTCCAGCTGAGCCTGCACACACATTTTGGCCCAGCAACAGTGCTGTGCTGGACCTTCACTGGGCACAGCACACCTGCCTTGCAGATTAAGTGGAAGAGGCAGTGCAGATAGACTACTGAACACTGACTAGCACAGGACCAACCTCTAGATGATCCATTTCTTCAGCTGATTTCATCTTTTGAGACCTGCTTAGAATTGCTGCTGAATTGCATGCTGAGAGGATTACCCTCGCTTTTATCCAGCGACACCTCCTGCTAGCTGGAAATGAAAACTCCAAGCTGCTCCCTCCCACGTAGGACTTAAGCACTGAAGGTGTCTGAGGGGTTGCAGAGGAGTCAGCTTCATGATAGCACAGAAAGCCAGAGGTGAAACTGGTTTTAAAAAAAGGATCAAGAAACTACAGGCAGCAAGTACTTCTGTTGAAACTTTCTGTGCTCTGCAGAGATCAGCTGTGCAAAGGGTGAATGGTACATTCATATTTTATTCCCCATCTCTGAAGCCCAAGTGCTAACTCCTGTGAGGAATGTTATTTAAAGAATTTGACCTCTATTGTTGAATGTACCCTGAAGGCTAATCAATAGTACATCAGTCAAGGTGCATGTCAGGAATTAGTTACATTTCACAAAATGGCTAAGATTAAAATAATTCATCATTAACTTCAACACTTTGAGAAATTGACTCAGAATTTTCTCTGTCATCAAAATTGACATTATTTTCTGTCCAAATTAACCAGGACCCCTGGTTCCTACTCCAGGTTTTTGCCTTTTTTTTTTTTTTTTTTCCCTTTTTAAAGCTGTGGATGCTTTGCTTGTTTGTAAGTTGACCCCAGTAACAGTTAAACATTCCTTTAACAAGTTGTCTGTCTTGTACAGTTGCTGAACTTCTGGAAGAAATTGAATGATTGTTTCAGCAATCCTGGCACTAGTAAATTGTGTCCCAATCATTTGAGCCTTAGGTGATGTTTCAGTAGAGGCTGCTTTGGCACCTGCTAAATAGGAGTGAGGCGTTAGCTATTAGAAGCAAGTAGTTTCACCACTCATGCCACTGGTCCATCTGTGTTTCTCCTAGCAGCCACCACCTCTGTCCTGGCACCTTCTCGGAGCTGTCTCCAGTTCTATCCCAGGACATGGAGTAGGTTTTGTTCTTTCTTATATGTTTTAACCTCTTTGCAAGCCACTGTATACAATTATAAAGTCTGAGCATGGGGAAGTTGAAGACAGCGCTGGGAACCTACTGTGCTGCTCTTGCTCTTGGCAGACCTCATGTGTTCCCAACTAATTTTTCTTGATTTTCCCTAGGACAACCTACTTTGCTGTATGAAATGTGATGCTTCTAGTTGGCAGTCTGTGACAGCTAGTGAATGGCACAGTTTCACTATAGCTAAAAGTTGCCAATGTGGGCTTTCACTGCAAGCAAGCTGGTGTTCTTTTTTTAAACTTGTGATAGTATGTTCATGTCAAATGATTTTTGTGCCAAAGTATAAAGGCAACACTTAGCTCACTCCTGGTCACAATGAGATATGAAAGGCATGCTAGTAAAGCACGTGTGTTGAGAAATCCATGGAATATTTCCCGTGCTTTTTACCACTCAGAATCCTTCTGCAAAATGTTATTTCAGTCTTGAGTGAGAAGGAAGGAAAGAAAATCAGGAGCCCCTTCAAAGAGAAGAAAAAAAATCAGAATGACAAAGCAGGCAAGGACAGATCCTGAGGGAAGACAGGTACACTCATTAATTGTATTTACATTTCAAAGACTAGTCACCTGCGGTGTTCTCAATCATACCCTACATTTATATCCCCTGCCACACACCATGCATAATAAATGCACTTTTGAAGATGGAGTAAGTGACCAAATAGGCTTCTTCCAGTTTTAATTTTGTGGATGATCTTAATTTGAGAGGTCAGTACAAATGCCTATGGTAAGTGACAATTTTAGGCCAGTAATTGCTAATTAAGACAGAAAGCAAGATGCTGGCTAAAGCACTTTCAGATAGATCACAGATAACCTTGCAGGAGCTGATTAACTCAAACAGAAGGCCTCCTTAGGTGATAGCTACCAAATGATACTTGGAACAATTTTTAAAATTAAAAAGGATGAGGGAAAAGGATTTATTAAACTCTTGGCAGCATTTTCTCCAGAGGAAGAATTTTGATAATAAGTGAGGTTAGCTGTTTGCTAATTAGCAAACAATTAGAAGAAAGACATTTACCCAGTGAGCAAACATCTTTTATGATAGACTCACAATCATCAAACCTGTTTATGCTGAAGGAGGATAAACATTGCTGTGCTCACAGTGTCTCAGTGATGTGAGAAGCACTGGCTGCTGCTCCTGTGCCACCTTTGCATGGGCTGGGTGGGACTCAGTGTGACAGTGCTTAATGTGGCAAGCACAAAACAGAGGACCCCGCACTGCGCTTGTGGTCTTGGGGTAGCTGAGGACAATTTCCCAGAGCTCCACAAAATAAATTAGGAACAGCACAGCAACCATCTGTGAAGAAAACAGAAATCTCCAATACTGGGGAATTTTTTGGGACCTGCAAGTCAGAAGAAATGAGAAGACATTAGTTTTATTTATATGAAAATAAATTATTCTATAATGTAAAGAAGATTATCATTGATAGATCAGAGTTAGTGTCAGACATTGGAAACTTTTCTGAAAGTGTTCCTTGGACAGGTGAGGCCTCAAATGACCATAAATTCAGAGTGGTGGATGCTTTAAAGTAAAGCAGAGATAAGACAAAAAGCAGCAACCTTTCTACAAAACAGGGATGTGTCGTCAGCACTGCTTAGTGAAAAGGTGGAGGGGATGATGAATCTGTCTGAGTGTTTAAGGCTGAGCTCCTCTCCATTCTCCTTCCGCAAGCAATGGAAAGAGATGAGCAGGTGCTGAACATGAGCTTGCCAGTCCAAACAAGTCTTCAAGGTGTATTCTGTTGTTCATCCTCTAAAGGAACTCTTCCTTGCCATTAACTCCATAGGCAATAAAGGAGTACAAAACTAGACTTACATACAGATCTGCTGACTCGATGCCTAAATGAAGCCAGAAAAATTGTACCTGTCTATTCAAGAATCCAGGGCAGAACTGCAAAGAGCACAGAGGTAAACAAATTGAGATCAAGTGCTGCTCAGGAGAGCAGAGCATTTCCCTCCTATATCCCTTTGCTCAAGGTAGTGCCTACCCTGCAGACTGCAAATGCAGACTGTGTTGAAGAAATTAAAGAATGCATTCAGTCTTGGTTTTGCTACTAGCATCCTAATCAAAAGAAGAATTTAGAATAGAGCTTATGGCTTTATCACATTTCTGACATGCATAAATGTGAGGATTTTTTAATACATGATCTTTTCAAACAAAGATGTATTTATGCTTTCTTTCCATTTTGAAGGCTGTCTGAGAGCAGTTTCTCTTCCAAGAGTCTGAATTAAGTTTGATCCCAAGAAATCCAGAGGCAGCCATTGTGAATGCAAGGCATCCCAAGTGGCAGCAGGTCTGACCCATCCCTTAGGCAGAACTTCCTTGCAGAAGAAGTGGCCTTTTGCCATTCATTTCATTCAAAACAAAGATATTAACTCCTTGTTTGAGGTGAGAATTGCTTTTAGAGATGCTAACAGTGGTCCAGAGATTAAAAATCCTTCCAGCTAAACTAGTGTTGTCCCTGTGACATAGATCTTGCTTGGAAACAGCTGGCATGGATCAGGTAGACAGGGATATCAGCATTAGGAGAAATCTAGTGGTGACTCATTGCACCTGAGATGCAGGAGATGATGAGCTCTAAGGGAATGCTGGAACAGGCTAAAACCTTCCAACAGGAGTAGTCAGGTTCAGTTAAAATACCTGTGTTGTTCCAGGAAAAAGCTGAGTATCAGGTGTGCTTGAGGGCAGGGACTGGCAGCTACCATCAGAGACATTTTCCTTGTGCACTGTGTGGGTAAACAGCCTGTTGAACCAGGGGAGCAAATGTGGTAGAGGGGCTCAGAGGTGCTTTGGGCAGCCTGAAGGTGCACTAAAAAATACATAGGTGCTGTTACAGAGCGGTGTAAATAGTGCTGAGGTTGTTCCATCCCCGTATAGACCACTCATTTAAGAGTTGGACTGGGTTATCCTTGTATGAAATAAAGGGAATGGTGTCAATAGAGCTGAATGGCAGCAACATTTTGTGGCTGAAAGTTATTTTCTCCATTTGCACAATGATGCTAACATTTAGGGGGAAAAAAGGAGCACTACAGAGGCAATCATTACAGATGGAGGACACTGATTAGCCTATCTAGCTCTTCCACCTGAGAATACAAGATGTACAATGATGGTACCATGGAAGGAAGTAAAGGAAATGTTATTACAGATATTATATCCAAATTGAATTAAAGCTGCATTAAAAACCAGAGACTGCTGCACTTTTTCATGCTAGGTCTGAAAACATGATATACATCTGCTACTGACAGGCACGTAAAGAACATGCAGGGGCTTATTTCTCAGAAAACAAGTTTGATCTCTGACTTGCTGCTTCACAAATCCATGGAAACAAAAGCAGGAAGTAAAATTATGGACAGACATTAATAAATAAATATCAGCAAAGCAGCTGTGTTGTTTAGGATTATTGTTTGTTTTGCTTCCAAATATTTACTTTACATTGCAAACTCTAACAGTAAATTGTTACAGTTTCTTTATCTATAAAAATCAGGTAATGAATATGACTTTCCCTGCAAAAGGTGAATCTGCAGATAAAAGCATTATGTTAATAAATATTTTCTCAGTTGACTACCAATCACTGGAACACTTTTCTGTGCTGTGCTCATTCACTGTAGAGATTTAATTGAGTTATTGAATCCTTCTGACTTCTAATTTTATTGGCAGGGCAAGAACAATCCTTAAAACATGAACCCCCTTTTAAAACTGCGTTTTTGAGGGGTCATGTAGTGGTGTACAGGGAGGCAAGTATCTCGTTGTGTCCTTGGCTGTGGCTGCTCCAAGGCTGTGAAAATATCTCTGGAATGTGACAGTGTCATGAGTTACTGCCTCTGCCATGAGGGCTCTGTACACCCAGTAATTCTCATAAAAGCCAGTCTGTCTCATATGACTGGAAATATCATATGGGCTGACAAAGTGGAACTGTAATAAAATGGTGTATCTTTCACTTACTTCCCATGTTATGTTACATCAAGTGGCAGAGTACAATAAATTTTAAAATAAAAAGTTGACATGAATGATTATATAGTAATAAATGAACAACAAAGACTTTCAATGCACACATAAAAATAATCCAGCAATCACCTTCCAACTGTTTTTTATCTATTTTCAAGCAACAAAACACAGCTGGCAGCTGTTTATGAAAAGGGATCAGTGTACTAAAATGTGCTCAGCCTGAAATAATAACTCTAGGAAAAAATTTCAATAACAATGTATTTTAAGAACAAAATCAAAGAAAACACAGTCACAGAACCTGAGAGTTTAAAAGCAGCTTCTTCTTTATACATGCCCTTCTCACCAAAACAAATCCAAGTCTATAAAAATTTCAGGAACTGTTTTCAAAGATGCTGAGCTTTCAAAAGAAAGAAAACCTCTAAGTATTCCCTGTGCACTTCAATAAGGGAATTTTCCCTAGAACTTCCACACTTCAGTGTTTTCTGTGATCATGCACCAGTTGGTGTGGTCAAAGTACAAATGAGTAATGCATAGCTCAGGAATATGGTGCTCTGTCAGCTTGGCCAGTTTCTTGTCATTAAAAATGTAGCAGTACCTCAGTCAGGCCCCAACAGGACCTGTCTGCTGTCCGCTGTGCTTGGTCAGGGCACTCTCACTGAATTCTTTCTGCATAGAAGTGCCTACTCTGCTTTTGCTCTGAGGTTAGCAAGAAAGCTCCCTGGTTTGGGTGATTCTCGTGTTTCAGTGGTTTTGATGACCCCTGAGGTATTAGAAAGTCTCTTTTTTCCCAGTCCCGTGACCGAATAAGAAGTCGAGATTCGTCGGTTCTGCTTTTCAAGGTTGTTTATTTTTTCTTATCTATTACATTCTTTCCCTGACCTGCTGACATCTGTCCAGCAGGTCGGGTTGTGGCACAGTGCCTGCCCTTGGGGTAGTGTTAACTTTTTATACTAAGAACTACGTGTAATTTATTTACAATAATTTTCCAATACCTAGCACCTATGTTAGACAGACTATCTCTAAACCAATCAAAAAGTGTCACCATCACAGCAGAAGATGGAGGACAAGAAGAAGGAGAAGAAGGACAGGACATGCCCAGATTCCTTCATCTTGCCACCCATTCTAAAACCCCAAAATTCTACTTTTTCACCCTGTGACAAATTAACTATCATTCTACTCAAACTCTTGTGGCTTGTGAATCTTCACACAAAGTTGATAATTTTTTCCATGGACTAAAATCAAAGGCACAGGTGTTTTTGACTCCGTGCCAAGGTCTCTGAGCCCCTTGCCAGGGTCTTGAGTCACCCAGGGCAGCCAGAGGAATGTCCTGGTCCCAACACATGATGGTCTATTTTAAATTGTTGTCTGACAGCTAATTCATTCTGACTTGAAATCAGGTCAGGTAAATACACTCTGCTGCAGCCACGATGATTACCTGCTGCCATTAGGGAGCTGCACAGTTGCTTGCCCTAATTCTGCACTGCAGCTTCTGAAAGCCTTTGAGCAGCATGGTAACATGGGTAGCACAAGTTTAACAGCCAATTCAAAACTTGTTGTATTTTAAAAACTCAGTTTGCAATGTAGAAAAAGTGAGAAGTACATTTTGGAAAGCCATACTCTTTGGGTTTTTTTCAACTTTTTCTCCCCTTTTTCATTCATTCATCTCAACACTGTAATTGCCGTAACTAACGAGCCCTTCTTGGTGCCATTGATTGCCCAAATCTAATACTGAGTCAAGTGATCTTGAGAACAGAGACCATCTCAGACATTTCTCTGACACTGTGCACAGTGCTTTTTTCTCCCCTCTGCAGGATGAGCTGCGTGCTGTCCTGCAAAGCTCTGAAGTCCCATCCAGCTTATGACAGGGCTGTTTCAAAGCCAGTTCTTTGTCCCTGTGAAGAATTGATTTTTGTACTCCATGTGAGCAAGGCTCACCTGAGGGGCAGGAAGGAGGTGAAGGTTTCTAAGGAACAAAGTTGTCTTGCTTTTCAAATCTTCCCCATTTTTGCTCCATTGCCCACACATATATCATTATCTGGCCTCCTACTCTCAAGATGTGAGCCATCTCTTTTATCACTTGCATGCGCCTCTCTTCCAGTTGAAAAATGGTGTATCACTAGAAGAGAACAGATAAGGTGAATAAGTATCCCTTGAGGCACTAATGAATACAGAGTGTAGGGACAGGGACTGGCTCTGACACACTGGAAGCTGATGGTTTGCACCGCAGGAATACATCAATTATCTTCTGTTGTGCTACGTGTGGTTGTAGTACCTTTATCATCTCTGACATGCTTCTAACTTTAACTTTAAAAAGTCCCTACCACACTGTCATATTTTAAAAACACAGCAGAATTTAGAAATGTTGAAACAACTGACATCTGTCAGATTGGCAATAAACAACAAAACGATATTTTCTCAGTGAATGGCTATTTGGTCAGTGGCAAAGCAACCTGGAATGTTGAATCAAAACATTGATGAAAGACACTTGGTCAACTAGCATTTGTCTACCTCTTCCCAGTAACAAATACATACAATTAAAACAATCTCACTCCTGTGTGATACCCACCTCCCAGCAGACAAACATGCAAGATGTGAACACCTCATCAGTACGATGGTGAAACTCAAGCAATGAATTTTCCCTTGAGCCAAAACCCAGTTTAAATTTCATTCTCATTTCAATAAAAATTTTTGCATCAGAAAGGGCAGTTGGTATCAGATTTTGTCAGGAATTTGCAGAATGACAGTGCTGCAGGTTAGTTCCTGCTCTCAGGCTGAGCAGCTTTGGAGAAATTCACTACAAACATCTAGGTTGATTAGGTCTTGGTGCACAGCAGGGACTCTGGCAAAGGTTCAGCTACATCAAGGGAATGTTAAATCCTGTAATAGTGCTGGAAAGAAAAGGGCACATATTAAAGACACTGAAAACAAAAAGCAATAGAATTAATGACAATTATCCAACCTCATATTTCCCTCAATGAAAATGCCCTGGGCTAGATTGAGCAGAAATGATGGCTTCCACAGAGAAACAATGTGTCTTTTAAGGAAAAATAAATAAAGGATTGATTCTTTCTAAAAACATAAGTACAGAAAATGCTAGCTGAAGCTCTGTATGTGTAGCCTCTAAGTGCCAGTCTGGGTAGCCATTCACCCTCAGATCCATTTTGCCTCAGAAAAAGAGACACTTTACAATTAAAAGAATAACAGCATGCGGTCCAGCTGTCATAGGAAAACACTGCAATGAATGATGCATTCAGAGTCTCAGTGGCAATGTGAGGATCAGAAGGCAAGCTTTGAAGAAATAAGGTATTTTAACATTCAGTTATTTGACTGCTCTGCCTGTAGGTTTCCCTTTTTGTGAGATCAACAGAAATCAATTCCAAAAGCTTAGGTCTTCTAGCAGTAGTTGAGATATTGACACTGAAATATTATGGCCTTTTTAATTAAAAATGAATCAAGTATCATTAAGGACATTACAGCTTATTAATACAATCTCACACTGAACAAAATTTTAGTGTTGTCAAGATAAATATGTCAGATAACTTAGAAGGCTGTGGGTGATGTATTCATTTAAAAATAAAGCCTAAATCTAGGGGGTTTTTGTTGCCCCATTTGCATGGGAAAACATCACACTATCCAGAAATCACAGATTATCATCGTCATAATGCACATGACTATTTTTAATCAAAGCCAAGCCCATGATACTCCAAGACCACCATGAAGTCACATTCACTTAAAGCAAGCAGCTCAAAAATTTTTTTTTTCTTTTCCTTGACATCAAAGTCATTGTCTATAGAAATTGTTTAAACTGAACAAGTTGCACTCTGCAGTACAGGTGCTGCTTCAGAGCTGGAGCTGAGCTGGCAGTGAGGCACAAACACCAAGGCCTGACTGCAGCCCAGCAGTGTCATGAGCCTCCTTCCCTCCCCTCCAGTGGAAACAGTTCAGATCTGCTGCTCCTGCAACCCCTTCCATACTGACGAGTCAATGGCACTAGAGAGAATATTTCTCAGAATCATAGGATAGTTTGGGTTGGAAGGAACCTGAAGATCATCTGCTTCCAATTCCCACACCATGGACAGGGACACCTTCCACTAGACCAGTTTGTTCAGAGCCAGTTTGCTCATGTTTTATTATTAAAAACATATGTTTTATGACATAAAACATCACCACCCTCATCATAAAACTTTTGTTCCTTGTGGCAGCAGCTCCCCAGCCACAGAGAGCAACGCACAACTTTCCCAGGCATTGTCCTGGGGAAGGCTGTGAGGAGATCAGAGAAAAGAATGATAAACAATTCTTATTTTCCCTTGCTGCATCTGTTGTTGTGAACATGTGGAATGTGTTATGGAGATTTGTTTACCAAAGGATCTTTTCTTAATTGGCCAGTTATGGTGGTGTTTAGATTGAAGGACCAATTGGGTCCACCTGTATCGTGACTGTCGGTAAGGGCGATGAGCTTCTTAATAAGCATAGTATAATAAAGTGATTGATCAGCTCTCTGGAATCATGGAGTCAATGCTAATTATTACCCAGGTGGGGGCCTGCAATGACAGTTCCTGTAATCTAATATAAAAATAAAGTTTAGAAAGTTCCTCTCCATCTTTCTAACAAGTCCCCTTTAATTGTTGAAAGACTACAATAAGGTCTTGAAGTCCTTCAGTGCTACCCCTAGCAATCTCTTACTATCAGTTCAGCATATTTTAAGGTGATTTTCCATCATCCAAGCACTATAAAACAAGGGTCCAGATGCTTGAGAGTGCATTTATTATAGTGAATGGTACTTTAAATCAAAAGTAGCTTTGTCCTAGATTGCAATAAATACAGAAACTTGTAGGTGGTGAAAACGATAACAGGATAAAGGAAACTTGTTCTGGGTCAAAGAAAATGTCCCTCCAGCATGGGGCTGTGACAGCAGCCAGCACCAGAGGTACAGGAAAAAAAGAAGGGAACAAGAGTGATGCTCTGTCCCCTTTCCTCCTGTGTTCTGCAGCCTAAGAGCTGTATCTGATAGCCATGGATGGATCTGCCCTCCATGGATACTTTCTTGGACTCACTTGTACTTCTGATTACACCAATTCACATGTCAAACTAATCTGCAATTTAATTAAATATATAAATTTTTCTGTTTTAAAATTTTCTCTGTGGTTCTCCTGTTGCAGTAAAGCACAGAAATTTGCTCCTTATTCACTAATATAATATAGTTTGTGAATTCCAGGATGCTATCTCTCTCAGAAGCAGTATGAATTATACACTTCCTTTTAGACACTTTTGTGATGACACTCTATTTAATTAGGTAAAGACCCATATTATATCCTCATACATAATCAGTTTGCACCTTTGATCATTATAAAGACCTTTACTGGTTCACCTATATCCTTCCAGAGATGGAGAAAACCTGAATTTCATGAAGTATTCAAGATATGGGTGCATCAAGTATTTATCTTCTACCATTCTTCTGCATTCTAATTTTTGTTCTTGATATTTGACTACTGTCATTCTGAACATTCTGTCATACTGAACATTCATCTGATACTTTTCAAGGCAAAGAAAATGTGCCTTATGATGATTTTAATAGCTTTCCTGAACAAGAACAGAGGGTACCTCTGTGCCTGTACCCTTTGCTATTTTTTTCATGCACATAACCTGGTAGTTATCCACAAATACTTTTCTGAGATTTTGCACCCAGTCATTTGTTTCATGTGAGAATTTTTCTTGCAAATCCCTGCAGCTAGTAATCCTGAATAACTCTGTGTCACCAGCAAGCTTTATCACTGGCCTATAAATTGGTATCTTTTGAAGAGCAGCATTTATATAGGTGCTGTAAACATATTCTGAGAATTCACCACTTTCAGACTCCTCTAGCAGCATTTTACCCTTCTGGCTTTCCCTTCCACTTTTCCTTAGACTTTCTTCTTTTCTGGTAGTAAACTTTTATGCAGTGAACTTTTTAAAGCATTTTCTAGCAGGCAGTTTGATTACAGTCCCATTAAATTTAGTGAGAGGATGGGGTTCTTGCAGAATTACTTATTGATGTGGGCCTGATGCACTGTTTCAGACTAATAAGAGTTTTTTCCCTTTTGGGGGTTCTCAGATTAATCTTTTCAAGAGTCTTTGTGCCCCTGTTGTACCATTTACACAACCTACATATGGAAAATTGTGGGTTCTCAATATTGTGTTTTCTGCCCCCACTGGCCCTGTAGTGTCTTTCAACAATCTGTGGTCATTTTCTCCAAGTTTGTCAAGGAGTTGGCAATACATCCTTATTATTACACTGCTCTCCTTTGTAGCTTTCTACCTACTGTTTCTTTCTTCCAGAAGTTTATCCTCCTGCTACTTATTCCACAGAGGAATATTTAGATCTTTTATCTTTTTTAGCTGTTATGCGAGCCTTGTAACAAAAGGTAGAAAAACCCCTTAGGGGCTTTAATGAACATTATATCATTATCATACTAAGCAAAATCATGCCAGGGTGATGAGGACAAAGAGGGCCACTATCAATGATTCAAATATCCAAACAAACCATTGGAAAAAAAATTTGCTTGGGTTGAGCACAAATGCTTTACCAAAACTGCTGACAGCTCTGTAGCAGCAAAGACCTGCTTCATGGATTATTGGTTGTTTTAAATCAAGCATCCTTTTAATTTTGGCATTCCTCTACCCTACCAAAAATCAATCCAAATTAATTTTGTGTCAGGTACTGCTCATTCCTACTTCTTTTGTTCAAATTGAAGACTGAAAGTTTTTCCACAGCTGAAAAATACATAATGCAATTTTATATTTTAAATGGAAAAGGTGAGGAGGAAAGAACATTTCAAAGATTCTTCTCTTTTTCATTTCACAAAGATATAATTAATTGCTCTTTCTCTTAATTGAATACTGTGACTAATCCTACTAAAAGAGATTATTTAGAACAAGCAGACAATGCTAGATACATTTTTGTGCCATTTAGCTGTCTTCAGAGAACAAAACTGAAAGCATAAACAACTTTTCTGAATTTTTTTACAAGTCACTTTCAAAATTAATATTTTAGGTCAGTGATTCAATTTAAACCCTGTTAAATGGCAAAAAAAGAGATCTGTGTAATCAGAAATTGCTTTTCTCTGTTAAATTTCTTTATTGAAGTTAAATTCCTTTGGAGACATTTGAAAAGCATTTAAGGATCACAGAATATTTATCTCAGAGACTCTTTTGTATATACTATATATACACTTCAGATGCCACTTTATCTCTGTCAGCTGTAATAATGGGAACAATTGGAACATATAAAAAGACATGGTTCTAAGCTAAATGTTATTTTAGTCTCTCCATTATGGTGATATCAAAAATAAAAAGGGGAAGAAAAATGCAAATATACCAAGGAATTATTTAAAAGTATTATTGAATAAACTTCAAACAATGTTTCCATGAAAAACTTTTTCCTTTTGAAAACAGAACTCAATTACATAGGATGAAAAATTTGTTCATTCTTTTATTTTTTGCACATTTATGGTTAACATGAGGAAATAAGGCTGCTGCCTTTATAAAAATGCATAATTGTGAAATATAATTAACTTATTAAAGTCTTGATTCAGGAATCATATGCTTTATTTTAAGCATTTGAATAGCTACACTGCTTGAGCTGGATTACTTCTGTGTTTATTAGAGATGATTCAGAAATGTTTGACACAGCAACATAAAAGTGGGGACATCTATAACTAAAACCAGCAAAAGAAGGTAATAAAATAAGGTCAAGTAAAGCAGTCTTCATCAAGTCATCTCTCTCCCTTGTTTTCTGTCATCCTCGAGGTGCCTGCCCTGGATTACTTCTTCCCTCTTCCCCTCACAGAGCAATGTGGCCCTTCCTGGAGTTGCTGGCCTTGTCTCACCAGCTGCAGTACCTGGGCTTTACCCCACTGAACTCTCAGAGATGCCTTCAAGCACCATTTAATCTTGGTCATAGTCATTTCATAGAGAGAAAATAATGCAGGCAGCTGCTGTCTCTCCTTCCCTCACAGGTTGGCTCCTTTTCCACCTCCTTTGGGCTATTTGGCTGCAGGTTTCAGTGGTTGATGGTGGTGGTTTCCCCACCAGTGCAGATGAGTGTTGAAGGTGCCCATCCCTGAGGAGTAGAAATGTGGGTTTGAAACCCCTCCAGACGTGGAAGGAGGTGAATCGAGCTTTGTTGCTTGCTGGGTCTTCTGCTTCCTGAGGACTTGGCTGTACTAGAAAGAGAAAAAAAGGGCAAAGTCTCTGTAATAGTCCCAAAGAGACCTTGGTGCTAGGAATCTTTATTTAGTGAAGAAAGTGCAAATGTGCACCCAGGTCAGGTGCTTGGACACTGTTCTGGATCCATTCTGGATCACAATTCAGTAGGACAACAAACTTCTGGCAGTAGTATGAAGCCCCCCTGCTCTCAGGTGACAGCACAATCCTGACAAAAGTGTGATGTGGAGGCTGCTCAGCCATCCCTTCTTCCACAACCACAGCAGTGTTGCTCTGCACCCCGAGAGAGGGAGGAAAACAGCTGTACACAGGCAGCTCGTGCAGAAGTTGTCACCTCTTTTATTGACACCCAGCTGCTGGCCAAGACCTTGCAGCCAGGCAATGCTGTTAAGAACATGTAGGTGAGATTTAAGACAGATATATTGTCAACATGATGACAGGGATAAGGCCACAGATTATGGTCTAAAATAAATTATTCAATTTAAAAGAGATAATCAGGTTGCTGGCTGTTACTGTGAAAATTAAACTAAATATTTGGAGTTTGCACCAGTTCTGCAGTCCAGTAACTTGGAGTAGCAGAGTGAACCATAAGGAAAAGAGTTCCTTCTGCTACTATGTTTGTTTTCCTAAGTAAAAAAAAACCCAACCCACCAAGAGTCCAGTTTTCTGACCTGAACATGAAGATCTTGAGATAACAGTATCATACACTGGAAATAAACTTAAGATATTTTTGATAAATCTGTTATAACCAGCATGAAAATATCAATGCTAGAAACACAGAGCTCCTGATTTGGTTGAGATAGAAATCCTTGCTGTAGGTGATAATTGCCTAGAGAGACAACACTGTCAGCTGAATGAGCCCAGAGGAAAAAACCTGTAGAAATGACAGAAAAGCCGGCAGCTCCTATGGAGCTTCTTTGCATCTCTAAGTATTTGTGATTACTATCTTGAAAATACTGCATTATTCACTTAAAATAAAACACTAACATTGGTGAGGCCAAAGCTGAAATCTGGGCTGGCAGATGTCTCAAAAACAGCAGAGGTACTCTGTGGGTCACCTCATCAAAACCAGAAAATCCCACAGTGGGTGGTATTTCTCCGGTGTCCCTAAGACCTCTTGTGATATTCAGATTTTGTTAATATTTTGCACATCTGACTTCCACCAGGGAGGAGGGTTCACTGCTGTGAGAGGAGCTGTATTAACTGGTTATAGGAGAGTCAATGGATTTTCCTCAAAAAGCCCAGATGAGCTTTACATTACAATAGATGCAGAAAAATAGAGGTTATTTATTTTCTGTCTCCATGGAAGACTTAAACAGTTTGCCCAAATGTGACCCAATTTCCTCCAACGTGTTCTTAAAATCCTCTTAATATCTGAGGTAAATAGCCTTTGCTGCAGGGTAAGATGATTATATTTTTTTCTTCCTATGTCAAACAAATAACAGCTTTCTCTAAAAGTCATTTATGTATTTGAAGATTATTATGTTTCCTTCAGTCTTTTGTTTTTTCTCTTTCTTGACTAAGCAAATCAAATTCCTTCAGCCTCTTCTAACAATTTTGATTTTTTCTAAGCATCAGTTATTTAAAATGTCTCAATACAGATTGCAAACTTTCTAAGGCATGGTCCCCAAAAGCAGATAGGATATTCCACCTAAGATCAAAAACACACCAAGCACAGGAGATTGATTCAGTTTTCTGACCTCTATGAAACTGTTCTGTCACCATCCCAAGCAGGTATTTTTGTGATTTTGTAGCAGAATGACACTATTTGCATGATTTTGGCCGATGGTCCATCTTGCCTGGTCATTATTTCTCGTTTTGTTTGTTGAATGTTTCCTTGCTGAACACAGTATGTCTCTTTCTGTATAACTTCTTGATTCCAGGGAACCCTCTGTTATTTGCCTTTGTCAAATCCCATCTTCCAAAAGAATTCCATCTCCTCCTATATGAGAACCATTCACAAACCGTGCAATATGCTCTCTAGCAGCCATCAAAGCTATTAATTAAAATTTTGCATAGAAATAGATGTAGGGTGGCTCTAAAGAGCAGCATGCCCTTTTTCAAATGCATACTGTGTGGAGACTGAACCACTGATTCATTGTGAGAATGATTTCTTTTCCACATTCTTAGCTCCATTTACTTATTTTACTTGCAATGTCGACACAAGAGTCAAGATGTATTATGTCTTTTCCTGCTACCCTGTCTATTGGGATGATTACCCTGTCAAAAAAGAAAACAGATTGACTTGCTCCTGACAAACCCATATTGGCTGTTTCCCCTTACATTAGTATTCTGTATGTTTAAACAATGTAGGTTTAAACAACGTAGTTTTAAATAATTTATTCTATTTAAATTAGATTATTTAAATTATTTAGTCTAGTATCCTTGCATAAATCTGAGTTAGCCTGGCTTCCCCTTAATGTCCTTTCTCTCTCTTTTGGAAAAAATCTTATATTTGCTTTTCCTCACTTGCTGGAGATCCTAAATATGATCTGCTAGTTCACAGTAGTTTAAGATTAATTTAATGATTTCCTAGTAATTTGTGTAACCAGATTTATAGAACTATTCTTTAAGATGTTCTTTCACTTTATATAGTCCAAACTTTTGTTCTCTTATTAAAAATCTCTTGACTTGTGACTGTTACTAATTTTTTGTAAAGACCAAAGAAAAATGCAGGCTTCCCTCTCATCTCTTACTTGTGCTTCTTTCTTTTTTTGTTTTCCCCATGCTATGCATACATTTATAAAACCTTAACCTAGTTCTAATTCATGTTATTTTGTAATCATCCTGATTTTGGTTCTTCACACCATGCCATGTAATTATTAACAGTCATGTTTTTTGCTGATTTCTTTTCAGCTTCTATGCCATTGAAGAGTTCCTGTCATACCAGACCTCTCTGCTTTCCACTGGTACATATTTCTTGTTTTGCCTTTAACATTGCCTGTTTAAGGGAATTTTCTGACCTCAGTGCCTTCTTGTTGGAAAGAGTTGAAAGTCTTTTAGAAAATAATCCTGAATGATCCTTTGGAAAAATGGAATATAAGAGGACTGGCAGGTAGTGCCATACCTGATTGACAAAACTCTTTGTTGTGCAGTAACCCAGGTTGCACGAAACATGAAGTTTCTTTATGACAAAAGGCAGGGCAATAATATGCCCATAATAATTGGCACAGCATTGCAGTGTAAATACACTGAGATCTGATGTTAACTCTTGGTTTCTTCTTGCTCAGTATCGCTCTGAATTTTACCATAAAGACAGAACCATATAGACTAAGGAAACTCTCCCAGAGCTTTTATTTGGACCTTTTTATTTTTCTTCCACTTTGTGTATTTTAAAGAATTATACTATTTGCAATTACACAGACTATTTTCTCAGACAGTGTAAATTAGAACTATTCATGTTTATGACCCTTAAGTTCCTCTCACTTTTTCTGTTAAATTACTATGAGACTAAAAGATCAAGATTAAAGCAAAGTTTGTTTTCATATATTGGTATTAACACTGAGGAAAGCCGTTTGATGCTCTTCACTCCAGGAACCCTTTTTCCCACTGAGCTAAGAGTCTGAGGATATTTCAGTAATATAAAATACTTTTACTGACTTGAGTATCTGACACTTAATTGGAGAGGCAAATATTATGTCCTCACCTTTGCATTTACAGGAAAGAAATTTCATATCTATATTAATAGAAAAAGCTTCTTCTTATCCCTTGCCCATCTCAGAGTACAAGAGCTCAGTATATACAAAACTTTATTAACTTAGAAAATGATTTTTCCATGTAAAGGGGAAAAAACACATTAACAGTGGTAAATCCATGGTAACAGAAGTCAGTCCTGTATTATGATTCATAACAATTCCTTGGCCAAAGAGAAAATAAGAGTGCCAGTCTTTTTCCATTGCTGCAAATGGCAAAAATCCTATTAATTTCAAGGATTCAGCAATGGTCTCATCATGTAAACAATAAAAAAACCTATCAGTATATGGTAAAGGGGATGATTTCTGTTGTTTGGTGATATTAAATCTCAAATAAAATGGATACACTGGGAAAGTGAGAATGATTTCTCTCTTAAAGCAGTGAAAACATTGTGGAATGAATTGCATATACTCACAGTGGAAACTGTCTCCTGAAAAGAAGTTAAGCATTTGAAAGTAGTAAATTTTAAGCTTTTTCTGATATATCGTGTATATTTGTTTCTTGTGAGGTTACTCCATGGAGCTGGCAAAAAATACTTCATTATATATGCATATGCAATCGGTGAAAAGCACAAGTTAAAATCATCAAGTTAGGCCATATCTTCTGCTTTCTTTTAGACTGCTCACAAGCACTCCTGGGGCACAGACTTAGCACCTTCTGAACACTTCTGTATACCTTTATCAACAAGTCTGGCTTGTCCTTCACTTACTTACCCTGGATTTCCAAAAAATGCCAAATCACCTTTGGGCACAGGATGATCCTTCTGGGGAAAGGGTGTGAAAAAACAGTAATAAGGACTATTAGCTATTGGTTGTGTTTCTTAAATCATGACTGAAGAATTTTCAGGTGGTATAACTGAGCCTGGTTCCCAACCCCATACATAGCAGTGACAATGACACAAAGTCAGATTTCAAGGTGGATTTGGACTTGAAAAGTAAAGTCCTGCAGGGCTTAAAGGAAAATCACCTGAGACATAGAGAATAGGATGTGCCAAGATATTCACTGACTTCAAGAGATGTGAGACATTTACATTTTGCTTTGATTTAACAAGGCTTGGAGACCTTCACATTCCTTTGCTTGAGAAAAGGAAAATCAAGTATACTGAGAACTGTAATTTGCTTTATTTACAGTACTATCTAGCTTTTAATCAATATAGGCTTAATACCAAACTTTTAAAAGGTGGTTGAGTAATTTCAAGACTCCCAAAACAAAAGAACTCTCAAAATGTAAGAGAGAAAAAAGCAGAGGTTAACACTACCATTCAGTGTTTGCTTTAAATGTGGCCAAAAGCAGTAACAGTACAAGCTGCTCCACTGTTAAATTAAGGTGAAAAGGGCAAATAACCAAAAGAGAAAAATCTGACAAGAAATGAAATCTGAGGTTACTCAATGAATGTTTTGATGTGGCAGTGCTGAAGTGAGCACTTCTGCTTGATTTTTTCATCAGCTTCTTGTTCTTTCTCTACATTATGCCCAGTTTTGCTGAAACAGGTCTCTCTGCAGAGAAGGAACAGGTAACTGACTTGGCTAAAAACAACCTTTCTTCTTGCTGGCTTACTTTCCAGCTCTATCAATGTCATGGTCATCTTTCTTCATAAACACAAAAATAATTGTGCTGGCTGACAAACCATGGAACATGGGAGTAAACCCAGTGTTTGGGAAGGTTCAGAAGGGTATAACGAGCTTTGAATATGTACAGTGTTCCTAAGCAAGCTTCTTTGTTATATCTTCTTCCTGACAGAGACATTTCAAATTTCTGCCATGTGATAAGGCACAAACAAGTCTTGCCTCTTCTGTTTTTCACATTGTAGTTTAGTTGTGCTTGGGCTGGAAAAAACCTCATGTGTGTGTGACTTACCCATTTTGCCATTTTTCACTGTGTTTGCAATAATACACATTTCTTGTATAATACAGATTTACCTGGTCTTCACAACTCAGAATATTCTGTTGGTCAATGAAGAAATCCCAAACCTAGAAGACACAGCAGTGCCAGCCTAAGTGGTTTACACTCTTTATAAGTCTGTCCTGGAGCCACTGGCAGCATATAGAACTTACCAGCAATGGACGAGGTAGTGTTGGAGTTCTCACTCCCACAAGGCAGATGTGAGCTGTGGCAGAGTGCTGCTTCATGGCCTCCAATTTGAGCCAATTCCACTGATGGGAAACAGCAGTTACAACCCAGTTTATCAACTTGAGAGCTGATGTGAACTTATTTGCCATTCCTCCAGCCTGAAGGAATAATGAGGAAGAAAAAAGAAGGGCATTCATTTGGTGTCTGTAAAAAAGAAAATGTATTCCTGACATATGCCATGATGTATACCCTTGACTGGCCTAGCTTGAAATTCTCCTGCATTTTAAAGGAGATACAAGTGCAGTGGAATCCAGGTTATTTTTTACCCTCACAGTATGATGAGCACAGACTGCTCTCTCCTGCCTAGCAGGCTCTCTGTTGTGTGACAGGAGGTGCTCAAGTGAGATCACTATAGAAGGCCATTTACCTTGGCCTGCCCAGCACGTATGAAATCAAAAATATTTATGGTAATGATGCTACTGCAATTCTGCTTGTAATAGACTCAAAATGCTAAGTGAAGGCATCATATAGTGGGAGCTCAGCACTGAATTATTCCTGTGTATTGAAATGCTGATAGACAAACTAGGCTGGTAAGTAATTAAGTCACTATTAGACCAAACCATTAAATCCATTGTCTGCTGTTCTAACTGCTGCTAATTGCTGTCACCATGACAACAGGGGAGTTTCTTTATCTGATATCTCCATGTATTTTCCTTTTCATAATGGAGCCTGTCACATGGAAATTGACATCTTCCCAACTTGAAATACTTGTGTTGAAATAAAGGCAGACATCTTTAGATAAGAACAACTTTAATATCAGAGAATCTTACCTAAATTTTTAATAATTTCTTTGCAGAATTATCTGGATCTTAACACAAAGTGCATTTTAAAATAGATTATGAATTTTAAAAGCTTGCCTTCTCACTTGCATGATAAAATTCATAGTTCATCTTAAAATCAGGGTGGTAAATGTGTCAGGCTAATATAATACTCTGTACCTTGTGCAGGTTTTAGTTCACATCCTGTTTGTGAACTTGCATCAATATTAACCTTGGTCAGAGCCCAGATTTCATCTCTAAATCATTTAAAAAAAAGAGAAATAGTTATTTAGGAGCCCTTCAAATATTTAAATCTTATATTTAGGTTATTGCCATCCCATAGCACCTGTTCTGGGGCCCCATCAATCTGTTATTCCATTTGAATGGGAGATGAATCACTGCTGAGCTGCAAATAGAAGTCTGCTCTGAACTGCTTGTCTAATATTAACTGCTGATGCCATCTCTGAAGAATGAAGGAAGGCTATCCAGAGAAAAGCTGGAGCCCTCTCAGTCCTTCCCGTGTCTTACTTCAGCACCAGCTGAGAAGAGGTACTGTGAAACAGTGCCAACACTTAGCTAATATTAGACTCTATTTTCCAAGGAGAAAGGATAGAAAGAGGACTACCTGTGAGCTCTGTGTGGAAGAGGAACTTCATGTCTTTTTCTGTGTTTGGCTTTTGAAGGGATAGGCTCTTTTTAAACTGAGCAAGAGCTACTGAAAGGATTCCCTCTAATCTGACACCTGGGGCTGCTTCCCAGGGCTGGAGGGCAGAGGAGAATCCGGCAGGTGGATCCCTGTCCAGTGTCGTGGCACCACTCTTGGCAATTGTGTTTCATCTGAAAATCGCCCTTGTCCATGGGCACCACAACAGTTTGGCAACAGCCTGAGCTTAAATTGCAGCAATCTAGAAGCTGAAAGCCTGTGACATTGGTAAAAATTCAATGTGATGGTTCTCTGTGTGTGTTTTATTTGTCCATATTGTAAACATTTTGAAATCTGCCAAGATCTGGTACAAATATGCTTCCCAACATTTGGACTGTGATAAACTGGGAAAAGTAAAGTTTGCGGGACACACAAAAAATGTCCTAGAGAAAAGGAAGGGAGAAAAACATGCACTGTTACTCTTGTTACCAAAGTACATTTCCTTAACTTAAGCAGCATGACATTGTTTATTTAGGAGATAGTATTTCCAAATATTATGTTGCCAATAAAGAGAAATTGCTGAAGCTTTTAAAGGAAGAAAGGCCATCTGTTCTACATTTTTATACAATGTGTTGTTTTCTCATATAAACCTGAAAGGAATTTTATGACCTTTAACACAACGTTTATTAACTTGCTTATATTGTACTTAGAAGCTGTTAGCTTTCACTTCATAAATGCTTCCAAAGTTTAAGTCCACCCTTGAAAAAGATATTTTCTAACAAGCCTATTGTTAATAGACACATGTTTAAACATGGCAGTTGAAAATGATGATAAACACCAAAAGAATCTCAGAGTCAGAAACAAAATCTCCAAGATGTGTCACTTGTCCTCTGCTTCATTCAGCACCCAGGAATGTCCATATCTACAGGATTCCTACCACACAATTCATTGACACTGTGTATTACTGGGGACAAATATCTTTCCAGCTTTCCAAGCATCCATTTTTTTCAGCTGTTCTGAGTTGGCCTGGTGCTCAGGTATTAGCAATGCCCCCAGAAAAACCCTGTGATATTGAGCATAGCTGATTGCATCCTAAGACATTTTCAGTTCAATGTAAAGTTTTGTCCAGACAAGCTGTAAAAATGGTGGTCTTCATTGTACATATACTGGCCATGACAGGATTTCATTAGATTATCAAACATTTGGGCCACCAAGACAGACTGTCCCCACTCCAACAGTATGATCCTAACAACTCTATGCAGAATAAATTCTCTGATGCAAAAGAATTGATGGCAGAGCCTCACCAAAGATCTCTGCACTGTACAATCGCCATTAATCTGACTCCTGATACAGTCCTTATCTGGCCCTTGTTTTCAAACCCATGCACATTTTAAATCCCATCAACCCAAAAGACTACTGTTCTGCATTTTCCTAGGCAATTACATCACAGAGAAACACTGGAGCAAACTAAGACCAAATTCAATCTTGCAGCAACAGCAAGAAACTAACTCTAGAGGTGGTTTGGTTATGACATTTATTTATCTGAAAAACTGTGCTAGGATTAAATCTTGTAGCCCTTGGTGTCTTCTGTCATATCAAATTTTCAGTCAGCATCACTGGGAAATTGCCTAGATCAAGGTGATGACAAGTGTTGGAGTGGGATGAAGAAATTCTTTGGAAGTTCATCACTGTTCTCTTCATTATATGCGTTCCTAAATTACAGCCACTCTAGAAACACAGATAACAAAAAAAAAAAAAAAGACAGTGTAGATGAGTTGCCCTGGTTTAGTCTCTCCCACAGAGCAATGCATATATTTTTAGCTTCTAGTGAGGTTTAAAGCCATCACCTTGCAAGCACTTACACAGGTGCTTAACTCTGTGTGTGCAAACAATACTGCTGAGTGACTCCAGTGGGGATATTCCAGGCACAGAGTTCACGACATGCATCAGTGAGTACAAAACTGGCTCTCCGAGGCAGAAGGATTTCTTTTATTGTTCTTCATTATATGTTGTAGAAGCCAGTTTTTTAAAAATGCCTTCAGAAAGACCCTGGTTGAAATAGCTGAAGTGCTCTACTGGGGATAGTTTCAAGAGGAAGCTGATGTACTATCAAATATACGGGGAAAGGCAGAAGGAGGCTAGAGAAGGAAAGGGAAATTGCTCTTTGGAAAAGCTGCAGCATCATTTCAAAGCTTTGCTATTGCTTCATTTGACAAGGGGAAATAATAATCGGTGGATTGTTGTAAGATCACAGGAGTGAAGAGCACAGAGCTGTTTAACTCTAGCACACACTCAGGAGAGCTTGCTTAGGCTGAGGGACAGCCTGAGATTTGCTATTACCTTGATACTTAACTAGCAGGAAAAGAAAGAAAGTGCTTATCAAAGCACCTAGCAGGAGAAACCACACAGCAAGACACCCTTTCAAATTAAGGCACAAAAATGTTTAAATGCAAGAAAACAATCACGAGCTGCGTGTAATGCAGTGTCTCCTCTGCAAAGGGAGAGAAACAGATGTTGCAGCAGCTGTGATTCCCTCCTATAATTATGAAAATACTGTATATTTTGTTTTAAAAGGGTAGCTCCAAGAGTGGGGTAAATGCTCTGGACTCTCTGAAATCTAACAGTCCAATTCTGAAAGGCACTATTAAAATAAATTTTCCATAAGGTTCTTTTAAGAAAATCACCCTCCTGGGAGAGGCTGGAGGGAAAGAGCTGATTCCCAGCCACGAGCAGTCCTGCTATGGACATATCTTCCCGGAGAGCTTCAGTGGATGTCCATCTCCCACACTTACCAAACTATAAAGCACAAAATGTTCAACAGCTCTCCATTCAATGCTTTTAGTACAACAGGCTGAAACCTGTCTAAAATATAGTGCACCAGAGGAAGAGAGGAGAGAGATGTTTGAGGGCACAGAAACTGAGATTAGTAAGTAAAAAATGTTCTGACAATCTTAGGAAGCCATTTATGATCCACATCACAGAAGCAAGGAAAAAACCCAAAACCAAGATCAAAAAGCAAATAGGGATGTCCACCAATCTCGCCTGTGGGAAAATAATTTCTAGGGGATTGACTCAGGTTCAAAGACATGATTTATACATGCCAGTCTGAACCTCAAAGACTTCCAGTTTCTCTGTCATCACCAACATTCTTTCTCTAGTCACAGGGAAATCAAGCTATGCTTCAGGACAAAGGATGTTTTCTGCCCAACACAAAATCAGATATTTGCTGCTGCAAATGTCACACAATGGCATTTTACATTGCTGTAGTTTGCTTACTTGCATAACAAAGGCTTTGGGGAATGAATGCAGATTTTTTTTTCTGAGCACACTTACCCCTACCTTTATGTAAATTAAAAAAAAAACCAAATCTGTTCATCCAGGGCTGACTGGAAAGCAAAAAGCAGAGCAGCAGTTCAGTCTTAATGCTTGTCACCTAATCTTCAGCTAAATTTGGCACAACTTGGTTGAAAGTGAAATTAAATTAGAGTTTAAAAGCTATTGAAAACTTCTGAGTTCGTAAATGATTATTAACCTGTGAAGGCTCTGACTACTCTTGTGGGATGTGAGCTTTGTGCAGGCTGTGCCTGATGCTTCTTGAAGCCCTTACACCTCACAGCACTGCTCCCCAGGGGGAACCACAGGCTGCTGGTGGAGAGAGCTCTGACTCCCATATCCAGAACAGGAGCTCATCCTCTGGCTGTGGCATGGTAACTTCTGCAGTGTTCTTAACGCCTTAAATTTATTTTTGAATTTTAAAATAAATTATTCTGTTTTTGGCTGGTGGAGTTAATTTTTTTCCTAGTAGCTGGTACCTTGCTGTGTTTTGTATTTAGTATGACTGTAATGTTGATAGCGCAGTGATGTTGTAATTGCTCCTGAGTAGTGCTCACTCTACCTTAAGGACTTTTCAGTTTCCCATGCTCTGCTGGAGAGCAGGTACACAAGAAGCTGTGAGGGAGCATGGCCAGGGCAGCTGACCTGAACTGGCCAAAGGGATATTCCATACTGTGGAATGTCATGTCCAGTGTGTAAACTGTGGGAGTTTATTGCTGCTTGGGGATGGGCTGTCATCCCCAAGTGATGCATTACTTGTGTTTCTTAGGTTTTATTCCTTCCTCTACTACTGCTACTATTACTACTACTATTATTATATTATTAATATTATTATTAATATAAAAATTTCAATAATTAAGCTGTTCTTGTTTTTACCCTTCCAGTTCTCTTCCCCCCATCCTGCTGCTGGAGAGGAGTGAGGGACTGTTTGTATGGTACTTATTTGCTGCCTGGGATTAAACCACAACAGGCAGAAGAATAGGCTTTCTAATTCTAAATAATGTCATTCTTTGGGTAACACCCAGTGATGTCAATTTAACTCAGCAGCTTTGTGGTTCAACCTAATAGGAGAGAATAAACTGAATTGGTAATAAGCTTGCTTTTGACAGGGACAGTCTTCTAGAAGGATGTGTCATCAGAAAGCTCCCAGATGGAATGAGTAATTCCTGATTTAAAAGAAAAGCCTATTCTTCCCCTCTGCCCCTGAGCACTTGCAGCTGTGGGGGCAGGCACAGGACCAGACTGCCTGGAGCATCACAGTGGCTCTTGCCAAACTCTCACCAGCTCTGCCGAGGTCCCTCTGGCCCCTCCAGAGCCCCATGCACATGGAATATGTTATGGAAAAGCTGGCAGGAGCATGGGAAATGGGGCTGACTCAGAGCTCTGTCCAGGCACCACTGAGCCCTCCCTGATGCCAGCCATAGAGACAAAACTGGAGCTGCCAAGCTGAGCTGGGCTTTTTCAGAGATATTATTAGATTAAGTCTTACAGCAATTAGTGCCAGCAAATGATGTAACAGCTGCTCTATCATAGCAGAAAATCCAAAACAGCAACTCCAGGACCACACTGTTTCCAATACCTATGAAAGAGATGATGATGACCTACTCCCCTCAGTTAAATGAGTATTTTTGTGATTATATATTTGGAAAACCTGCTTAATCCTTCTCCCTCTCTGTGCCCCCTGCACCACCAGCATTCCCATCTTATACACAGACATCACACTGTGACTGCACTGAAATAGCTTGCCTGTGGAGCACGAAGTCTTTGAGTGAAACACAGCAAATGTTCATCTGGACCTTGTTAGGGTCCCTTCAGAGACCTTCACCAAATTTGCTCTTCCACCAGCAGCTGTAGCCACCACAGGAACACTCTGCTGGTCAGATTATCAGCCTCTACCCCTGCCAAGCAGATAAGAGAAGAACAAGAGAGGAAAAATCAGCCTTAAAGCCCTTGAAGGACAGTTCCCATGAGGTGTCAGCATCTGGGGAAAGACTTATTAACAGAAAGGGAAATGCAATATGTGGCACAGAATTGCTACAAGAAAAAGAGAAATTAAAGTACTAGATGGGAAGAAAGTGATAAAAGGGAGTTTTATAAATAATAAAGATGGAAAATTAAGGACAAGGATGTAAATGAAAAATAGAAGACCAAAAGTGAGAAAAAGAAAAGGTGATAAAAAAGCAGTGATAGGTAGAGGAACTTCAGATTAGTATTTAAATTAATTGGCATTGGTACATTTTTCCCAGATACCACCATGCACAGGCACAGCACCACAATTTGATAGTTACTCAGCTATTTGTGAATTTCTCATAATGCCTTATTAATATTAGTACAATGTGGTGAAACCTTCCCATAGCCTCCCACTTTCTGCAGCATATCATACTGGACTTATCCTTACCCCTTTTAAATGGCTGAGAGGCATCAGATCTTCATCTTTTCCATATTCCTAAAGCCACCATTTGGTACATGCCTTTCCAAATCCACCACACTCTGCAAGTGCAGGTGGGGAGATGGCTACATGCAGAAGAGAAGCAGGAAAGAAGAGCTAGAAGTGAAGGATGGCATCTGTGATACTGACCCAGTGCTCCCCCCGAAAAGACACAACTTTTGGAAGACCTGACATGGGAACATGCTCACTTAATTCAGGTAATTAACCCTGAAGAGCAGCCTCACTCATGGCCAAAACCCAGTACAGCTTCCAGTACTGCAGGAATGGGCAAGGAGAGAAACTGCCCTGAGAAGGCCCAATGTATTTTGAAAGGAAAATGAGGACAAATTTAGCTTCAGAGAGAAGATGGTGTTGCTATATGGGTATTGTCATAGAAGGCTGGATTGTGAAGCCTGGATTCTGAAATGCAACCTAGAAGCAGGGTTGGAAGCTATGGGAAAACTTTCTGGCCCTTCAGACCAGAGAAAGTGTTGCATTTTGAAGACTTGAGCTACACACTGATGCCCTTTGTGACTTTCAAAATGTGAACTTTGGTTGCAAAATAGAAACTAATTTTACCAATATTTCTGTACTGAAGGCAAAACCTGTTTAGGAAATTTGGGACACTGGATACCTGAGTATTAAACTAAATATTCACTCATTCTGTTAAAGCTGATGCAATCTGGGGGAGTCACCATCCCTGGAGGTATTTAAAAGATGTGTAGATCTTAGGGACATGGTTTGGTGATGGACTTAGCAGTGCTGGGTTAATGGTTGGACTCAATGACCTTCGAGGTCTTTTCCAGTCTAAAAGATTCTATGATTCTGTAAGTGTCAGTGCTATGTTCTTGGACTTCTGCATTGTTTCCATGCTGTCTGCACTGCCTGACCTCGGGCATTACCAGTCATAAGATTCCCCTCTATATTCTTGATGCCTTCATGGACAGACAGATATCTTCCTCCTTACTAGCCCAGACCACTGTGGTACAGTTTGGTGATTCCAGCCCATTGGAGGTGTAGCACTACAACACATCCTTTCTTAGGAGCCCCTTGCAAATCTCCAAGAAAACACAGTGCATGAGAGGAGAAACATCCAACTCAGAGTAAAAGAAGAAAAAAGCAAATCCAGCGCCTGAAAAACAACAAAAGCAGGCACATTTTCTTAGTCCTAATGTGGAAAGAAGATTGTATTAAATGAAACAGTAAAATAAAACAGTATTTGAAAACCTGCTGGTGGAATGGGTGTGTCACTTCTAGAAGCTCAGCTGCTGTGCCAGTTACAGCTTACTCTCCGGAGCTGCACTTGTGACACAAAATTCACATCTTGCCCAATTCATCAGACATCTGAGGAGAATTTTTATAAACACATGTTGGCAACAGCTTTGGGTAATAAAACAAGTTTGCATCACCACCACAGCTCCCTCTTCCTGACATGGAGCTGTCACTGGAAGGGAGGCTTAAGCAACAAAACTTCCCTTAGAAATGTATCTGTGCATCCCTTAGAATGCTGATGCTGTCCAGGCAGCATTACCCTAAAGGGGGCAGAAAAAAATTCACCCAGAGATTGACTCTGCAAACTCTGCAGCGTCTAAAAAAAGATATATGTGAAAACAAAAGGCAAATATCATTATATAGCTTACTTATCGTGCCAAGTGTATATGTGAATCCTTAAAATCATCACACTTGATGGTTTTCTCCTATCTAAGAATAAGGCATGCCTGAGAGAGCAAAGCAGTAATTAGATTAAACTGGATTGAATGTCTTAGTGCTACTTTATGCCATTACAAAACTGACATGATTATACAAATGGAAAGCATGAAATTGGAAGTATTAACCTGAAGTTCTTGTAAATTTAGTGCTTGATTCTTCCTGCTGCAGACACCTTGGAAAAAAATACATATTTCTGTAAGTTGCATTATGGCTGAACCCACCCCACCAAGCCTGAGGTACTAAGAAGGAGCTGTACCTGGGAACAAAGAGGAGGAAAGATTTCTAGCACTCTGCTTTAAGGTTTTATGCATTCAATTTCCATTAATAAAGCTAATATTTACACTCAGAATTCCAACCTTGAAGAAGTGAATTATGTTCAGAAAAATAACAGTTTATAAAAAAAAGTCCATAGTCAATGAACTGCATTTTACATTTCAACGTTTTATTGAAAGAGTTATTTAAATGGAAGAAAATAATAAGCCTCTGGCCACTGAAGATCTGAATCATTTTATAGATGTAGATGCAAGTAGTCAGCAGAATAAAACAATACACAACACCATTTCACAGTTCAGGGACTGCTGGGAACAGAGACGTCATGTGAAATAATTTTCAATATATAACTTTCTGTATAGTAACAAAAAACCAAAGAAACAAAAAAACAAAGAAACAAACAAAAAACTAAAAGCAAAAACCAGATAGTCAAGAAACCACACATTGACCACAGCTCTGTAAGCTGGTAGTTACAATGAGTATTGCTAGAGAAAAATTGATTATCAATGGCATTTTCAGAGAAAACTGTGGTTTCAACAATTCTTTTTGCAAAAACTCAGATGATTTCCTGAGTGCAATCCAGTACCAGGCTTCCCGAGTGCAAACAAAGTAGCATGCCAAGAAAAGAGAAGGAACAACATGAACATGCAGCTGAAACACACTGGAATTAACCAGACACCAGGTATTTTTCTGTAGCAGAGCATCAGTCACATATTCTTGATCTAAAGAAGTCAGAATAAATTGCTAACATGTTGTAAATCTGAACATCTGATAGTCCTTTCAAAGTGGCTAATTATGTGCTTGAAAATATATGTTTTCATACTACTCAAATTCCAACACTTTCCAGTTTGGGTTAACAGACATTGAAACCTCTTATCTTGTTTTTTTCCATCCTGACAGACCCTACAATTACATTCATGGTCTCAAATAAATATTGATTTTTTAGAAGATTTTATGAGGGTGTCAATAGACTTGCTTAAGTTTTAATGGGATTTATATTCCTTGGCGGCTTTAGGTTAATGGTTGGACTTGATGACCTTGGAAGCCTTTTCCAAACCAAATGATTCTGAATCTGTCTAATCCAACATGGATACACATCCCATGGGAAAGTTTTGCTAAGACATTGCTGAAGTATCACATCTCCATACTTTCGCCTCTTGCTTTGGACTAGGGAGATGACTCTGTGGAACAGTGGGACTGGCAGCTGTCCAACTCCTAGAAATCCCTGTGAGACTCGTTGTCCTTCATGCACACCTTGGTGCACAAGGTTATGATGGATTTTGGGTAGTGCAGGTAGATTTATGAGATTCCCTTATTACACAGCATTATACTCTAATTCCTCCTTCTCCTCTCCATCTTGGGCCCGAGACAGTGCAAAAGTTGGATTAAAAGGCTAAATCACATGAAAATGGCTCAAGCATTTCCACTAACGTAGTTTACAATGGACTAGGCAGGAAAATACTGCCAGTTGCCTGCGTTGGTGAATTTTCCACATCTCCCTGTGACAGGTTTCACTTCCTTCATGTACAGAATCACAGCCTTCACTTAATACTACTACATCCTTGCTCTCCAGCTATATAAATGATCATTGCCATCTGTGCCTGGTAATCCTTTCTTGCAGGCATCCGGCATCCCCTTACAAATCAGTGCTTTTCAGATAGAAGGAATCTATAGTAGCACTGGTCATCTGCACTCAAACACATGCCATCTGATCCCTGTTTATTTAATAAAGAGCTTGTATTGGAAACCACTGGCAGTAATTCAACAGTAAAGGACTGTGGATTTGAGCATTATAGATTTACGTAAGTGGAGAGAAAACCAATCTAGTTTGTGCTTAAATGATTATGTGGAGTCCTGCCAATTGAGCTGGGGGGAAGCTCTTGCCTTGCAACTCCCCTGCTTAGCCTGTGGGATATTTGCCATGAGGGAAAATGGGAGCTCCTTGTATAATATTCCCTTCTGAGAACAAAAGAGCAGAGGAGATGAAATAGAAATAAGTTTATCCTTATTAAAACTTCAGCACTGTAAACAAGGCATCTTATAATAAACTGGATGAATTTGCACAATTTTGGCCAAATGGAATGGTATACTTAATTTTGTTACTGACAACTGCGGTTTTGTCACTGTAATAGTTAATTTCCTAACTTTTGATTTACAACCATTTAAGAAGCTTTTCCTTTCCCCACCTCTATTCCTATTTCTTTTTAATTGCAGAGCCTGAAAAAAAAAAAAAGAAGAAACATCAAAGCAGGTATGGAGGCATCATCAGGTCCTGAAACAAAAGCCAATAACCTGATTTTGCGTTACTTTGGATCATCATTAAAATATCATATCTAGTTAGAAATGGTGAATTTTTTTCAGCTTAGAGGAGCCATTCTGAATTTCCTGAAGCATCTCTCCCTACCCCTGCATCTTCTGCACCACTGCATGTGCTTGTACAGTGCATGCCAAAACCACACGTCTGAAAAGGCAGCCAAAACCCCAAAATGACAGGATAGCTAAGAGGCAACAGGTGAGACAGTGAGAGAAAAGAAAATTGCATGCATAAATACAGCAATAACATCCACAGACAAAGTTTGGGAAGAGATAAGTAATCTAATCCTTGTAAGGACAGGGATAAAAAAGCATTTGTCCAACATATTAGGGCCCTGTGGGGGGGAAAAAAAATGAAATTGTATTCTACAGAAATTCTGAAGAAGACACATTTGTGTGAGTGGATGCAGTGAGGGGAGAGCTGTGCATCAGCCCAGGACTGTGGTCAGGCAGGTTTTGAATGTCTCTAAAGATGGAGACTCCACAATTTGTCTGGGCAACTTTATCTAGTATTCATCACTCTTACAGTAAACAGATGTTTCTTGTGGTCAAGTATACGCTTTGAGAAGTGTCTGACTCTCCCATCTTGTATTTATATACACCAATAGAATCCCCCTCTAAACTGAAAGAACACATGGAAACATCATCACAGGGTGTGGTCACAGGAGCATCACCCTGGAATCAAAAAAGTGCTAAAGCCATGGGCTGTGTGGTGTTCATGTGGCCAGCCTGCTCCAAGAGAAGCTCAGCCAAAGTAGCACGGACACAAGTCAGACTGCCACCTGACTCTGGGTCAGGAACTATTCCCATGACCTCTTCCCTTTGGGATGACAGACACAAACCTCAGGTGCACCCACACTGAGCAGCTGTTAGCTCACCTCTGGGCTCTCACTGGTTTTCTCTATGCCTTACTGCTATAAAGAGGAGGCCCATGATGAAGGGGGCAAAGAGCAGTGTTGGCCTAGGGGCTCACCTTTTAATTAGCAATATGGATGCAGCTGAATTTTTGAAAGGCCTGGTGTTTTCACACAGGCTATCCTACTAACTAAATAATAGACACTGTAAAGCAGAGAGGCTGAGTGAAGCCATCGTCTCTTTGATGAAGTGCTCTGAGAAGTGTAGTAATTGCTCTGCTGAAGTTGTGAACTGACATTTCATATTGTCCTGAGGTCTGCTCAGGAGGAGAGTCTGCAGTGTGGGTCCCAGGGAGTTGAATACTCAGATTTCCTTCTGGCTACACTTTCCACGCAGACAGCCAAATACTGGATTTAAACAGAATGGAGGTGTCCATTGCAGAAGTGAACCAAGCAATGCAATATTAACATGGAAGGAATCCACAGGCTGTGTAGAGTCAGTGGAAAGACAAAGACACTGAATTTAAATAGGAGAATCCAGTTTTCTCCATTAACACTGAACTGTGCAGTTGTATTGAGTTGTCTGATCCACTCCCTCTTCCTCCTTGCCCTCTCCACCTCAAAGCAGTAATATGGAAGTCTGGTTGGTGTACCAGTGCCCCAGCTAAGCAGGAAGGATTTCATCCTAAACAACTACAGCCCACTGAAATATGTACATCCAACCCCTCTGAGGCTGGTGATGGTTTCCACAATGAATTCCAGCTGCAGCCTCCCCTTGCTGTTTTTACAATGCTCAGTTCATAAAATTTACAGGGGCAATATACACAACCTGTTCTGCTCTCAGAGATAGCTGTGGGATTGCAGTGAGGCCTCTGATATATTTTCCCCTGAATTTAATACTCGAGGGAAGAATAAGGACCAAAAAAGTAGGAGACAGTGCAAAATAGCTTCCTGCCTCACAGAAAGGATCATGAGAATTTAAACTAAAATATCCCAAGCAGGATTTACTAAACAGCCCCTGGCTACAGAACTTCCTTTACTGCAGCTGCTTTCAATAATAAAGCTTCAATGCCTATTGTTTTTTTCCTTACTTACAAACAATTCCAAATGGTTGATTTAATTATGCTGAATACAAAGCTGCGATGTCTCTGGCCAGAATTGCTTCTGACAGTACAGCAGTAGCAAGGACCCAGTCTCACAGACCTCCAGAATTTAACTTGTCTGCAAAGATAGTTTGCACAGCCCCCAGGTTCTTCTTTCTGGGATGAAAACAGACAAAACAATGCTGACCTATCATCCTAAAGATGATAAAATTTTAAAAATCTTTCAGAAATTGAAAGCACAAGAGGTCTTGCCTGCTAGCTCACATAACAGGAAAAATGGCAGCTTTTTTTTCTATTTTCTTTTAATTTCAGAACAAAACAAGCCCATCTACAACTGACTTAAAACTGAAGAATGGCAGAGTTGTGTACAAATCCTGAATTACTATCTTAAGCCAAACCAAACAAACATGATATAGAGAGAACAGGCAAGATAAAAGGGAATCCATAAAAAATTTCAAAGCAGTTTGGAGCCACTTGTGAGCTAAGGTTTGATCCGTGTGGTGATAAAGTAGTGCCAAAGTAACTCCTCCAATGACATCAACAGAACTACTCTGGCTTTATACCAGCATAGCTGGATTCACAGCCTGGCACTGAATGCATTTGTAATTAAACCATCAGTGCACTTGCCATACTCCCCAGGTTTATATATATTCTAAAATTGTTCAGTGAGCCATAGTTATACCCAGGATATGGATATAGTAAAATATATTAGCCAGAATGGTCTAGGCCAAATCTTAAACTGATGGAACTCTACCAGTTACTGGCTGATGTGACCTGTGCATCCCCCCCCTTGTGTGTTGTTGCATATCAGTCAGAGCAAGATGGATCTGCAGAGAGATCTCATCTTGCCAAAGTACTAAAAAAACATAGTGAGAGCAGTGAAAATTAAATGGGAGGTCAGCAAAGACTCAGACCTGGGACTGTGAATATCCCAGCAAATCCTATCCTCTGGCATGCAATTGAGGCTAAGCCTAATGTAAAGACCTTGTTTTGCTCAGTGAGCTTATGGGATTCTTTTCAGCAGAAGCCTGGGCTTGACTCGGGGTGTCCCTTCTCTTCTGGTGAGGGCCCTGTAATTTTCAGCCAAGGAACTGACTGAATTCCAGTCCATGAAAGCCTCAATGTGTGAGAGATTTGGAACTCATGCAATATAAAGGAGCCCTAGCCTTGGCTGCTGTTGTGGAGAAGTGGTGGACGGGTGATTGAACGAAATGAGATATCAAGGCAAATGAAGCGCAGGATAAAATGGAGGAGAGGGAACTGTGGTAAGTTAGAAGTCTGTTTTCTGCATCACAATAGAATAAATAAATACACTATTTGTATTTCTTAAAGGAGCTGGCCTATCAGTAGTGTGTCAGCATTCCAAAATCTCTAGGCAGCCCAGAAAGAGTCTGACTCTCCAGTTATTGCCTGAAGAATGCTCCATGTCTTTATCTCATTGTTTTTCCCCAAAAAACATCCCAACAGGTAAGTTCACTGTTGTCAGCTCTGTTTGTTAGCTCTTCACTCCCATTTGGCTGAGTTCAACCAGCCGTGGTCATTCATTCCATAAGGACTCACTTTGGGAGCAGCTGCATTGTTCTTGTGGTTGCAATGTCTCCTAATCACCTCCTAACTTAGGGTAGCTAATAACATAATTGGTTTACACAATTTATTTTTATTTTAACTTCATAATTTTTTCTAGCACTGTTTCCATTGACACTTCCAGGCTTTGGAAAACTTTTTATCTCTGCTGTCCCTAGCAGCTTCAGCCAAAAGCAAGAAGAAACAGGTATGACTGATACCCATCACTGGCTGGGGATAAAGGTTGTCACCTTTAGAAATAGTACAGGACAATATGCTCCTGTTACAGACAACAGCCAAAATCTCTCAGTAACTTTAGCAGAATACGAAGTAGTTTTACTTTGGCAACAAACCTAGAGAGTGGTCACCGTTCCTTTCTGCCCAATTTGGTGATGTTGGCACAACTTAGCCTGAAAAACAAACAAAGTCACAAAGAAGCCCTCATAAACAGATGAAAGTGGTGTGATCTGTAAAAAATATATTGATATATGAAGTTAAAAAGTTACAAGTCATCTTGCAGTATAGAATCCTGAACATTAAGTTTCAAAGACAAATGAATTTTCTAAAACAGTTTTGATATACAAATCACTAAACAAAACAAGCTTCACAACAGGAAAGAGAAAAAAATAATGGGAGTTATTAGCAATTTATTTCTCATGAGTGAACTTGCTGCCAATTCCCCAGTCCCTTTACATAAAACCATATAAAGAGTTGAGAAAAACACAGTCTGCTGTAGGAAATTCATTCTGAAATAAATATGGTTTTAAAAGTCAAAATAAAGAAGGTCGTTCTGAAGCCACAGGGAAATTTCAATGTCCCCAACAGAGTTATAACTGATGACAAAGAATAGTAATTCTCCTGCTTGTGCAATCTGTCCTACTCAGTGTCCTTGGCCTAAGGAATGATATAGGATATAGGGTGCCAAAAATTCAGTAGCATTATATTCTGAAATTAAAGGAAAAAAATAGCAAAAGAAAATATCTCATAGTATTTTCTCCACAATTTTGTCTCCACAAGAAAAGACAAAAGAATAATGACCAGCTGGTGAATAAATTGGCCTATATCTTCTTGAATGGCAAAATCACCAGAGAAGTTCAATGTCAGAGCATCTGCTCCATTAAGGATCTCATCAATCCAAGTTTCCAAGGGAAGGGAAAAACCTTTGCTGCTTAGTCAGATATTAAACCTGCCTAGAATCTGAAATATATGTCCCATATTAGAGCAGTCATTCATGATCTTCATAAGAACTGTCTCCTACTGTAACTCTTAGCTGAAACCAGGACAATTGAAAATATTTATAAAAGATGGGTATATTTGATATCATGACCTACAAGAGCTTGATAAATCAATAAAACTTTCAGTGTCCACTCAGGAGATGAAATTCCCGGTGAACCATGGCAAGACACTAAGATATTTTTGTAATAATAGAATACAGATGTTTCAGATCTGCAAGTCATTTTAGGGGTTCTCATTTCCCTCTGAAGGACTCCAGTGAGGAGGGAGATTGGCCTTGCTGGAGAAGGGTTTCCAGTAAGATGCTTGGTCCAGTCTCATGGTTTGGGCAAACACAACATGCCTGTGCCTTTGTCTCTGTAAAAGTGAACTTCTGCAGCAGGAATGACCTTGGCTGGGTGGAGGCTGCACGAGGGGCACACCCAGAGCTGAAGGAAGCAGCTGCAGAACCAGCTTACAACAGGCAGAAAAATTTGTGGGACCATAAGTGAAAAAGATGGAACAAAGACACTTTTGTCACCCCTCCCTTTTAGCTGTACTTTAGAAAAACCTCAAAGATCTCTCAGCAATAAAGATTTTGAGACACATGGATGAATGGATTTGATTCCACTAGCACAGAGCACTACTATGCATGTAAATTGGTTCTAATTATAAGATAGTCTGTCTTTCAGTATAATTCACATCTTGGGAGGCCCAAAAAATTATTTCATAGAAAGTAAAGGTGCCTTTCTTTTAATTACAAGCTATAACTTATGCATTTGGAAAACAGAATTCTTAGAAGTGTAGTTATTCTCTACTGACTACCAAATTTTAAAGCACCATTAACTCAAACAGATAAAATAAGATTAATTTAGATTATACTATGTCAGTAATGGCTCATAAACATTTCTGCAGTCCCCAGTTCTATCCTAGAAACAGAGCAAGTGCTGCACTGGCAGAAGCCAAAGGTGCCTCCTGCCCAGAGGTCTGGTTCTGATGGTAGCACATAACCAAAACCTGTGGGGAAACCTGCAGGTGACACCATGGCAGCCCCACAGGAGGGAGGGGAAGAATGTCTCTGGTCTCCTGAATTTCTGGAAGTAGCAGTCTTTATAATCACCCTACTTAGAATCTATTTGGGATTGCTCCATGTCCTTCCCCCCAGTCTGAAAGAAACCATGAAAAACTACAAAAGGCAGCCATATGTTAAATGTTACAGAATATGCTTACTGATATATATATAAGTATGTATGTATTAGGTATGCTTTCAAAAAAAAAGAAAGAAAATTTTATTTGTTTAAAATTAATGTTACTAATTTTGTATTAGCCTTTTTTTTTCACCCTACATGGTATTTTTCCTGTTTAAAAAATATTCACTACCTTTCTACAAAAATGGGCTACATCTATTCTATTTTATGACATACTTTTTATTCTTGTTTCTACCTGTTCTATATGACTTTTTACTGTATAGCATCCTCTGTATCTTGCTGTTCTATTCTTTCTAGAAATATAAACACTAGCTTTGTTAAGTCTGCTGTGACACCAACCCTACACAGAAGTATTTGGGCCCCTAGTCACATTTCATTGATGCCTATAAGAAAATAATTGTCCTCCAAATCAATCAGTGTTGGCCAGGCAATAGGCTTGTCACGTCAATAAGGAGAAAGCTTTTACCCAGCTGTTAAATTTAGAATGTTTATAAAGAAAAAAATCTAACCGTTTTCCAGATGACTTATTCTTCCCCCACTCCCATCTCCTGCTCTGTGCTCCTGCAGTTTGCTGCTTCCCATCACTTGCATGATTCTGGAGAGGGCTAAAGCAGGTTGTCTGCATGTGGTCAGATCCAAACCCTTGGAAAATAAACCAACCAGACAAATCTTGCTGTTTTGGCAAGCTGTAGGAAGACGAGGTACATGCTGACTCAGTTTTAGCAGCCAAAAAACCCACCAGCCCCTTGACTTGTGTGTCCTGAGGATTTGGCTGATATACAAACATGAACTAAAGAGACAATTCTCCAAACTGCTCAGCTATTTAAAATATAAGTTAAAATTTTAATGGAAATGCTTAGTTTGCCTTGACATCCAATTACTTATCTGACAGGTTAGATTTGAGCCTATAAACGTCGCTAGCATATTTGCCTATTAGCTGTTTAACCTGTGAATACATTTACCATTGTTTAATCTCACAGGGCTCACACCATGAGCTCATCTGCAGCCTAGGGTGGAAAGTTTATTACTGCACACATTTTTTTTCTATGAGCTAGTCTGTTTTTAGTATACAACAAGACTTCATCACTCTACGGTTTTTAAGTTTACTCAAATTTTACTAAAAACTTTTATCAAACCTTTTCAGAAGGGTAGAACTATGTTGCCTTGTTCTTCTTTCCACAGTAAATTGAAAGTACTTTCAAAGAACACTAAGACACTAGAGAAATACAGTCTTTCACAGCTGTATGTATTCTAGTTTTCATTTTACCACCCCTTGCTATTTGGCAAAGTTTTTGGGAACTATGCCTCTCCCAGAAGCAAAGCAGATGCTGTGAACTCTGGGTGGATGATGGTACAGGAGGACCTGAGAGCACACCTCACAATGTCATACCTGTTGATCGGTGGAGGTTATTTTTCACTGCCTCCCTAAGCTTAGTAGAATCCCTCCACAAAAACAAAATGAAAACTCCTGGGCTTCAGCTCATGTATTATGTTCAAATCTTTGAAACCAAGCATCTTTTATTTTTATTTTTGTTTTTTTTTGGGGAGAAATTTCCCATCTTCCTACTGTAGAACATAGCCATTGCTATGAAGGAATTTCTGTGCAGAAATAAGCTCATCATTTTTTACACCCTGCTCCCTTCGAAGCTTGCCTGGGGCCCATCTGCTTGAGCAGGCTGATGTACAAAGACACTGAATCAAAAGGAGGCAGCAGGGGACTGCAGAGAGTATGAAGTGACTTCCTAGCCTTATCCCTGCTTCCCTGACATGCAATATTCCCAATGAAGTCTGGGAAATAAGTACAGAATCCATCCTGACACCACAAAATACCAGACAGTGTTTAGGCCACTGTCTGAGACTGCAGCTGACCCAGAATTTTCTCCCCATTTCCTTTGCTAGCCTGCCTGCCAGAAATCCTGTGCTGTTTCTTGAATCCCTGCCCAGGCCACGTTCATGGTAGACATGAGCACACTGTTCTCTGCTGATGTGAGTTATAAAATATTCGTTCTGATGCAGCTACACAAGAGTAATCCAATTGTGCTGGAAATTGAATAACTGAATTAGCTGAGCTAGTACAGTTTTCCTTGTTTGGGCACAGCACTGTGCCAAGGAAAAACCCAGTTCCTGGAGCATGGCCATTCACGTTTGCGTGCAAAAGAAGTGGATTGTAAGCTCTTTTGTTTGTAGCTTACCACTGCTCTGCACAACAGGGAGCCAGAACATGGCCCAGCATCCTAAGCATCCCAAAAGTGCTGCTGTAACTATGCAACAATAATTACTAATGCTAGCAGGCCTAGAAAAATTCATTTTAGTCTCTGATTTTATATGGTGTTCTGCTACATCTTTAAAAAAATATTTAAAATACAAAAATTCATACCATTCACCCAAAATCAGTTAAACAGTGCCCTTTTATCTTTGGACTGCACAGGCAGGAGTCTGTGTAGACAGTGACCAACAATCTAAAACTATCCTGCCAGAGAAGAGGTCACTCCATATCAAGGATGAACACCGCTGATGCTCCAAAAAGTACTGGTACTTCACCTCTGAAATGCTGCAGAACCACTCACAGTGTGCATGAACACAGTGAGGTTTTATCTCAACAAACTGTATGACAGCCCCTTCACTGAAGAATAAATTTCCTCTGAATACTAATGCTGGCATTGTGTTGACTTTACAATGCAGAGTTCTCTCACTCCCACTATCAGCTCAACCACCTTACAAATTTCCTTCATTACTGCTGTGACCTCACATTCCAAAACTCTCCTTTGCAGGAAATTACATGCATTTCAACAGTGGCAAAAAGCAAGGTTTGACAAATATTCTGCTGCAATGGGATTTGAAATCTGGACTTTGAAAGCTTTCATTTCCAGATGATATCCTATCACAGGCTTTTTCACAGGAAGATTTAGAATCGTGTGTCCCCCTTTGCAAAGACACAAAAAAAATCACTGAAAGGTGTGAAATTGCAATTAATATTGGCTTCCAAAAGTTAAGCCAATCGAAGAGAGAAATTAAGTTTATATGCACCTTTTCAATAGGATGAGGCCAGAAAAAATCTTTAAAAAAATGTATTTTGAAAGAGAAAGAAAAAATCCTTGCCTTCTCAATTACATGAATGAAAACCCAAGTGTCTTAGAATTGATCCTTCAAGTTGTACAGGTAGTATGAAAAAAAAAATAAAAAAATCATACACAATCAATATGAGTACTGTTCTCATTATGCAACAATAAGAATTTATCCCACACAACCAAATCCAAGTTCCAATTTAAGAAATAATCCCTCTTGTCACAGATAGTCTTGGTCAGTACTTTAACAATACC
Source organism: Passer domesticus (assembly GCF_036417665.1). Classification (NCBI taxonomy): domain Eukaryota; kingdom Metazoa; phylum Chordata; class Aves; order Passeriformes; family Passeridae; genus Passer; species Passer domesticus. The sequence goes on along the minus strand of NC_087475.1, from coordinate 68,299,055 downwards.
AAAAGCCCTTATACGGAGAACTGTTATCTACCAAAGTAGGGAATGATTGTGGATGGAATGTGCTGTGTTTTGCCAATCCCAGGCTGAGAAAAAATTCCTTTTAGGGTCAGGTTTCAGTGTTTTTCAGGCTGTGATATACTGCAAAACTTCTAGAACCTAGCAGAAAGGAAACACAGCTTACTCCATCATGGCCTTCTCCTGTGCTGCTCCCGAAACTGAGCACCAATTCTAGACAACAGAATAAAATTCATCTCTATGGTACAAGTGGGAATGATTTCGGCTTCTTTCTGCCATGGCTCTGTGCCACTATGCCTATAAAGCCCCAAGGTCACTTCAGCAGGCTGTAAGCTGCACCTGAACTGTACCACAGGCACCAGTAGTGCACCACACTTACCTTACACCCTCCTTTTCTGTTTCAGCTATTACCTGTGTGGGAATAAAACAGCTTTCCATTTTCTGTTTCATATGTACTTCATAATTTCAGTGGTCTATTTGTCCCACTTCATGCCTATATCTAGGCCATGGTGGGCAGAAAACACTGAAGGTGTCAAATGCTAAAAGGCTCAGTTATAACTTCTGGTCTTGTGATGGGTCTGGATTTTTTCTCTAACCTCACTCAGTTCAACATGCATGTTGGAACCTGGCTGGGAACCTGGTACCTGTCTGCTTCTTTGGTAAAAATCAGACAGCACTTTAAGAAATTGCTGGAGAAAGGAGACTGTGCAACACAGTTTCATGAGCCATGTGTCCTTTGGAAATCAGGAAATGAAATAAGTAATTGGATTTTGTAATAATTGACTTTATGTAAGTGGGTCTGAATTGATCCAAAGGATTAATAGTTGTGAAAACTTCGAAGGAGAAATTTATGAACCCATAAATTTTTTCCTTCCCCAACTCTTCTCTCTTTGTTTACTGCAGTTCATTTGATCTTCAGGCAGGTATATATTTTAATCTGAGCTGGTCCAGGAAATTCTGTAGATATTTTGGAGCTACTGTGCATTTTCACTAAGGTAACTAAACTCAGAAGATATATTTATATATCTTTTGTTTCACTATTTTATTTGTTTTTCATTTCTGTGCCTAGCCCTTCAATTCTTTACATCTGCATTCCTGCATCAAATCTCTACTTCAGAGGCATATTCCCAAAAGTCCTAGTTCCTTGAAACACAGTATTCTTTTTAAAAGGCAGAAATGACTTTGTGGTCTGACACTTGAATACCTGAGGGATTTCTACTGAACTTACTGTGTGAATGTTGACAGAATCAGCAGGAGACAAATAGAAGCTTTACTCTTCTAAACAGGGTCGTGGAAATGCCACTGTATTTATAACGGAAGGTATAAATCCCCAAACCCCTTTGTTCATTGTTCTGCAAGCACTTGCTTAAGCAAAACTTAACCAAAACCACTTGTGCAGCAGTTCTGTTAGATTACACCAACAACAAAGGAAAAAATGACTGTGAAGACACAGTCTTTTTCCAGAATTTCCTTGTTTTCCACCATACTGGTTTATGCCTACTGAAGAGGAAGACTTATCATGCATAGGTGTATTATTAATATTATGTTAGAGGTAATATATGGCAAGGTCTGCAATAATCAGTCACTGGACTCTTGTTGACATAATAGGAAAAATCGCTACCTTTGAATACCTCCTGTGTTTGTCTAGTTTGATTGAGCTGGCAGAGCTCCCAGCAGTGAGAAAGTCCCTGTGCAACCATGCTCCAGTTTACTAAAATACTCTAGTCTCATCTTCATTTGGAGGGTATATGGACAGCAGAGGCATAACAGCCAACATCCAGCTCTATTCATTTCTAAGTAAAGCTCAGTGCCAAGCAGATGATGAATGACTCCAGGAAACTATGCAGTGAGCATGGTGAGAGAATAAGAGGACAGGAACAAGTGAACAAACAGGTAAGATTAGGTTAGGATAGATTTGTACCTCATTCTGACCCACTTCTCCTTGCAAAACAGGATGAATTACTTCAGACATGTTTTAAATTTTATGTGTGCACTCTCTGTCCTACTGCATGCTTTCTGCCATCTTTACAGGCGGAAAAGAGATGCAAAAATTGAAAAAAAATGCGTGCAATTCCTCATCAGAAAAAGGCTGGGGTGCATAGTGAGGTATGCAAGACTTTTGCCATTTAACCAAAACTGATGATCAAATTTGCATTTGGCATCTGTTAGCACAACAAAAGCCAGGGTACAGAGAGCAGAAATTCAGCTGCACACATATACACACAAAAATAAAATAGGGGAAATATGAGGGAGTCTTACAGTCCAGAGAACCATATTAAGGAAGGATAACATGATGTCTCTCCCATCTCTTTCTGGGTTGCAGGTATAAAAATATGACTATCCCACTTCTGGTCCTTTGATGCAGAGAAGTTTGCAGCAGTAAAATTGAGGGTATGTCAACAGAGTATTCACAGGCATAATTTTAGATTGTATGGGTATACCCAACTTTTAAACTGTGTAGTTCGTGTACTCAAAGCACTGTAAATGTGGATAGAGTCCAACACATATTTTCTGACAGTGTTGCCAGAAAACATAACTACTGAAATTCTGTCCAGACTGGGTCTCATTTTGGAACCCATTCAGCCTCATTTTCTCTCCAAACCCAGAATAAGCTAGCCACAGACATTTTTTTTTTTTTTAATAGCATACAAGTCTCTATCTTAGCTGTTCTAACCACAGTAGTGTGACACCACATCTAGCAGCATTACTTCTGCAGCCAACGGCAGTAAATTGAATATTCTTGAGCCCATGCTGGCACTGAAGCCAACAGATAGCCAATACATGATAGCCAACAGAGACAGAGCAGCCATGCAAACCCTGTTACCCCTCTGTGGTGGGGGGCTGGATCCATACTCCTACTGAAACAATTCCTGCTCCATGCCTACTCCTGATCAACAGCCAGGATTTTCTTGTATGATTGCAAGCATGCTCATAATTGTGCCAGCACAGCTCTGAAGCAAGCCAGACACCAAGTTAAAGATTGGATCTCTGCTCACTTCTGTTACTTGACTCTTAGAGCTTGTTTTGGGTGACTCAGGAGTGTTCAAAGACATACAGGGACAGCTTAGAGGAGAGCCCTCTCCAGGGACTGCCTGCAGCAGGCAGCAGAGGTGTAACTGTACCTGGAATGGCTTACAACAATCCCAGTTTCAGCTCCTCACACTGTCCATATTTCAGGGTATGTCACACACCTTTTGTTACTCTGTGCACACAGCACTGCAGAAAGCTACAACCCAGTATCGCATTATTTCAGACAACCCAAGCTGAAAAGACTCACAAAATAGTAATTACCTCTTTGGCCTCAAAAGCATCACTTGAGACATCAATGTACTAGATAAAGAACAAGTATCTGTACGTGAGCCAGTTTGCCTCAAATTGCTCTGTAGAACCCTCCTAGTAAACACTACAGAAACAGCTTTTGAGGTATTGCAGAGATTCAGAAAAACCAACTGATTCTTCCATTTCCTTTTCTACATCCATTACATCTTGAGCCTTCCCTTTCTCAACCTAAAATGTAGTCTCTGAAACTTTCATAACAGGGACAGTATAAACTTCAGTGTAGAGGTCCCTTGAAATCCTTCACAGACACTCATGCAATGGGCATTAAAAGAAGGGATTTGAGGGCCTTTGAATTGTTAAGTACTTTGGGTCAAATTTAAAGTGACTCACATCTAGGCATGCAAATCTACCCATACCAATAAACATCTGTATTTGCCCTAAAATATCCAGTTTGAAACTACCATGCTTCCAACACACCCCGATTCACTCTTTGAATGCCTCATCCTTCAGTTTGTTCTGCTTAGGCTGAGGGTTTGAGAACAAGAGGCCAGTAAGTGACTGAACTACAACCTCCCTCATATTCCTCATTTCTGACCTTCAATACTTCTATCTGCTCTCCATATGAAGAGACCAGCTGGAAAAAAAGCCAAAAAATTCACACACCATTTATGAGGAGCCCTCTAGTTTGCAGCTAAGAAGCACAAAATGTGGGCTGCTCTGCTGTGCATTATGAAAAGAGATACAGATGGTGTAAGACAGCTCACGTGGTTCGGAATAATTGAGAGGGAACCTCAGGATAGACCTGACATATCAATGCAGACATATTATAGCTCCTCTGCAGATGGTGCTCACCATGGCATATAGATGTACCAGAAGCTCTTCACCACACAAAAGTAAAAGCTGCATGCCTTCTAAATAAAAAACCTCAAACAGAGCCACACAGCTAAAATGAAGCAATCAGTAATCTTGCCACTAGGTCTATTTCTTGAGCTTGACAAGGAGACTGACTAAAGAAAAAAAAAAGTCTCTTAAGTTACAGACAAAAAGTGATTTCTGTTTCCTGGGTGCATGCAGAAAGGAGAGGATTCTCTCCCTCCTTTTTAAATGACACAGAGAATATTTTGTTTAATATATTAAAGTCTGATGCTGCTACACTTCAATTAGAAGTTCTGACTGTATTATAGTTTTGTTCCTTTTTAAAAAATGTTTCTCCTTCTTCACTGCAAAATGCTTCGAGCTGCAAATTATTTCTGCATTTCAGATTTATACAGAAATATGTACAAACCTAAAGAAGAAAAATGAAAATATATTCATGCAGCTGTTTCTGCCTATCACCTTTAATCTTTCATGCACTTTAAAATATGTGCTTCCCACAAAGGGAGAGAGAGATCTATTTTTGCTTTATGTGAATATAAAAGTAATTTGTTGCCATAGCAATATTTTTTTCTATCCAAATGCTCTGAACACCACAGTTGCTTCAGGTTTTGAGCAAACTGCAACTATCCCAAAAAACCATGTAAAGTATTATGCTTCAATAACCTTTTCAGTTCCATTACAATTATGTATTTCTGCTAGACATTATTAACAAAAAATAATTCAATAAAGATGTTTATGTCTATATAAGCTTAGTCCCAGAGATCACTTTCAAAATCATTTACTCTCATCTTGTTTAATTCAATTTGCACTAAATGTCTGCAGAATGGACTGAAAAAAAAAATCTGTATCCAGTGGGCCAAATTCTGAAGCCCACAGGAACAGTGAACAGATTTAGAGCAAGATGTTAATCCCCTACATGCTCTACTTTCTTAAATTCCCCACCTCATGTAGTGTTCTTAGTAGGGTTCTCAGAGATGTTAGCCCTGTTCATTTCCATAGCAACCCTCTCCACAGAGTGGAACAATTTGTTAAAATTGTTGCAGTTCAGCCTTTGAAAACAGCAATATCACAAAGACTTGTAGGAGAACCCTCGCAGAGCTTGGGCTATGAATCACCACCAGAACATCATTTTTTTCACCTTAATTTTGACCCTGTCCTGGAAACAGCAACTTCCATGGCTCTGGGAGGACATTTCATGCAAGTTGGAACTATGGATTATGCTGAACAAAAAAGCAGCGCCTGGCTGAAACTTACTATGCATTCTTATTGCAGTATTATTTAATGTTCAAATAAAAATAAAGCAGAAACCAAATTAAATATGTAATCATCAAGATCTTAATAAAAACCCCAATCCCAGAACACAAACATGTTGGCAGCTTTCCACTCCCACCTATACTGTAAGAGCAATTTCACAACAAGGGGGATTTATGTAAATTGAGGTTGACTGAGGGTGCTCCCAGGCATGATGACACATTAAACTTCATCAAAACCTCCACACTGGCCACCTGGTGCTCACAGGTCTGGTGAAGTTCTCCTGATGTGACCACAGGTGAATCCTTGTGCAGTTCATTTGTAAAGAAGGCACTGCTGGTGTGTGTGTGTCCATTTTTCACTCTTTCTGACTGCATGAGAATTGTGCCTGGCTAACTGTCTTTGTTACCTTGCATACATTTTCACCAGCCCTTGAATACTTGCTTGTCTGTTTTGCTGCACATTCTTGAGCTTGTAAACCCTTTGGGTTTTTTTATGATCTATCCCACAGGGCCCTAGCCTGGCAAGCTTTTCTGTAAAATCACAACAGAAACACTAAATAAACATGCGTGTTACAGCCCAGACATGCTAACACAGTATCTTGTTTCTTAAAAAGTCTATCATACGCTTTCTTAATCCAGATGTAAATAATGATTTACTGTTGTATTTAAATTATCACCATCTGTTTAAACTGGGCATGAAAAGCAAAATGGTCTTTTTTTCCATGCTTTCACAATCAACCTGAATTGCAGTATGCATTTTGTTCTCCAGAATACTCTGAATCTGCTGTGGATGGCTGTTTTGTGCAGTCATCTGCATTGGTAGTGCCTGCATGTGTATTTTATACAGTGGCACAGAGAGGGAAAGGAGGCAGCAGAAAACAGCAATGTAATAGCAAGGGTGAGAAAAGTGATCAGGAAGTCTTCAACTGACAAGATATTTGCAGTACATTGTGGGATTCACATTCTCTGAACCTGAGAGAAGCAGTGAGAGAAGCAGAGAAAAGAATGATCAACAATTCTTATCTCATTTGCTGCTCCTGTGTTTGTGCAAAAGCAGAATGCAATATGGAGATTGTTTACCCAAAGTGATGGTGTTTTGTTTCCTTGGCCTCTCAGGGCCAAGAGTGTGTGCAGACTGTTGGTCAGCAGACAGTCATGAGATTCTGGTCAGCTGAGTGCAGTTGGGTGCTTGTGCAGATTCAGTTTAGATGTAGTGCAATACAGTATAGAATAATACAGTATCATAAAGTAATTAATTAGCCCTCTGACAAGATGGAGTCCTGGTCATTTCTCCCTGCCACAGGGGCCTTTTTGATTCCGATAGTACCTGAACTGCCAAAACATATTTGCTCAAGGTGAAGTTTCATGGTTGGCTGAAGACAGACTAAATCCACGTACTAGTGTACCTGAGCACTCTTGCCTTGCCTTCATCCCAGTCTGCAAGTTTCTGCGTGCTCCCCTCTGCCAGCATTAACACAAGACTGGGAAAGTGATCTAGACAATGGCATTTTTCTGGTTTTGAGTTTGGCCAAGTTAAAGTAAGGTCACTTTCCAGAGCTGATCATGCAACCAGCCACATAAGCCCCAGTAGAGTAGTAAAATTACCCCTTTCAAGGGCATCACACCTAGTGCAATGGAGGTCACTGAATCCCTGCTCTGAAGGAACACTCTTAACTGACTAAGTTTCGTATGGCTAATGCTCTCTAAGGGGGAGGCACAAAATAACTATCCATCAGTATGTGTCAGGCAGTTTACTGCCAGAGGAAACAACTTATGCAAAACAACGTTTCTGTAAAACAGGTGCATATTTAAATCATTATTTTACAGATAAGGAAAGAAAATGAACCACATCAACTTTTATCCCTAAGGTCTAAGAGGAAGTACAGAAAGCATGAGAGATCTCCTGCCTTTCTACAAGGCTCCTTTTCTTTGCATATGCACCTTTTTTCATGTGTGAGTGCATACATGTACACAGGGATTTATATTACATAAAGAAATAAGTCTAACACTGTCAAAAATTTATTTCTGTGGTCAAAAACTAAATTTTTGTTTTACTAGCAAAATTGTTAACTGGCTTTTACACCTTGGATTAAGCAATAAAGACCCATTCCATAATTTACACCGTTGACTCCCAAATGTGTTTTGCGATTTTTTTTAATGTGTAATTCAAGTAATTCTGCTTTACCAAGGAACAACAGGTGTCAATATTATTGCAACAAGTCATAGTGCTTATTAATGTGCACATTAAATTTGGGTTTTATTAACTAATGTGCTTATTAACTTTCATTGTTAAGTTCACCCAAATACCACTTGATATGCAGTGAACATTAATTATTTTAAACACAATGGCAGGTGAGTTCCAGTTGTGCTTGTATCAATGTCATAGTTTTAAAAACAACAGCTAACAACAAGTTTTATTATACCAAATGATGCACTGAACCATTTTCTTTTTGTCTGTCTACTTTCTCTCCACAGTCAGGCAGCTCCTCAACTGGCAAAGCTCCAAAAGGCATGGAGATTCATAAATGCAAATATGTATCAAATATGCAAACATTATGGATCTGTGTGTCCTGAAATATGCATGCTCTTAAAACAGAGCAACATAGTTTCCTGATAATACCTAATGATATCTGACAGCTCATATTATAAACAGATTTCCTTCTGGAAGACGAATTAGTGGGGAATACAAATGGAGGGATACAAGAAAGTAAAATAAGTATGTTTACAGGAAGGAAGATAATTAAAGGACAAGTACAAAACTCCCCAGTGTTGATTGTGCTGCAGAAGCTCCTGACCATATTGCAGTACATGCGGTGGCAGGTCTGTGTCCCCAAATCACACTACAGAGAGTTTGGGAAACTGGGAAAGGAGAAGTGTGAACTTGGGAGCAGAGGTAGGTCAATGAATCTGCAAGCATGCAGGATTCCCAGGCAGACTCCTCTGGAAAGAAGGATGAAGCTGCTGTGAAGGTACTTGAGGGGCAGACACCCAGCCCTTGCAGACTCTCCAACCCACTGCTCATTGTCATGAGTTAGGTCAGGGCTTTACACTTCATGGGGGTCAGGGATTTGTTCCTCCTTCCACACAGTGAAGCATCCATCAAAGTTACACAGTAAGCAGCTTCATCAGCTGGAAACAATGGGCCAGAGGAAGATTTTATTTAAACAGGCGAAATACTGGGAGGGCCTCTCTCACAGTTGCCTAAAGGCCCTTCGTGCCACCCTGACAGCCACAGCCAGTCACGCGGAATTAAGATCCCACACAGCAAAGGCAGCTTGGTGTCAGAATGGCATAAAACCCCGCAATTGCTGCCTTTGTCTTTGGGAAGTCCAAGGAAGGGGATCCATGGGCAGGGCACTGTGGGCTGCTGGCCTGAGGAACCTCTCTCAAAGGGCCCAGGAGGGAGCAAACCCTCCCTGGCTGATGGCCCCCTGTGCCTTGTGCTGGCTGGGTCCCTGGTGGCCATCCTTCTCCTGCAGCTGGTTCTACACCAAAGAAACCCAGTTAGGACTCTTTCTGTAGCCCGGTTTATGCTGGGATCCAGAAGATTGGCCATGGGCCCTTGGAGTCACAGCACTGCTTAGGGGAGATGCCCCTGGTGTCCGAGCCTCCCTGCTGCACAGGAGGCACTGCCAGGCCAGCTCTAGGACGTTCAGCACAGTACAGGGAAGGATTCAGCTCACTGAGGTGGATATGGAAAAGAAAATCTTACGGCACAGGGAACATAAAAGATAAAGCCCTCAGACCTGATACACCTCACGATCACACAGAGCTCAATCCAGCTCTGGCTCTAGTCACAGTTTCACCACTGACCTGCTGCACAAAATTGCTCAGATTCATTGACTATCCACATAAATTTTTTTCTGTTACAAATTAAGATAACGTGTTTGGCTTTCCTGTGAGGTGCTTCATCTTCCATGGAGGAAAAACAGAATGAATGAATATATATATGAATCTTCTCCTTAATTAATACATTAAATCTGCCTGGCAAATCTAATGTTTTTACTTTGTATTTGTACAGCATCTCATGCAATATGGATCCTTTTTTGTTTTAACTAAGGCTCGCAGGCACTTGCAGGTCAGCAACAGTACACAGAGTTAATTATTCCCTTGCATGGATGCATAAGGAAAAATATCTTTTAGAAATAAAAGTTAAAAAAAAATAATTCCGGAAGGTTGTCCCCTGAGGCAGCCTATTTGCATCAAACCCCTTCAAAATGAACTGAAAGAAAAAGCAGAGCAAACACAGTACATTAAAAAAAACCCACCAACAAAACAAAAAAAAACCCAAACAAACCAAACCAAACCAAAACAAAACCCCCAAAAAACCAACAAAAACAAAACCACCGAAAAAGCCCCCCACAAACCCAAAACCAGCCCTAGAAAATATAATGTCTGTATAAACATTTAAAAATCCTGGCCTTCCTTTGAAAACTAAACAAGCATACATTAGACATATTGTAATTTCACCATTTTTTCAATTAATTATTTGATATCATGCAAAAAAATCCCCAAACCCCTAAAAGATATCAAATTAAGATCCCAATACTATGAATATATATGCATGTGTAGGTTTTCTGATTTAGTAAATTCAGGTGATCTATTTATACTTGAAGAAGTTAGAAATAAAACTTTAGTTCCTGATCATGCTAATTGTGCAAATACTTGCTTAGATGAGTAGTACTCATTCATCTAAAATGTGGGTTTAGCCCATGTTTTCCTTCCTTCCTTCCTTCCTTCCTTCCTTCCTTCCTTCCTTCCTTCCTTCCTTCCTTCCTTCCTTCCTTCCTTCCTTCCTTCCTTCCTTCCTTCCTTCCTTCCTTCCTTCCTTCCTTCCTTCCTTCCTTCCTTCCTTCCTTCCTTCCTTCCTTCCTTCCTTCCTTCCTTCCTTCCTTCCTTCCTTCCTTCCTTCCTTCCTTCCTTCCTTCCTTCCTTCCTTCCATCCGCAGTAGTTTTGTTTGGACAGATAGAAAAGGTTTACCTACATGAAAGGAACAAGCTTTTCATGCCAGATTTCAGTAGAACTGGACTTGTCCATCTGACTATGTTTGTAAGCAGTAAAAATAAATTATATTGACCTTGCTATTGGTCAGTGGGGAGATCAATGGGAACCAGTGTTTGTCACCAGACTCTGGTGACTAACATTTAAGAGAGGCAAATTAGTTCTAAGCATCCCAGTTATATTTTGAGTCAACTGCACCTTGGAGAGCCTCAAAAGTTGTCCCAGTCTAGATAAGTTAGTGAAGAACAGGAGTTATCTGCTTCTAGACCCACCCTGGTATTTTTAAAGTTTTACATCATTCCTTTAAAGTCCTTTTTTACTCTTTTTTACTCTTACACTGCTGTCCTCATCTGTGTTCTTTTTTTTCACCTCCTCACCAGTAAATAAACTTCTCTGTCAGTACCACAGTTGCTTACAGATTTTCAAAAGCAGAACTCTTTGTTCAGCCTCCAAAGGTCTTTAAGAAGTGGCTGCTCATTTATATGCCAACCCCACTGCAAGCATGAGGGCAAACCCTGTGGGTACATGAGCAGACCTCATTAAATTCACTGGAACCATGGCTCCAAGTCACCCAGAAGTCTGCTGTACACAGCTATCAAAGACAGGAATTCACAAATAAAAAGCCAATCTGGTAAGAAAATTATTTGGTAGAAAAATAAAAGTTTTTAAGGATGCGTCATCTCACATCTTGGTAACACTTTTATATACATTGTTTGAATTCAAAGGCGTCAGGAGGGGAAGGTCCTGCAACATTAGAATATGAAATTAAGTAAAGGATCCTGTTATTTCTCTAACATGTAGACTTTTATTTTTCATTATAAACACTGCCTGGTCTGCGATTATGCTGACCCTTTGTTTCCTCTGGTTGTGCACTATTGCCCTTATTCTACAAGGCACCCAATTTACCTAAATTGGATATTAATTCAATAAATTTATAATATATTTGTAACCTAAAACAAAATTGAAATGCAATTCAAGTATACCACTTTCTTGTCTGGTAAAACTGTTTTCAGTGCTGTATTTTTATGTTACAGGAGTGACTGAAAAATTATAAGGGACTGACTAGAACATTCCTGACATCTTTTATTGATCTGGGACTTGTTTCTGCTGAAAAAAAAAAAAAAAAAGTGAGGGAAGACATCAGAAATTTCAGAATGATGGCTGCAAGAATTTTTTTATTGGTGTAGAACTGAACTCAAAGACCATTTCTGTCAGTCAGGAAACTCCTATTACCTTCAGATATATTGCTAAGAATGTCATATAAAACATTACTGTGAATGTGTAGTACACTTACAAAGCATAAACAATAATGCTTCTTAGCACTGTTGATGCTAGAAGCTAAAAGGAATTGAACAGAGATGCTGAGCTTGGGAATCAAATGGCTCAGAAAACATATCTTGACATGTGTTACAGACTGGAGTTATGCACAGATGTAGCATTCTGTTTTGGCATGTTAGCATTTAGGCAACTTAAGGCAATATTTAGAAAATAACAATGGATATGCCATTGTATTCCAGTGAATTTTGCTTGTGTTAAGTTTTATCCAAAAGCCTCTGTAATGAGCTAAGAAGCTAAATTTTCCAACTCCTGTCAATTAAACAGGTGAGAATTTGAAACCTTGTCTATAGAATAAATAGGATGATGACATTTCCTCATGTTGTATTTACCATAACAGGAGGAAATCTGATGTTTTGTATATAACAATATTTTGTTTTCAATAAACCCCATTATTCTGGAATATGTTAGTGATAATAATAAAAGTTCTGGTGATTTAAGTGATTGTTAAGGTTTGGGAAAGTCACACCAATAGTATAATGCATAAACAGAATACAAGCAAATTCTGAGTCCTCAAATACACAGAGGATTTTCTCTGATGTCAAAGAAATCGTGGAACATCAGAAAGGCAGACATTTTTACCCACTACTATAAATTCTAACAGATATTTTGACAGTTATCCCCCTAAACCCATTCATATTATCAGATGCCTAAAAATGGACACTATAATTACATTTTATGCTAAAGGATTGGTAGGCCATAAAGTTTGCTGATAATGTGACTGATGATCATAGGATAGATGAAAGGTGACAGATATGCTAACATTTGCTAAAATGCTATGCTATAATTATTTATTTAGCCATGTAAAGGATGACATTCAGTTGTTTATCAGACCTTTTTCAAAGTTTTATTTTTTCAGCTGAAGTATGATATTCTCAAATATGAGATAATATTTTAAAGAAAAATTTGTAACATAGTTTCTAGATGGAAAGAAGATGAGGCGGTGAAAAAGCCCTTTAATTCAACCTTCATCTGAACAACACTCACATTGCAGTGACAACTGCTGAAAAATTGAAATTGTCAGAGACATAGTTCTGGAATGTAGATATGCCTTTCATTGGTCTGCTGAATAATCAGATTTAAGATTATGGTGCTGTAATAACATACATTATACACACATCGTAAATTATATTAAATGGATAAAAGAAAAAAACTTCAATTTTTATGGCACACTATGGCCATGAATATATTAAATAAGTGAATATTGATTAGATGATGTCTCAGGTTTCCATTAGCTATGAAGATGCAAGCACAAAAAGGTGGATGGAATTTAGTAGTTATTTGAGGATTGGAAATAAGATCTGTGAAAGATTATATGAATGAACTCTAGGTTCCAGAAGATACATGATACAGAAATACACAGAGATTTCTGCCATGATGAGGAATATGTTGCATGTAATGTTGTGCATTAATTAATTATCTAATAAATAGCAACACGTGACATTTTTTTCTTAGACTTAAATGGGAAAACTCCCACATTTCTCAATAAAGCACTCAGAAATTAGGATGATTTGAGGTTAACTTTGCCTCTCTGGGCTAAACCTTCCACATTTTGTATCCTACGAGAGTCTGGGGTAAAGAGTATCACCACACTTTGGTTTTCATTGTAGAAAGCCCTGAGCATTGGCATGGAGAAAAGTGGGAGTGGAAGGGATGCTGCAGGTGATTCAGGGATTGATACAGTCAGCATGGGAGCCATTCATGCCGGAAGATACAACATCAAAGGCTTAAGAGAACCCTGTTCCATGGTGTCTGACTGGCTTTTCAAGGAAAAAGCTGTGACAGATATTTGCAGTATGGGTACAGTGTTTCTAGGAGGGTAAATTACTGCACAGAATCTTTTTACACAGAGTTCTGCACAGAGCTCACCATGGCGACTTCTCAGTCACTGAGAAAAAAGAAAATGCAAAGACATGGCCCCATATGCCCCCAGTTTAAAGGCTGGAGCAATTCCTGAGGCAGTTTGGGCATCCAGGGTTTAGGTAACTCCTGAGTTGGAGACCTTGTCCTTGGCTATGCTTCCTTGCAGTTACAACAGCCAAATAGTACAGCCACGGTTAGAACCTGGCAATTAATGTCAAAGAACAGACCCTGGAACAGTTTTGTTAGGAGAAAATTAAACATTTTGGATCTCAGGGGCCTTTGGTCACTTCTGAAGCTTCTTCTTTCCTAAGACAAGCACTTAGGGAGCCCATTATAAACATAGACATATGCTGTAGGCTGTTAGCTGTGTCTGGTTTAAAAGCTTGCTGGTCCTTCCTTGTGTAGATATAAAACACTTTTCTTCTGATATTACCCCTAATAGAATGATCCCCCTTTCCTTCTTCATAGTCTTCTCTAAACCCTTCTTGAAGTTATTTGCTTTCCAAGTTACACCTCTCAGTTCCATGCTATTGATTGCTTTCTTGTTCCAAACTTTTGGACCTTGAACTTGGTTTTCTAAAAATGTGTTTTTAATGGTCCACCTCATAAATGTCTTCCATGACTTCCCTATGCTTGCTACTGTTCTTTCAACATGTAAAATAGTAGTCTATTTTCTAATACTCAGAGGTTTCTTTTGAAATACTCTTATTAGTTTATGATTTTTTATTGATCACTGCTTTCTGAAATCTCTCAGTTTCCAACTGTTGTTGATTGGGATTCTGCAGAGCTCATGGTACTCTTACTCCCATGGAAGCAAGGTGCCTATTTTTGCTTTCACCCAACCCCCTGCAATATTTTTTGAGGGTTTTTTGGTAATTTTCAGGCACATTTGCTGGAAGATAAAAATCTTAAAAATAAATATGCTTCATAAAATTAGATATGTGTAGGAAAATATTTCTAGAGTTCAAATATCACTCAATAATTTCTGAATCCATTAGGTGGTTTCTGTAGTTACAGATGACAGAATGTTTGTCATTTTGAAATACCCTGCAGCAAGAAATAATAGACCTGTGTTGATATATGCAGAGTAAACAGAAAATCTAAGTGTAATACTGTTGAACAGTCAATTAACCAAGAGAGACACAATTCCCTAGAAAGCCAGGTTTTGTTAGCTCTCAGAACTACTTGTTTAATCAGATTGTCATGTGATTCTAAGGCAAATACCTTACAAACGTCTGCCACACATCCTTTATCAAACAAATTTGTAGTACCAAAAAATGAGATTAGTTTGACGAAGCTGTTTTAACACCCTGAAATTATTTTCCTATCTCTTGCTATAGATTCAATCTTTCACTGGTTTTTGTGTTATTGGGCCCAGGCTGACTCCCTGCTGAAAGCTTATCAACAAATGCACTATCTTTTTTTGATCATTGACTTAACATTAGCACTGTTTAGTCTTCCCAAATTTCCTTAGTAATTTGATATCTATTAAAAATTAACCTAACCCATTTGTTCTGTAATGTCCACACCTCAGAGGCACTCAGTTAAACATTCCTCTTTACTAGGGATGGCTGGGAAGTGCTTCTTCGACTTATGAAATTAGATATTTATTGAGTTCTTCTGCCTTTTCTACAATATTATTTAAACATCTCCTTGATTATATGTCTTATTAATGAGACCAGTGTCAAAGTGCTTCCTGAATTATTCATGGTAGTTTGTGGTGATGGAACTGTGGAATATAGCAGAAGATGAATGATTTTGTGGTTATGATATCCTCATACCATAAAGAGATTTAAGTTTTACTCCTATAGGCTTCCAATGTGACATTATCAAACCAAAACCCTTTTCTGGAGTTGCTAGTGAAGAATTTAAAACATTACATGTTTTTCTTGGTCTGTTCCCTCTGCTTCCTTCATGGAAGTCTTAATTCAGTAAGACTTTCTATTCTCAGTTTTCAACCTCCCTCCTTCCTAAAGGCGATCATAATCCACTGTTCTCTCATATCAAAAGACAATGAAAGATAGTCTCAGACGTGCCCCAAGATCTCATTCACCTTTGACCTTACTTTTTCTCCTTGCTTCTCTTCATGTTCCAGTTAATCAAACATATGGTGTGCAACCCTTAAACTGAATTACCATTTATCAGCTTTCATGTATGCAGGCCTGACCTCCCTGTGCTGTGGCCTCTCTACCCTTTCTTGCACTGAAACTTTTCTTACATGGTCTTCTGTGATCTCTTCTTGTGCTGTGGACATTTCCTACATCACCACATTCTATTTTCCATGGATACCATGGCCATCTTACATTGGAAACACACTTTTATTAATTTTTCAGATTTTTAATTTCTGGTTTTATCTGTTGCTTCTCTTGCTAAATATTTTTCTTTTTGCAAATAATTTATTAGTTAAACAAATCAGGAAATTTTAAGCGCTTAACCACATCAGTTGCTGTTTCATTCTGTTTTCCTGATAATCTTAATTGTACTCCATATACCTGATAATGTTTATATCTTTCTTACATTGAAAATAATCTTGATGATCATTAAAATTTCTATTACCAGCTTCATGCAAGAAATAAAAAGGTTCACTGATATAGCTACTGCCTGAACAATTTGGCATTTATCACCATTGCACATTATTTTAGCTGACATGTTTTTAAAACCTGGTCAGTGCTGTTACAGCAAAGACATAAACCCCAGCAACGACTGACGTATCCACTCTCTGAAATCAATTATATAAAAAATCCTACACTGATATAATATCACAGCAGGTCATATTTGATGATAACTGGGACTAGTGAGGATATCTTTGTGAGCAAGACTGGCTCCATCGGTAGCAGTGCTCGAGTGTTGTCTCTGGACGAGTGGCTTGGATAACAGCCACTCGTTAAAAAAAATGGGCTACCTCAGCTTCATAAAGGTGCCCTTCCTCTCCTCCTTTTTCTGGACATGATTACACTTCAATCAGTTACTTTATTCAGGTTTTACTACTAAAGATCATCAGCAAGTTTTTACTCTTCATGGCCAACCTGTACCTGGCCGTGGCGCAAACAGGTCACCACTGTTATTTTAGAGACTTCCTGAATTTACGTTCTGTTTCCTTTTTGTTCTGTTCCTATTTTGTTCTACTCCAATTCTTTGATTTCAGGAGGGTTTCAGAGAGAAAACTCTATTCACCATTTGAACCACAAGCTAGACACAACTTACCCCTGCTATGACAGTTTAAAGATAGCTTACTGGCACGTGAAGAATTTATCCAGGAAAGTGCACCAGAATTGCAGTTGAGCACTGTCTGTAGTTCAAGCCTGTGGAATACAAATGCTCTAATGTGGGCATAGAATTCACAGTTTGGGATTTTGCAACGTGTCCTACTCAGCACTCACAGCACACAGGCTTTTTCTCCCCCCCTCCACTTTTCAGAAATGTAATTTAACACAGACAAGGAGATGATCTCAAGGAGGAATTCCAGGTTCTGAGTAGAGCTATCATGGATCAGCTGCAATCAATGAGACTCAGACATAATAAAAAAGCTGATATAACAGATGACTTTAAATAAATGGAAGACTTACATAGGGACAGATCTGGGAATGACACTACGGCCAGGCAGGGGAACGCATGGACTTGAAATACAGTCACAATTCATTAAGACCATCTATCCTATTTATTACCACCTTTAAGCCCCTACAATGCAAATACAAATGTATTTGGGAAAAATTTTCTGGGCTTTGTCCAATACATTTACTGCTACAAGAAACAGAATACTTCTGGAGTGTGCTTAGTTTCAGTTAAGAACAGAGAATATAAAGTGATTTTTCAAAATTATGTTTCTGTCTCATACTTCCAGCTACATCCTTCTGATCTCATATGTTCAAAATTACAGGCAGAGAGAGAAAAAACCCCCTCATCATTCAATCCTGCCTGTTTCCTAAGCAGACTTTTGCAATCTTTACCATGATTACAGAATTATTTTCATAGCCTGAGTAGGATTTTTTATATAATTGATTTCAGAGAGTGGATACGTCAGTCATTGCTGGGGTTTATGTCTTTGCTGTAACAGCACTGACCAGGTTTTAAGAACATGTCAGCTAAAATAATGTGCAATGGTGATAAGTGCCAAATTGTTCAGGCAGTAGCTATATCCAGTCTTCCTCATTTTGACTGCTCCCTGGGAGGGGGTTCCAGAGGCCTGGGATTTCTTGCTTGGCTAATATTAGGCTTAATATGTTCTGATTAAAATATACTGGGAGCAGTCAAAATCTGAAAGAAAAAATGAGGCACAAATCATTATGCATCCACTAAAGAAAACCTGTGCCAGCAGAAAAACTGAGAAGTTTGGAGAAAGGTGGTGTGTGTAAGGGACATTCTGCCACTACCAGTTCCCCCATTATTCATTTAGGATTAGTCTCCTTTTTTCTGATCGCAGAAGATAATTCCTGAAATAATGCCTCAGTCATCAGCTCTGGAGACTCTATTGAGCTCAGTGCAAACAGAATAATTTCAGTATCTGAAAACAAGAAGTCCTTTCCTTTCTTCACATTAATTTTTCCACAGGCAGTAACAGATCAGAAAAAGAATATAACATCTATTACTGGCACATGAATATTTTTCAGATGCTTATATCTCCTTACTTATAGGGCTCATCCACTCTCAATTATATGTTACTCTCTTCAGTAATGATTTTGAAGCTATCATTAAATAAACGAATAAGATAAAGAGTATGAGAATGTAGAAACTAAATTTCAAAACATAAAAATCATCAAGACTTCCCATGAGATGCCTCATACAACTCTCAGATAAAGATGTTGAATGAAATTGATTATGACAGTCCCTTCTACATCTAAAGATCAAGACAAAAGACAAAGCTGAAACCTGAAATATATTTTATTCTTTCAATAATAAGAGCAGCCCTCCCTACACATCCTGTGATAATAATAGCTTTTCCCTGTGCTTTCATAGCATTCATGCAGTACAGGTATATTTACAAAGTGTTTACAAAACAACTCACCAATACATGATATAACAGAACATATGGAATACTTTTTTTTTTTTTTAACAAATGTATTAGTACTCCCATTCCACTTAACCAATAATATATTGCATACTTTTCTGAGTTTCTCTCCTCATTATCAAGCTGTTGGAGTATTAGTTTTGGAGGAGGATGTGATCTCCTCTGTGCTGACTCTGAACCTGTCTCAGTATTGAATGCCACAGTTTTCTGTGTGTGTGACTGGTTGAAAAACCCTGTGATTCTCCCGGACACTTTCTTATAAAAGTGCTTAAATTTACCCCTGCAGTTCTATTGCAGAGTTCTACAGTCTGGATGATATTTGTCACAGTGGTATCCAAATGCTAGTTTACTTAATGTCTGCTATGTAAATGCATACTCCATTTAACCCACTAAATGTGCTCACCACTGCTTTATATTTAACCTAAACTTCTTGTTCTAAGCCAAAATCAGTCCTCTAGAATAGCTGTTGACACTAATAACTCACTGAAAACAACAATGTCAAAATGAAAATTAGTTCCTATTTGCCCCACCCTATAGATGCCAGGCATCCTCAATATC
This sequence comes from Passer domesticus, assembly GCF_036417665.1. Taxonomy (NCBI): domain Eukaryota; kingdom Metazoa; phylum Chordata; class Aves; order Passeriformes; family Passeridae; genus Passer; species Passer domesticus. The sequence goes on along the minus strand of NC_087475.1, from coordinate 68,279,869 downwards.
CTGACATTATATGTTTTGCTTTTGCTTCCCACTTAGGTATCAATAAAGACCTTGCAGACACAAGGTGAAATATCTTTTGCCTCTGACATTTTTGGCTCCTCCTTCCTCTGGGAAAATCCTAGCCATATCCATGACACGCAAAACTTTCAGTTATATACCTTATCCCATGAAGCATGATCCCCCCATGATAAGATCTTATTGCAAACTTCCAGCAGTTCACTGGCCAGTACCAAACTGATAACTCACTTACCTGTGCTCTTGTGGTTTATCCTGTTGCAGCAGTGCACAGACATCAGCTTGTGAACCAGAGCAAACTCTATTTGTTTGGAATTGGGACAAGGTTTCACTAGCTTCAAGATAGTCTGATTCTTCAGTTGAGGTATCTGCTTCTACTACTGATATCCAAAATGGGATGGCCCTAGTCTCTAACTTATAGCTGAGACAATTCTGAGAATCACAAAGCTATAGCCAGTCTGGCTGCTCAGGAAGTACACCTCATGTACATGTGAAATGAAGAGTTTTGCTCTCAAGAACACAGTCATTCACTATCTCCATTACCCTTTAGGCAGTGCTTTCTATACTGCAAAATCATTAGCAAACAACACAGCAACCTGATCCCAAGACATAGCCTAGCTGCCAATTTTGAAGCACCATGTGCAATAACACAGCATGCTATAATAACTTTTCCTGAAATTTATTTTTAAAAATGTTCTTTGCTTTCCACAGTTCTCCCTCTTGCAAAGAAAAAAAACCCCAAAACAACAAAAGCAAACTCAGAAGCGATCATAATGTCAGTGAGAATGAAAAGCCCAGATTAGTTATTGCTATTGTCAGGAGCAAGTATTGTTGAACAACAACCACAACTGCACTTTCCAAGCCTCTTGACTCATTCTTGAAGTTGTGTCCCAAATGAGTGTAACAGAGAACACATCTGACTGCAGAGTGTGCAAACATGCAGTTGTGGGAGCAGAATTCAGAGCTCAGCACAGCCCCTGAAATCAATGTGGTTGCAGCAGAGTAGCTGAGAGCAGAATGTACTATATTGGAAGTCCTGTCATGAGTTAGGCAAAGAAAAAATACATGGCACACACAAAATGTAACATAATTAGTTGGAACTAGCCAGAACTAGCCATTTTATGTGAGGAAATCTTCTGTGTTCTGGAAAAAATAAAGGTTAATTTCAGAATACTGAGACTGTTGTACAAGGCATCTGTGGAATAGTTTGTTAAAACCTATTTTTACTTTATTGTAATTGGTTTGCTTTTATTATAGCAGGAGCCAGAACCTGCAGAAATGGCTGAACAAAAGTTAGAATTTCCATCTTCTTCGGGACAAGAAGTGAAAATATCAACACTCACCTCGGAACAAAGTGTTCTCAAATGGATTCAGAAACAATTTGACATTTGATCTTTTCCTAGCTGAGCACCAAATCTGCAGGTTTCTGCAACGTTATTCTGCCTGGTGGGGTTTGGAGGTTGAATTGCCTGTAGTGTCACTCTGTCCTGGGTGGGTAAGACAGTGGGCTCATTGCAGTGGTGGGGCTGGCAGTGAGACGAGAGCCAGTGCTGTATTCATGTGGAGAGAGTCCAACCTGGGAGCTCAACACCACAGGGACAGATGAGGCTAAAACTACAAACCCAATTATAAAGCACAGTGTTGTTACGAAACAAAGTTTCTACTGAACCGAGTTAAGACACAATATCTTGGCTCAAAGAAAAGCCTCAGAGCCATTCGGGAGATGTGGGAGAATGTTTTACTTTTTTGTGGATGTTTTACTTTATTGTCCAGTGGTGCCCTCATGGTACTAGAGGCTGCCCAAAGCTAATTAGACAAGACAGCATATTTTTAGGTGAATTAGGTATTCCTGTCTCTATTTCATGAACCCTGCAGCTATGATATTTTACGAAAAATCCTTTGCTAGGATTTTGCCCTCCTGGGAAGCTGAGGAGCCCCAGGAAAGGAATGTAAACAATAACTATCTGCTGCTGTGGAATGCAACAGATGCATCTTCCATTGGTCCATGTGGATTGTTTTCACTTGATGACCAATCACAGCCACCTGTGCTGAGGCTGTGAGCAGTCACAAGATTTTGTTACGCATTCTATTCTTGTTCTTTCAAGCCTTCTGATCAATATTTTCTCTCTATTCTTTTAGTATAGTTTTCATGTAGTATTTTAATATAATATATATCATAAGATAATAAACCAGCCTTCTGAGAACGTGGAGTCAAGCCTCATGTCTCCACACTTGGGGTGTTCACAACAGAACCCAGCGCTGATGCACCATTAGGAAATACTTCTCCCTCTCTCACAGTTCTGTCTACATTAATAAACTGAACACGCTCAGACTAGGCTACCACAGCTATTTTTTGCCAGTATCATCCAACACTGTATCTGGCCATGGCTTGGGAGACTTATCCCAGTAAGCAGTATGGATGAGATCTCCCTGTTTTGGATGAGAAAAAAACCCGTGGGGGTCCACAAACAGGCAGAGCTCACCACACTTCTCATCCTCTGTGTCCTGTGATCTATTCCATGTGCTTGCATGGTAAGACAAATATGTGCCCATGTGGTAGGTAGGATGGACAGAAGGTCTGAGTGGTGGGAATCCTTGTTTTTTGCAACATCAGTTTCGGTCCACACCCGTCCATAGTTCTCTTTATCAGGCAAATCCTGGCTGTTTGTGCAGGGACATGAGAAGGGAAGGAGTGGGTGTTGATGAGTGCCAGGAGGCAGGGAAAGAGTGGGACTGCAGTGTTTGCTTAAAACATTTGTGAATAGTAATTGTCACACCTAACTTTAGGTATTTAACCAAGGTTTTTGACCTGTTACTGCTGGGGCTCTATACTCCCTTTCATGAGCAAAAGGAGATACCTCACGTGAGCACAGAGCACACTGCAGGGCCACAACCTTCTCAGTTTGGGGACTTTGCTAAGTGCCCTTGGTCAGGCTGGAAGAACAATTTCCAGGTGGCTTGTTGCAAGAACACACAAAAGGCCTGTGAAGGAGCAGGAAGGTGGCCCAAAATGCCTGATGCCAGCACAAATTATTTAACTATAAGAACATATTTCTCTTCTGATAGAGATTTTCTTTATTAATGCAGTCATTTCTATGAACATTTTGTAATTGGACCAGGTACCTGGAAATTAATATGAAGTATTGAAGTTACAGAGCAGATCATGCATGTAGTTATGAATTGAAAGGAGAAATTCTAGCTGAGAAATTCTTTACTGAATGTTAAACCTTTCTCCAGTGAAAATTAAAGGGTTGCTTAGGACTGCCTACTTTTGCTATCAAAAGGTACATCAGATGTTGAAGTGCAATTAAAATCCAGTGGGGCCAATTTTGTAACTAATAAAAATTTGTATAACTCGAGTTCATTAAAGCAATTTTGATTTTCAGCACCTGAGGATCTGCTTCTTAGTTTTAATTATTTTTCAAGTGTTCCTCTGCTGTGGCAGAAAGGCAGAAGAGGCAGAAAGAAGTCAGTATGAAAGAGGAAAGATGTATGTCTCTATTGCCTTACAAAAGCAAAGGTAGGGGAAATGGAAGCTTTAATGCAGACTAATACTAATAGATGTAGGAATATGTGTTTTCTCTTTTGTTTTGCTTGGGTGTTATTTTGGTTTGTGCTTTACATAAAAAGGATGAAAATACCCTTCAGAACTTAGTCTTGAACAGTCTGCTAAAGAGGCACTTTTATCTGTGCAGAAATAGATATTTGAGAGATAGGCTTATTGAGAAAATCATAAAAGGCTTATTTCTCACTAAATGAAAGGATGGCTCTTCCTTCAGTTATCATTATTGTAGTTCCATTTTAACAGTAAATACAGCTCTCAGTAAATTGACCTGCCCTTTAACATAAGGGTCCTCCTTGGGGTCACACAAATGCAGTGAACTGTGTAAGAGCATGCACCCGAGGGACAGGGAGGGTATATAAAGTACTTATTACGTGTAGTCCTTAATTTGTACTCATCCATCTATAATAAATTTCTGTAGAGGGAATGCAGTCTTAAAATCCAGACTTTAGTCATCAAGCACTTGCAAAATGATGCTTTTGTGTTGCTTTATCAGTAGCCAAGGATAATATTTGATATGATCAAATGACAGCTGCAGTGATTGTATTTTCTTTCTAACACGATAGTGCAAAACAGCTTTTTTTTATGAACTCTTAGAGATGGTTTGGCACAGCTTGCACTAATTTAAGACAATGTTTAAATAATTGTTGGCTGCATCTGCAGAGCAGAAATGTGTCCTATATAAAAATCAAAACAGATGATTTGGAGTCATAGGGAAGTAATTACTTTCCTAAAAATTTTCCAAGGTGGACACTGTCAGGAAACATAGCTGCTTCCTTGCCTGGCTCTGTCCTGGTCCCAGCCAGATGGCAGGCAATCCCTCTGCAGTACTGCCAGGGCTGGGAATATTTCTTCCCACCCAAGCCCAGGAAGTGGGGAAAGAAAGGCAAGGCAGACTGAGGGAAAGCTCAGGGCTGCTTTGGAGGCCACAAAACAGCTGCTTGTGCCCCTTACTACCCATAAAGAAGCAATTACTGAAAACGCTGAGTGTAATTAATAGTGCATAGGAAGGTCTTCAGAGGGTTTTTGGAGGCAAGTGAGGCTTGTTTCTGACCATCATGCTGCCTCGGATCAGCTCAGCAAGGATGTGTGGGGAGCAGGGGTGTAGAAAAGGAAGAAAATGGTCATTTTGAAAACGTTTCCAATCTTTAGTGTGTGCACAATCATTTCACCATTCAGAGAAAACAATAAACCTTTTACTAAACCCGGAGTCCTAAAACTAATCTACAGATCGTAAACAAAGGAGAGTGCAAAAGAGTGGGAAAAAAAAAAAAAAAAAAACCCCAAGTCTCTACCTGCTACTACCATCTAGTGGTAAAAAAAGAAATAAAGGACGTTTTTGCAGGAACACTGTGGGAGGGAGGAGGCTAATGAATAGAATTACGAAAGCAGAGAATTGTTATCTGTCAGCCACTTGCTCCCCCCAAAACCAAAGGCACACATGTAATGTGCTGCACCCACCCCTTGCTCCAGTCATAAAAAGTTAGCACAAATCCAGAGCTGTGAATAGAAGGGATCAGTCAGGGTATAAATATAAATATGTTTATCTTGACCTCAGGATTCACATCTTTGCTTTCATCATACAGATATTATTGAAGATCTTTCCCCCACAGTCATCTTGCACTCATATATATGTGCAGTAGGTAGCAAAATGGAACCTGGGCTTTCTCAGTTAACTACAGGAAAATACAAGGCCCTGTGCATAACCTGAGAGTTGCTCCTCTCCTGGTGGCTGTGTGTGGTGGAGATAGTGAGGTTACTGTGGTGGCCTCAGCTGTCCTCACGCTCCTTGCCACCCTGCCTGTGGCATGTTCTCCCCTCCTGGCCCGATTGCCCTCTGAGCTGGCACCTCAGGAGAGCAGAGAAGATGCTCTGCTCGTGCTCCTAGTTGGGGACTAGGTGCTTCCTCATGGAAGACAACTGGGACTCCACCAGCACCTTACCTTCAGCAGCACCTTTGAAGAATCTCCTTTGAAGCTGCCAGTCTATTGGGAAAACTACCTCCCAGGAAAACGAGCTTACCAGTCTGAAATGCAGGGCTAAGAAAAACCATGTACTCCATTTTAGGACAAGCACAGGGAGGGAAAATAATAGCAGACTTTACAGCTGCCTTGCACACCTGTTTGGCTTCGAGCTGTGCTCCCTTCAGCTCGCAGATGAGCCACTTCTGAAGGTGATGCACCTCTCTTCACAAGCCAGTGGGAAAGTCTTTCAGTTCTTCCAAACTGCTTCTGTTCCCATCACAGCCTGCTTTCTCTCTATCATTGTAACCCTAATCCATTTTAGTTTGGTTGGGAATCTCAACAGAAAATTTGGTAGCAGACTTTTGTGTTTACACATGTGTAATGCAAAGGAATTTTAGAAGTAAGATATACAAAACAAGATATAGCTAAAATATAGCTATTCGTTTTTTAGACAATGATTAGTGGGCAGGATTACTTATTTTTTCTACACATGGAAGACAGGAAAAAAATTGTCATTGTCACCCCATGACTTGGACTGAAGTCAGCTGCTGCTCTCCCATATTTCAATAGGGTTCCTGATGCATATGTATGAATCTTGGCAGCTTCCTGCAACCTTCAGTAGTTATTTCATCAAGGCATGAGGTTCAGTGTCAGGTGTAATTGGAATCATGCATACCATACCTGCAGCCACTGGCGTGTTGTGTGTCCTCAGATCGCCTCTTCCCTCTGCCTGGAGCAGGACAGCTTCCACACTACTGCAGCTCGCTGCAATAAATACATCTATAAAATGTGCCTTTTCCTTCTGGACATGTCTGAGTGCAATCAAAAGTTTATGTACCTCAGTTCAGAGCACACTGGTACTGTTTGGGCAAAAGTGATTTCAACCTTAAATTCAATGCCTAAAATTAGAGTAACCAAGTACAGCCTGTACCCCCTCCAAGGGGAAAAAATACAAACAAGAAGCAACAAACTAGAATGAGCCCTGAGAGACATATTTATTTTAAACTTATTGTTTCAAACCTAAAGTTGATGCCTAAAATAGGTCAAGAAACCACTAAAGTGCTTCTCTCCAATGAATGTAGCAGAAAGTGAGAGTGAGCAACTCCAGTGCAATATATAGAACTAAAGCTGCTGAAGTTCAGCATTAGGTGGATGGGAGTTTTCACTCCTGTTGGGACACTGAAAAACAGAGAGAACTGGACAAGAAAGAAGTTTCCTATTGACAATTTCCCTGTGAGGAAAGCAGCAGTTACCCAAACCTGATTCTAGAAGAAAATCTTAAGGTATAAAATACTGCTCTGAAAACAGCTCCATAGGCAGGTTGGATGTCCTTTTACAGCCAGATAGGAGATCACTGGAAGGCTCATCAATGGTTTGTCACTAAGACAGGTCCTGGTCCTTTTACCAGTAGTCAAATTCCCCCAAGTTAGGCGGACCAACTCTGCCCCATGTCCCAGGTGGCACTAAAGCATTATGTTTTTGCAAACAAGCTGTAGCAGTGACAATGATTATTAATGATCTGTCTCCTTTAAATCTTTCTGGCTGCATGTCCTACAGTCATTTATTAGAATGATGCTGTCTCATGTTTATTCAAGTATCTATTGCTGAGAGATCCAAGAAAATAGAAAAATAATTATTCTTCATCAGTATGCAGTTGTATTTATAGAAACATTTGTTATATTTATAGAAGTGTTATTTACCTAAACACTTACTCGTGTAAGTGTGTATGCTAAGAGATTCTATGGTATTTATAGTTAAAGGAAATAAGGAACTTGAAATAGAAATTACATGCATATTTGTCTGATAATCATTAAGCTCTGATAGAAGTTGCTTTTGCAAATGCATTTATTTAATTAATCTATTTATACATTTATTAATCTCAAGCCTTAACTTAGATATTCACTTGCTAGATAGGTACATTTTGTATCATCCTTTCTACTGGTAATTGTACTGGTATTGTTCTTCTCATGAAACACCTAGATATATGTTCCTCCTTCATGAGACAGCCACAAAGACCATTCTGACCTAAATGTGTAGATTTGATTTTTCAACCTCCCACATAGAATTAAAATAAAAACAAAGAATACTACTGAGATCCCCTAATCATTCTGATTAGATGGTTGACATCCTGATGACTCACTTAAAAGGGACTTTTATACTTTATTTGCAAAAGTATTAAGCCTGCCTGTCAGTATTTAGTCCTATGATGATGGCATGGTTTTTTCTCTGTTTTCTCCTAATGAATACATTACACATTTAATTTCTTTTTCCATGAGAGACAAAGTCAATAAAATTGTTTTATCTCACTGTTCTCCTCCACCTCTTCTCCCTCTTTGTCCCTTTTTAATCAATTGAGACAGAGGCCTCAAAGACTATGAAGTCTCAAAAAAAATTAATAATCAGGGGCTGTTTAGAGAACACTGACTTCATTGATTCTGCTTCTAAGTGAAAAGAACAGAGGATTTGTTCATGCCTCAGTTCAGGTTATCAGCATGCCCCCCCAGCACGGGCACTCGGTGAGGCTGTGGTCCTGTCTCTTGCCCAGGCAGTGAGCCCCGAGAGGCAGATGGGGAAGGGACACATGGGCAGGAGGGCTCCTGTGCTGTGGGAATGTGGGGAACAAAGTCCTGGGAGCACCATGGGGCAGTGATGGGACACTGGAGAGACTGTGTGTAAAATGGTGGGAGTTGCAGTGTAAGGAGAAGCTCTTGTCCTTGAGGTGAGCAGGTGTGAGGTGTCACTCAGCCACTTGCAAGACAAATCCGTGTGAAGTAACATTTCCTTAGCTCTCCCCTTTACCTACCAATTTCCTTTCTTTTATGCTCAACTTCTGCTGTTATTTTGTCCACAGTTCCTGCTCTGGAATAGGTTAAACTACCTACCCAGCCTGTAATCTTTTCTGCAAGGGATGTGCTTTTATTGTTTTCCATAACTTCCTTTCAGAAAGAAGCTCCATGTATCCTAGGTTATTGTTATAATTTTTTTTCATGATCATCATTTTCTAATGTGCAAAGCTACTGAAAGTAAATGTATGCTGCAGCTTTGTTATTACATTCCATTTGCCAAGAGTATTTTTTCTTGTGCGTAAATGCTTTGTGTCCCTTTAGTTTTCTTTGTGTTTATTTTAGCTCCCCATTTCTTGTTTGCTGCATAAATATAATTTATTACCCTCTTCTCTGCAGTTTCTAGATATTCAAGAAGTGCAATGTCATGTGCAAACTGCATAGGTACTTCTCATTTATTCTCTGTAATCTTAACTGCAGTACAACTTTCTGAAAGCTTCCACCAGGCATGGAGTATAGAGAAAAAGGGGGTGGATAGAATTGCACTAGAAAATTTCCTTCTCTTCTTTCTCTTGCTCTTACATAGTAGTTACCTCATGCTCTATGATGATTGTAACTATGAGGAGATAAGTGCTACTTTAGCCCCAAATTGATGAGCTTCACGTGGCAATTACTTGCTGGAATTTCATTGCCTATGGTATGCAGGTCAGATTAGATGATTCTTCTGGCATTAAAATTTATGAACCTATAAATTTCTGTTTCTCACTAGTTCTTGTAATGCCTCCTAACATTTCCAATGAGTAACAGCCCTCTCATCTATCAAATACTCAAAGCTTAGGTAAATTATCCTGCATGACCTTCAAAGCTTTTTTGTCATTTTATATCTGGTCTTCCAGATGTTGTGCCCCTAAAGCTCTAAGTAGGTTAGGAATTATGAGTGCCTAGGGATGCTGGATGAGTGTTTGATAAACTGCTTCAGTGTGAAGAATCAGGTGGCCTGTCCTAGCCATAGGTTGCTTGCCTTGTAAAATCCTCTTTAACTAGCTAGCTCATAGGAGGAAAATATTTATTACTTAGAGGGAGCTTTATTTTTGGTGTGTGTGTGTGTGTGTCTGTGGATACACTATGAAGAGAGAAACTTATATTGATGTGTTTAGGAATTTCTTATGGCTGTTTTTAACCAACCCCCTTTCTGGATACCCAGTTGCAAGCTCTCCCCTGTCACCCAGGGTCTCTCTGATCGTGTATTTGGACGCAAGACTCATCTCTGATGCAGCACAGCTGTATAACCTCCACACAGGCAAGTCTGAAAGTGATGTGAGAAAGGCTGCATGGAGATAAAAAAGACAAAATTATTGACAGAAGTGGGATTGTTGAGATAAGATCAGAAGTAGCTGGTGTATTCAAGAGGGAAAACATCAGTGTGCAAAGATACGAAAAAGTAAAGGCAAGACTTCAGGACACTGATTGTTCTAGTTGGGGCTGCTGGTCGTGAGTGATCAGCTCAGCAGCTGAGAGTGCCATCAGGAGCAAGTGGGCATGGATAACCCTGGGACAAGAAAGAACTCCTTTGTGGAGCTGGAGGGCAGCCCTGCCCTCCCTGCTGGGCCAGCCAAAGCACTCGGGGTGCTTTGTTAGGGGTGGGGAGCACATCTGTGCTCAGCCTTACAGCTGGTTAAATACTGCCTACCTGCTTCCCTCTTCGCCAGATTTGCTCTGTGCTTTGTTTTTTTCATCTTTTGCATAATCCCTTGTACTGCAGCTCCAGGATGCTGGAACAAATGAACTCAGGATCAGTAATAAGTTCCTCAAACACCAAGTTCAAAACCTCCAAGTATGTTGCAAAATTTACATTTTTTTAAAAGTTAATTAGCATTTTTAAAGTCTTCATTTTATTTTTCCCTTTTGTCACGATCTTAATAATGTTCCTGTCCCTGCTTGCTGCTGCTTCTATTGTGTGTGTTGTGTCACTTGGTAATTTGAAACTGTTTATAATGATTCATCTTTTTTCTTCAGGAAGAAGACTCCTCCTGAAGTGAAGGCTTTAAGTTACAAGTGGGTTTAACATACAGATTTGCAACACCCTGATGGAGCATTAACTGAAATCTTCAGAAAAAACATTTACATTGTCACTGGAAAAGGTGTTTGGACTACGAGGCTAGATCCCAGCAGATGACAGACACATTTCTCAGCCTGTGCCAAGCACAAGTTCGGGTTCAAGTTGCCCTGATTAGGAGCTGAAGGTTCCTCAGAAGGGAAGAATGAGAGTGTCTGCCGGTGAAAGAAAACTTTCAGAAATCAGATGTGGGTCCTTTGCAGCCTGCCCAACAATTTTAAGTGCTCTTAAAGACCCCTTCATTACGGGCTTGAGGAAATTAAAGCTTTAAAATCACTGAGAAAGCCTGTGTGAGAGGGCTGAAGGAGGGAGTTCTGGGTGCATTCGGAGTGGCACTCAGGCACATAACACTTGGAGAGACCAAGCCACAGCTGCCATTTGGTGTAGCATTCTGTAACTGGTTCCTAGGCAGGGCAGGCAACCTCAGCATCAGAACTGGTTGATCTAAAGGAATTTTCTAATGAGTGATCTGCAGAGAAATTTAAAAGGGTGGAAACACACTGAGTGAAACAAAAAAACATAAGAGGCAGATCTTGAAAAAGGCTGGTAAGTCAGAAAACACTTTTCTTACAAATTTGTGGGAGAGGAGATTGGAAAACACCTTTAGAGCATATTTAATACATATTAGCAAAAATCAGCTTTATTAAATGGAAGTCGTCTAGTGACTGATGGATGAGCGCTGTTATAATAATTTATAAAGACAGACCCACACAACTGTCAGCATAAAGACATGGAAGGCAATGAAAGCCAAGATTTTCTCATGGAAGGAAAATTGAAGCCAGAGAAATAAGACATTTGTGTGGGCACATGGGCTATTAGTTTTTGATTAAATTTCATTGTTGAATCAGTAGCTCTATTGTTTGCTAATGAAGGATCATTTTTAGCAAACATTTTTATTATAATTTATGTTTAATAGTGCAGCATTTTTGATGATAGTGAGCACTAAGAAGTCGTGAGAGGATTTAAAATCATACTATTTTGGAAGCATCGGGTTCTCTGGATTTGTTTGAATGCTCAAGTTTTTAAAATTTCTTCTTCTCAAGCACAAGAGCTAAGAACATGGCTCCTTCAAATTCTTATTTAATTGCTTCAACCAAAGAGTCTAGGAACTTCAGGAAAAACACAACTTATGTGTGAGTCAAATAAAAAATGGCACAGCTGACAACAGCAATTATCTCCTTAAACCATGTACAAGGAAAGATCTCAGTGTACATTTAAAGAGCAAAATACCCAGAAGGAGTTAGGCTTTAAATAAGTGAAAGAACCAAATGGTTGAAGAAGAAGGATATTTTCCTGGTGTCCCAGCTGTAGATTACTGTCAGACTCCTCCAGGGAGACTTAATCAAATAAAATGCAGATATCAGTTGTTTTGCAGTTTGGAAGAAGAGAGTTTGCAGAACACATCAGTTGAGACATAAACCAAATATCTCTCTGATAAACTTTGCTTTCTGGGCAAAACTAAATCTATTTCTGACTGTTGTAAGCACGAAAACATTTGGGATCTCCTCCAGAGTAAGAATGGGATTCTTAGGTTATTGAAGCTAAGAGGAAGATGGTTGCAAGATGTTTTTAAAATTGACTAATTTTTGTGGGTATTCTAAATAAGACTGTGTCTTTCAGTGGCCACAGCTTTTATCAGTGTATTCACTTATTCTTCTGATGTCTTCTTAAACAAGATAATAAATCCTGTGAAGAATCTCAGACTCCAAGTCATAACCCAAACAGCAAGAGTGATGGGAGAAAAAAGAGAAAATATTAAAATAATTAATTTCTGGTTTGCTTTTTTTTTTTTTTTTTTAAGCAGAGAGAAAAAAATAAAAAGTTTTCCACCTTAATAGTTAAATTTATATTTCAGCTATGTCATTCTTTTACCTGGAAAACAAAGGACCATTAACAGGTTTTTAGGATCACTTTCTTTGAACCAGTAAAGTGAAAATGCTATCCCTTATGTGAGGGACATGGTATTTACCTGATGAGCTAAAATGTTTAATTTGTTTAATTTCATTTTATCCCTTGGGGAATTTATGTCCCAACAGATTTCCCCCCACCCCTTTTTTTTTTTCTTGTCCCTTTTGACTTTGTATCTATTCTTTTACCAGCTGGTAAAAATAGAGCAGATAAATCAGTGTTGCTGGAAAATAAAAAGAAAAACAAAGGTATAGGTAATTATATTTGTATACGTATAGAAACTAGTCTGCTGAAGAAATAAAACTTACTTTGGAACCAGATAATTACAACATATTTTTCATCTACTTTCTACAGAATTAGAGGCATATAAAAAAGCCTTTAGGAAAAGCTTCTAAACATATTTTCAGTATTTTTTCTTTACATACAATCTTGCTGCTTATTCTTACAAATCTGTGCTTATCATTATCTATTGCATGATAATGAATCCCTGCTTCCTTCCTATACCTGTGCCTGTGAAGGTGGAATCTTTTCCTGTGCTATCCTAGCTCAGTAAGGGACATCACATAACATTCTTATTCATTGCCTTTTTCTATATATGATTTAAAGCAGGATAAAAAAATTAGCAATAATAGAATTACTGTTTGCCCCATTGATGATCTGGGAAATTTTCATTGTGACTTTGTGGTCTGGTAATTTTTAGTTAACTCCTGACTTTATAATAATTTCTTCTACTATCTCTCCTAAGTTTTGTTTGTTTGTTTGTTTGTTTGTTTTTTTCATTGATTTGGATTTCACTTTTTGTTTAACAATATCCTTATGACAGGGAATGCCTCATGGGTCAAATCCCACTTTCAGAGGTAAATGGTGGGATATTCAACGAACTAAAATAAGTGCAATTTCAAACTACTGCTCATTGGTCTTTACCAGAGCTTGATTTTATGTTTTACTTGCTGACCACATTGTTGCTTTGGGGCCTCAAAACCGTCTGTGCCAAGAGTTAGAACTATATTTTCCCATCTATTCTTCATTCTGCTAAAAATTACTGGTCTTTCAGTTGTAAACAAAGGGTGATTTATCTTTGTGACTAGAAGGAATGGAATTACCCCATCATAAATTCAGGGTAATCTGTTTTTCCATTACTAGCTTTAGTTCAACAGCTAATGAAGGAGAAGCCACTACATTAGAGCATTATTGTAAGGTGACATTTTAATGAGAACATAACTTTTGGGGAACTGAAAAAGGATATACAGCCACAAACCCCACTAAGACATTGAGGGCTGGCCTGACTTTCTTTCATCTGAGGCAAATGAAATGCTGGAATGGTTTTTTACTTAAATGTGCCTCAGATTGGCTGTACTTGGTCTGCATAAAGAGCAGGGCAGCCCAATTCATTAAACAAAGAAAAGGATGCCTCTGTTCAGGCCGGGCATGGCTGCCACACAGCATTCCAAGTCTTGAGAAAAACAGTCTTTACTGGAGGCTGGACCTCAAGTATGATGTTTCTTATGACCAATTTGCTATAAATGATTAAGAGTATTTCAGAACTATACCCTTGGGTGAAAAAAATAAACATTCTTTTTATGCATGCATCCAGATTCAAATGTACATAGATACATCTTTTCTACTCAGATGTGCGCTATATACATAAACCTATGTCCTTAATACACTTGCTACATCTTATTTATTCTGCAGTTGGATTTCCCTTCAGTTTGTGGCATTAAATACCACACTGAAATACCACACTGCTTAAATAAAATGTCTGTATTTCTTTATTTCCAGCCATTGAATTGGCCATGTCCTTCATATTGTGTGCTTTTGAAAGTCTTCTATAATTTGTACTTTTTCTTTTTACAGTTACCTTTTGCCATCAATGCTGGCAACAGTTCTCTAATTAATCTCTATTATAAAAGCACACACACATGTCTGTGTGAATATAAAAACAGAAAACAGGGCTCAAAGACAGGAGCTTTTGTCCCTCCAGAGCAGTGTAAAAGAGATTGTGAGGCAGTACACATGGAGAAGGTGCGCCTGTGTCCCTTGGGTGCCAGGGGGAATCACTGTGAGCCTGGGGGACAGTGCTCTCTGCTGTCCTATTTCTCCAGCCTGCAGTGGCCTTGCTCAGCAATGCCCTGCTGGAGCTGGAAAGCATCACCATGTCCAATCTAAACCAAGGGTAGAAATATCCAAACTCAAGTGCTAGAAATAAAGTTCTAAATTTTGGCCAAAACCTTTACATTCCTATATTTTTATGTATGAGGCTTCCTGGCTGGCAAAATCTGGAAATCCATCCCAGGGTGGCACTGGAACCCCATCAGGTCCTTCCTCATGGCCAGCTCTGGCACAGCCAGCCTTATGCAGACCTGAGGGTGGAGCTGCAGCAGAAGCCTCAAAAAGAATAGTTCTTCTTCAATGGTGGTGGGCTGGAGACCAAACTTGGTGACCCTGCATGTAATGGGGAGATTTCTGCTAAGTTTAGTGAAAAAGATGTCCCTTTGAAGGATGTATTCAATAGTTGTAGTGTTTTAACAGCCATAATTGGGCCAGGACCTCTGTGACAAATTGGACCTAAATCAGCAAGAGCATTTTAAAATATCTGAATGAAAGCTGGAACAAACAAAAAAGAGTAACCTTCAGTGAAGAAAATTAAGTTTAGAAAGACTTGTTCACTCAAACGTATCTTTTCTTAAGCAGCCATGCTAATCTTAAAGTTTACCATTATAAGAAAGAAGGACATGTGCAAATGTCTTTGTAAACATTATATTCAAATGTGAGTAACTGAAGAAATGAGAACATTCTGTCCCTCAGAGGAACTGCGTGAGCTTTATAATATTTGCTCAGATTTAGATAACATAGCAAACTGAATGCAGCTCACATTGCAGTCAGTGAGAAGCATTATTTTCAAAATCAAAAGGGCAATTATGAATGAAGGAAAGAGTAAAATTGCACAGTGCCATTTTATTGTACTAGCAAAATAGAATCAATGAAGCAAAGTCAGAATTTAAGATATCTGGATAGCTGATATTTAGGTTGGCTGTTTTTTCTAAGGGTGGCTGACAGACATGGAATTCTATAAATGCTGTTGAAATGCGAAGGATGAGAAAGCTTGTGCTGTTCTACAGCTGTTGGGGCAAGAGAAAACATTTCCATTTGAATTTTGATTAATAATGTGCCAAAACGACACGTGGATTTTAACTGGAAAAATCCACATGCGGTTTTGAAATTCCTGTTTTTGGAGAGTTGTGACTCAGCCACGAGATCCTTTAGGTGAAATTTCACACTCTGTAAGAAGCTACAGAACAAAATAAATTGTGACTGTAAAAGCTGGTCTTTGACATAGATGAAGAAAGGAAAATCAAATCAGGAAAGCCAAACTGACAGAGCTGACCTTATGGGACCCCTCCCACAAGGAGCTTTATCAAGGAGGCCACTGCCACTATAATGAAAGGGTTTAAAAATGCAGCTAATGCTTGGAACAAAGGAAAGAAATGAGAGTGCAGTTTTTTTGAGGTACTGGCAATTTCTCTTCTCAGCTAAGGTTAAAGAAAGTAGTTGTGAACATAAAACCTACAGCAGCCTGACTGTTTATAGTCTCTGAGGAGAATAAAGATCAGTCTCCAACAGAAGATTGTAGCTGCACTCAGAGGAGTTTAACAACCTGCTGTCCCCAGGATTGAGAGGTCCAGGAGACATCAAAACTTGGTCCAAAGATCAAATCCATTAAAAAACTTTCCCAAAATGCACACGTTTCTACATAGGCAAATGAGTGAAAATGTGCAGAAAATAGAATCCATATGGATGTGGAAAACCAGAATTAATAAATGACTATTCAAAGCTTAGGTGAAATTCTCTTTGGCTGTTAATGAAATCTTTTGCAAAGATATGGTGATTTTTAGCTTGAAAACGTTGAGAAATAGTATCTGAAACAGCACTTCTTGGTCTGTCTCATCATTCAGTTTTCAAGAAAAATTTATGGAGCTTGAAGTGTCTTTTGATTTTCTTGTTTTCTGAGCACCATAACTCAGCAGCTACCTACTATAAGGAATCATGAGAAAAGTTCTTCATGGATTGCAGTGAAGCACTGGCTGTAATAAAACTGAAGAACTTCTTGACCAAGGAGCATTCAAGAATGACCAGAAAAATGAGGCAAGGAAGAGCAAGCAGCTCCATTACTCTTTTCACTTCCATCTGCATGTGTCTCACACTAACATGGCTAGTGATGATCCTGAGTGCTTCATAGAGCAGCTGTGTTGGGATACCCATGCAGACTAGATGTTGCTCTGAGGTGAGGGAAAGAAGTAGCTTTGCACTGCTGCTGTTCTGCCCATGGGAGATAAAGGAAGTCGGGGCCCAAGGGATGAGTGCCCTGGACAGAAGGGATGTTTTGTGGCTGTGTGACAGTCATTTCAACAAAGGTCACAAATTTCAAAGTCGAAAATTCAAAGCTAAAAAAGAAATGCTTCAAGGAAGGATTCTTTACCTTCAGCTTTGTCCCACTTCCAGCTGCTAGTACTGTATTTTTACTCCATCTCTGCAAGCTTCAGGCATCTATCTGATGTTGGGAGGGGCAGTTTTAAGACAAGATCCCATATCTTTTTCTCAGGAAGTTTCATGTGCTGATTCAAGCACTTTGCTCTGTTCTCATTATCTAAAGGGAGAGCTAACTGATCTCAAGGTACATTTGTTCCTCATGAAAAAGGAGAAAATGAAGACTTTAAAAGAGAAGATGCTGTTGCTACTTATGTAATTGCTGCTATCTTGGGCTAAAACAACTTTGCAAAATTTTCCCCAAAAAAATGTAGTGTCATTTTATATCAGTACTTACATCTCCTTATGGCTTTAGGGGAGATATAAAAAAACTTGGACTATTTGCTTCATTCTCAGCCTTTCAGCTGATGCATAGCACTGTAAAACTATCTGACAAGACAAGTTATCGTGTCACTCAGTTTATGGCGAGGATATGATAACTTTATACCTGTGCAGAATTACATTTCTTACCTGAATACAAAGATGAAAAGGTGGGAGGAGGTAATGAAACCAAAGATATCAATAAAATCCACCTGACATAATCACTCCATGCAAGAAAGTCTTTTGAAGCTAAGATCTCTGGCAGAACCTGTACCTGTATCAGTAAGTGGTGCAACCCAAGAGGATTGGATCTGAAAAGACAAGGACGTGAGGCTGTGGGCTGGGTGTTTCTCTGCATTCAAGAGGCCTTCCCTGGGGTAGCTCTAACCTTCCTGCTTGGACTGAGCACCTAAGAATGGCTGCTGTGCTTTGAGTGCTTCCCTGGAAGGCATCTGACAGCTTATCTCCACTGGGAGGGGCACAGCTTGCACACAGTGACTCCACTCGTCTCCATGACCTCACCTGAGGTACTGCAGGTGGGGAAAACTGAGAGGCTTCCAAAACTGCACACCTGCCACAGACAAAAATTCTGCTATAGATGCAGCCCACACAGAGTGATCTGAAAGAAAGTTTTTCAATTCTATTGTTTTGAGGCACTGGACACAGGTGAATTTTTAATTGTGTCTGCACTGTTGATGAGCGGTTTGCTGCTGTTTTTTCCCTCCTTCTGCCCCCCCTTCCTTCCTTTTTTCTTCCTCTTTCCTTTAAAATCTTCTAGAATGAATAAGTAAAGCAAGATAATTCAGTGAGACGAATTACCATGCAATGAACAGGGGATTATTCTTCAGGCAAGAGATATATTACTGTTTGCATATTTTCAATGGAATGAGAAGAGACTTGTTTCACTGCATCTATTGATGATTGAGTGGTTTAGTTCAGAGCATCTCTTCATGCAAAAATGATTTCCAATGAACTACGAGATGAGACTGTCTAAGGACTAAGTGCCTATATTTTCTACTTCATCTTCTTCCTTTATTGTTTAGAAAAAAGAGGATGGGGTACCAGAGCTTACAACTGCATACACGTCTTATCTTTATTGGGCCAACCTTCTGGCATGTTTTTATAAAATCAGAGATTAATCTAAGGCAATTTTCAAATTGAAAGTGTAGGTGTTTGTTATGCTGCTGCCCATTCTGATATTTTTGGCCATCTGAATCGTATAAACATAAATAGGATAGAAGGATCCAGACTGAAATTGTCATTATAGAGGCAACAGATGGCTATGGGAACATTAAGTAAAGTCTGATTTGTTGCTGATCACAAAATGGAAAACTGTCAACAACAGCAGATTCTGATCACCTCTCTATGTTGGAAGACTAATTAGAGACTACTTTTAGCCTGGACAGGTTAATATTAACAGGTGAGATGCCCCTCAGTATGAGTCTGCACAAACCCAGTGACTCTTCAGGGTGCAAGATCCAAATCATACATATTTTAAAGATTCAAGATGTTAAAATTATGTTACCTAATTGTGGCTCCATAACCCTTGTTTGTTTGTTTTCTAGTCCAGCTCTGGAAGCACTGACACTGGCTGCCTTTAAGCTACTTCTAAAGGAAGACTAATCACTAACCAGGTGACTGTTGCATGCTGCAGATGGATTGTTCTCAATGAACTTTTCTTCTGCAAAGTCTGGACCAGGATTTGGAAGTGAGTGAGTGTATGTTGCTGTACTGCAAAGACTGGGGAGCAGTGGGGTTTGGAACTCCTCCTAATCCACCAGGGCTGTGTAGCTCTGCACAAAGTTTTGTATTATTTTGTATTCATTTGTATGGTCACTCATTTAAATTAATTGAAAACTTGCCACCTTGAAAATGAAAATACTTACAAATTGATAACCACCACCGCCACAGAGATATATAATGATAAAATTAAATATATACTTGCATATAAGCATATGTCCCAAGTCATTTGTAATTGCTGAAAAAATACATCTGATTTTAAAAAATCATTGGGAATCTACCCCCAAAATGACAGCTACTCTCCCTATCATAAAAGCTGGTGGCTGAATTGGCTCAATGTAACTGTCTCAACAAATAGGCAGAATATATTTTAAGCATGGATTGAGCAATACTGTCAACCTTAAAGTGGTCTTTGCAGGTTGAGGGAGTGTATGTAAATAAGGAGCGGAAAGTTCATAGAATTCTGTTTTGAAGTTAAGAAAGAAGGCATGATATGATACAAAAATGCAGTTTTGACTCAAGCTTTTCTGTAACAAAATATATGCATATGTTGTTTGAAAGTGGAGTTACTATGGTAATTTGTTATTTACCAGAGAGGAGTAATTGAACATTTTTTTTTCCTAACTGGTTTATGAACAAGTCACACCTGTTCCTGAGTGGGTTTAAATTATTCACCCTTCTTTTCTATGCCAAACTTTTCATGTTCAATTGCTTTGCTGTTTCAGATTCTGTACACTTCTTCCTCTGATGGCTGATGCCACTTCTCATTTGCAGAAGTAATTTTTTTTTCTATCTGACATCTCAAAGGATAAAAAAAAATTATTTTATTTAGAACCTCTGTCTATACATTAACAAAAACCCTATGCATTAATCATGTCTTTATATGTATATAAACTGTATATATTTAGGTAGATGTATATACACAACTGTATATCACTGAAACTTGGGTAAGCACTACTCTCTTTAAGATTGCAATGATTTAATATTCATCAGTTTTACCTCTTCATGCCAAAAGAATTCCCTGAACAGATGAGAAATTTGATCCATGGAAGAGAGTGTATAAAAACAAATTTTTTCCAAAATTAATTGATTTTCAGCTTTGCACAGTGTGGTGTGTACTAAGCCAGCTGCAGAAAAACACAGAGAGGTAAATGTCATACTTACTGAATTATAACAGCTGGAAAGCTTCCTCTGTCCTGTGGTTCATATGGAAATTTCAGGCGGGGTGTTGCTTTTTTGGGGGGTGGGGTGTGAGTTGTTCAGCTCACGCACAAAAATAAGTTGCAAAAATCAGCTTACTTTGTAAAACATCTGTAGGTTATCAGAGTACGTTAGTATCCGTTGATAAACCCTTGCCAGAAGGGAGGAATGAGATCAGCAAATCATGGGCATATTATGATTTGATCCTACCACATACTCAATTAGATCAAAGCTTACCAGCTCCAAATGCTCATTTTTAATTTTATAGTGATGCCTCAGGCCAAAGAAATGGGTGCCATGGCAGACATGTTCTGTGACGATAACTGAGACATTTAAGACTCAAAATATTAGTGATTTTTAGGACTATAATGTCAGCTTTAAGGATTTTTAATTAACACCTTCTGCATGCATTAAATATGCTCCTTTCACCAACAAAGTTTTTTTTTCCCCTTGAATTCTCTGAAAAGAATTTTGCTTCAGGTCTTTTATCACTATCAAGAAATAATAGCAAGCACCGCATTAAAAAGAAATTACCCGACAAAATGAAAGATTTGCTTGGCTGAGAACATGAGAGAATGCATACAGTTGTGGGGTAGCTCTTACTATTAATTATATTGCTGCATTCTTCAGAGGAGGAAACAAGATGTTTTTGTCAAAGTGCTGGGGAATTATAGGGTCTATGTTCAGGTTATGGTAGAAGGGTGGACAAATGCAGAACTGCCTCCAGAGAGACTAACAGCAGCTTCAGCCCTATGCATTTAAATGCCAGATGTGTTCAAGGCAGATGTTGTACCTGCACACACAGAAATCAGCACTCCTGACTGCCACTCCTGGATCTCATGAATCCATGGGCAACAGAGATATGGTTCCTCTTCCAACCTGCTGCTCAGTGGCCCAGAGCACCCCACACACCACTGCTGGTTGCTGAGACTCCTCTTCCAGGCAAGGTGTGTAGAGGAGCAGTTTTGCCACAACCATACTGGTTTTTGTCAATGGATTAGAGAAATGTGTAAACAAATTCACCGCTTTGTGCACCCAACTGCTCTGGCACACAGGGCACCTCACTGCAGAAAAGTTATCAGCTTTCAGAGAATGTACCAGCTGTTCCAAGGGAAGGCAATATTGTCTGTAAACTGTAAGAAGAATTCACTGATTGCCAAGAAAAAAATACCATTTCCTTCTTGCTTGTCCCGAACTCCACTTTCCCAACCTTCCTTACTCTTTGTTGCACAGATGCTACTTTCCTCTTCTTACCTGCTTCTTTGCTTCTCAGCTCCAAAACATGGGACAGCTCATGATGTCTCCTTATTCATGGTATTTGAACCTGTTTTTGCCTTTGGATCACAGCCCTTCTCTTCCTGCTCTTCTTAATCACATTACCATGGAAAATGGCTTTCTCAGCCCCTCCTTTTTTCTTTCTCCTCACTCCTGCTTTTCTTTCTCCCTCTACATAATCCCAGAAATGTCAGGTTTTATGTGCTCTTTATGGGACTCCAAAGGGGTCTGACATGAGTAATCAAGTCCAAAATTTCAGGCTGCTCTTTGTATGTGTCACACTTTTCAATAATGGCTTTCCCAAACTCCTCCTCCCTGTCCACAGACAGGGAAGCTCCAGTGTTTTGCCAGTGTGGCTTGGGGATGATTTGAGAGACCAACTGTTCATTAGTATGTTGGTAGAATCAAAAATCTGATAAAAAGCTTAACAATTTGGGACGAAATATTATTGATTAATCATGTCAATTACCTCATATTACTTTACGTGTGCTACTGAATTCTGCTGTAACACTGCCTCTGTAAATGTCTCAGGAGCTCTACTGTGCTAGGTATAGAAGGAAAGGAAAGACCCTGTTTGGGAGTCATGTTTCAGTTTTGCAGGATTTGTGTGGACTCGGTGTGAATCCCTGGCTCACTTCATTGCAAGATTGAGATTCTGCAGGCCTTTCATCCTATTCCTACATGATGTGCCAGCAGAGAGACCTGTGATATCTACCTCTGTGCAGGATCAGCTGGTGTTTATTTGTAGCTCTGGAGAATCTCTCCCTCTTTAAAACAATACTATCTTGGTGAACAAGACAAATTAAAAAAAAAAAATTAGGTTGTTCCTTCCAGCTGGAATTCGCAATTTGAGATGGACAAATTGGCATGGCTCCTCCTGTGCACAGGGTGTGCTCACGGACAGGAGGACACCCGAGCAATGTTGAAGGTTTGTTATGTTTTGTGCAGTGCTGGGTGCTCCACTTAGGCCTGTAGAAGCACTTTCTTCATCAATATCAGCTCTCTTCAAGATTTGAAAGAAACAGCCTTTTCAGTCTTCCTGCCTTTATTCTTTACTTTAAAATGGCTGTTCTCCTCAGATGCCTTTAGCTCCTTATAAAACACTTCTGAACTTTTTACCCCCTAGGTCGTGTGTTTTAAATGCCTGTCTTGTGGCCAATACCTCTTTCCATTTCAAATGCCCTTAAGAGTGGGATTTGGGGAAGGCTTTGTCTAATGTCATTCTTCTGGAATGGCTCAGAATCAGCCTGGGTATTTCAGGTACCTTTCCCCCTGGGAACTATGAATCTATTTATATCCTGAAAGGCTGGGCTTTGTACCTTTGTTTTTGATGTTACTCTGCAAGCTGGCAAATATGAATGCTGTAAGGCCCCAAAATCATGGAATGAAAAGAAATCCAAACCACTCTGGCAAAGCAGATTCAAATGTTCATGACCTTTAATGCCTATAAGAGCTGTTGTCATCATATCCTTCAGCTGTACAATGCAGGCCCATGGCACAGACTTGTCTTCTGATTGAGCTAGAATATGTTTTTCAAAGATTTCCACACCTTATTTAATTACTTCAGGTGATGGCAAATCTAGCACATCACTTCATAGGTTATGCCCATAGTTCTGTATTTGCAGTTCTGATCATCATAGGTGCAAACAATGACAAAGTAAGAGAGGCCACTATCAGAAATATTCTTCCCCTGCTACTCTTTACAAATTGGTGGAATCTTTATGAGGACTATTTTTCCATATTCAGGCCCTCACTCAGTTACTGACTTGCTGAAAAAACCCAAAACTGTGTAGGGCTGTTTCTTCAAAAGACTTTTCTGAGTGTGGAGAAGTGAGTTTCATCCCACCTTTGTAGTGGCACATTTGTTAACCCAAAGCCTGAATTCAGAAGCAGCCCATCTCCGATCTGTGGCTGTTTTGGAAAAGCTTTTTTCCTCTGTTCCTCTTCCATCCTGTTCCAAGCCCAAGGGAGCACTAACACAGTTACAGCTTCTAAGTGATGGCTCACTTTTGTCCCCTCTGTGGTGGACGAGTGGTGTAGGAGGACCTGAGCCCATGCACAGCTGCCAGTGAGTGGAGCAGGGCTGGCAGCCAGCCCTGGACAAGCTGATGGTGGGGCACAGAGAGGGCGTTAGCAAGCACAGTGCTCCAGCCTGGGCTCCTCATCCTGCTGGCTGAGCACGTGCTGGAGTCTGCTGGGGAATGCTGGTGCCTCAGACAGCTGATGACCTCTCTGCTCTCCACTCTTGGTCCCCCACCTGCTCTGTGGTGCCTTTGTTAGCCAGCATGACTAATGCTGCAATTACATGCCAGGATTTATCCGCGCTGTGAACTGACAGTTGACAATGTGAATTTCTCTCTCTAAAATCCTTTTGTGCTGGCATTTTGCAGGCAATATACTGGAATTTGTTTTTTCTGTCTGGGTGCTTACCATATATGCTTTGGTTAGTCTAAATCAAAATGTTAGACAGAAACAAAGACTACAAATTCCTCCTAGTTTTGTACAAATTTGCCAGATGTCAGTGTGAGTCCATCCTGGCCAATAATGCTTTTAACATTTACTTTGGTACTAGATATACCAGCTTCCAGCAGAGACTTGAAACAGCCTTGACCATTCCATTTGGCCTATATAACATTCAGCCTGCAGCTTCATTTTCATGCTGTCTTCAGAAGCCCTTTTTATCAACCGCTGTTCTGTGTTAATAGGCATTTATGTATTGACTTTTACTGATGGAAGAAACAGGTATTTTTAAAAATGTATTATTAGTAAAAAAATGTGAGACCTTATCTGGAGAAAAACATGTGTTTTATAGCAAGTTATAATATGAAGTTATTATATGCTATATTTTGTAGCATAGCTGGTACCGTTAAAGGGCTTTCATTAGTGCAGAAGTCACTTGCTCCTGATGTAAATGGGAGTTTTACTATTGACTCCAGTGGAGCCAGGGTTTCAACCATAATTTTAAGGCTTTTATTATAGGAAGAGGTTTATTGAGTGATTTTACAGTCTTGAGGGAAGAAAATCAGTCCAGTTTCCTGACTTATTTTTACACCTATGGCTCAGAAGAGAGACGCAGACAAAATCTATAAAACCAAATTTCTTTTATAGACAATGGAAAATGTACTGGGTTGAATTTATCTTGGTTGTGTTTGATCAGCTGTTCCTCTGACTCTGCATGCACTGTCTGTGCATAGTGGGCACATAGCCAGCCTGCTGTAAATGAACTGCAACAGCAGAAAATGCAGAGGAGAGAGACTATTTTTCTTGAAATAGCACTATGCAATGTGATGTTTCATGTTACTTTACAGACAAAACATAGTTACAGCAAAGTGGCTGATGTCTTCCAGCTAATTTTTTTACTAACTTGAACACAGGGGGAACAAGCTTCAAGTCATTCAGTTGATGTGTTGTTTAGATAAAAGAGACCATGAAAGGAAGAGGGAGTAAAATATTCAGTGAACTTGTGGTGTGCAGAAGGAGGGAAGAGGGCAGATGGAGAAAAAACTACAGAATGAGCACAGAAGAAGAAAAGCTATCAGAAAAAGGACTAATGAAATATTAAATGCCCATAAGTAGTCAGTGAAAACCTGTGCTGTGTAGCATTACTATTATGCTATCTCTCAAATTAAGACACATCAGCAAAGAATTCACTAAAAGCCTAAGTATAATTCTTCTCTGCTATTAGATGATTTCTGAAATGACTGGTTTATGTCAGTTTTGATGAAGCTGCATGAAACATAAAACATACCTTACATGTGGTAATACCTTGTGTCTAGTATCTTCTTGACTTTTCCTCTGTACACTAGATTATGAGGTGTGTTCACTGATGACTGAGATATAGCACAGGCTAAATAAATGTGTAAGATCACTAATTTTTCTCCTGGACATGGATTTAGGTGATGTAGAATAACTTGCTGGATCCTCCATGTCCTTCCTAGTAGTTTTTCCTGTAGGTGCTGACACAACATAGCTGTTATTGGACTGCTGTACCTAATATACCTGCCTGGATGAAAAATAATTTTCTAGCTTAATATTTTTGACAGATTTGTAATGGATACACATATGAATAATTTTATTTTCCTACACATTCAATTAATATTTTTTGGGTATAATCTATATTTCCAGCTGTGGTGTACAGACCCTGCTAGAACGGGGTTCTACCTTCAAATCTGAAAAATGAATAAAGGCCCTAAGAGAAAGATTCTGTTTTTTCCTTTTGAGTTTACAGCATCTCTATAAATATGAGGAATTATATTAGGTTTCTAGAGTGTTTTCTGTATTTTCCCTCATGGGGGCATATTTCCAGAGTCATAGACCAGTGCATGCAGGACAATTCATCTTGGCGAGGAAGAACTGGAGACTTCAGTAGTGGTGCCAGGACACTCACTGCTTGTGCATGTTGGCAGCAGGTGCCAGTGCCCAGCGTGTGCTGGGAGGTGTGTGTGCATGAGAGGCCACAGAAAATATGCCAGAGAACCAAAGGGGCTGACGGACATAGCTTCCCACACCACCCACAGAGAACTGTGAGTGTCAGTGTTTTCTTTTGCCTCTTGCTCTGCAGCAGTGCATGTGCTCGGGTAACCCCTGCCAGCTGTGCAGGCAGAGTTCATGGGCTGCAGCCCAGATGTCATCTGCAAAGGAACAAGTGTTTTGGGAAATGCAAGACTCTGCAAGCATGGGATTGTGGGATTTACCCTGCCAGATGATCCTACTGAAGGCCAACTGGAATGGCTTTGCTTGAACTAAGACATGAAACAATGGCTGCCAGAGCCTCATAGTAGGCATTTAATTTTTTTTGGCTTCGTTCAGGATGGGAGAAGCCTTCCGTTTTATAAATTACTCAGTAGGCCCATCTGAAATTATTTTCTTCTTGAGAAATTGCTCTGAGGACATTGTTTATAAGCTGCTGACCTTTAAATGGCCTTCTTGTTCCATTACCATGGTTCTTGGGTATTTAAAGCTCCAGGTCACTTTCACTTTTAATTGTGCTTTATTATTCTCCGCTGTTGCAGAATGTTTCAGTCAATTTAACTAGAAGGGAGTCTTATACACTTCCCTTAATGGATTGAATTTGGGTCATAAAAAAATGAACAATTATCCTTGCCTATTTTATTAATCTGAGTCTTGTCTCATTTATTTTTAAGTTTCTGTGGACCTCGTTTGAAGGCAGAAATAAGCAGAGTTTATTGCAGGTTAGCAGGAGACACTGTTCTCTACTGCTGGGGGTGAAAGTGTGATGAGGAAGAAGTAAGAGATGGGGAGAGTTTAATGCTGGTAGGGTTTTGAAATAATTGCATGGTTCATATATTTTGTTTCATAGTAAAGTGAAAATTAATAAAGCAGAGGCTTTATCTGACATTTAATCCTGACTGTACATAGAAGCTTGTTGAGCAAAGCATCAGCTTGCTTTCCTTTCCTTCATAATTTACTAATTAGACTTTAGTGGTAAAGTACTAAAGCTTAGTATAGATGAAATCTTGCATCTTCCTATTAACAAAAGTAATTATGAAGCACATAAAACACATGATGGTAACTTCAAATGCAGTTTCTGTAATACCCTGGCGGAATTGTAAGATGCCAATCAGCTTACTAGCTGTGAGCTTTCAACATGGGAAGTGGCTGGAATTTATTTTTAATTATAATTCTTCTCATTTTCTTCCACTCCATCCTAATTCTGCCTTTCTCTTCTTAAACCTTTTTGCTCAGTTTCTTCTCTCACTCTTTCATCAGATTCTATGTCTGTAATTAATGACGTTAATTTTAAATGTTAATTTTAAATTATGTTAATTTTAAATATTATGTTGCTTCATCTGCAAGATAGTTTCTGTTTCAAGTAATATGAAAACTGCACAAAGGGATTTGACCCTAGGGGAAAAAAATGCATGCCTGAAATTTCCCAAAGCCCAAAGTTTCAATCTAAACCCACCTATCTAGATGTCGCTAAACCTTCCTTTGAAAGTTTCCCTTTATAAAAAAATTTCCCCCAGTCTGAGCAATTTATGGTTAGTTGATGCCTTAGCCCAATGATGGCGCAGAAAATAAGAACCCTTTTGCCTGCAAACTCCAGGGTCCTGAATTCAATCACCATTCTCCAAACACATACAGTATATGTGCAAAGATTTGATTCCTCATTAACTGCAGCTGTGGTTACTTCCCTTTAATACACAGTTAGAGGCTCAGTGTAGGTAAATACCAGGAGGTGCCTGTGAAGTAGATGATCTGACTTCTTCCTCAGCATCAGTAGCTTAACATCTTTATTTCCTGTGTCCTACAGGAGCACTGAAGCCAACAGAGGAAAAGGATGAGGAGAAAAAATTATCCTCCCAAAAGTTTTTGTGAATTGTTCCTGAGGACTTGAATACAGGAACTGGAATCCCATCTTTTCTCCATTTCTCCTTTTCTTTTCTCTTCCGGAAGGGAAATGTCACCAAGTTTTCTACTCATGCTCCCTTTCTGACCTCATTCCTGTGTGCAGTGAGGACATACTCCTGTGGGGTGTGGTCCCCTCTCCTCCATCTCTGCCCATCAGCAGGTTTTGTTAAGGGAATTACCTTGGAGAAGAAGAGGGAAGCAAAGGCCAAGGTACCAGCAGGTATTGAGTCCCACAGCTGTGGCAATATTCAAGACCTGGGATGCAGGCAGGGGAAAGCTGATGTCCCAGGATAAGCGACTCAGCTGCCATCCAACACTCTCAGCTCTTTTATGCCATTGCTTAGCCTCCGTGCTGCTGACTAACTCCCACATGAAGAAATGCTGATGTAAGGAGGGTAGTTTTGGTGTGCTGGTGGCAGTCTAAAAAAAAGGCCAAAGTGAGTTTTGTTTGCAGAAATAATGTTTTTTTTTTTTTACCAAGTAAAAAAAAGATAGTAAGGCTGGAAAAATACGACGTGCTTTTGTGTGCACAAGCATCCCTGCAACAAGAGTAGCAAACTGAAAAGTTCTTTTATGGTGAGGATGATGCAGAACTTACCTGCAACACAGTTTAGTCCAATTGATGAAGTTACTGAATCATATAAACTGCTGTGGGCTTCACCTCTCTTGATGGTAGACATCTATAGTAGTTGCTAATGTTTGAGATAGGTCTCTGTGCTCAAGCCATTAGATTTCAATTAATTGATCTGTAGAGCTCTCTATTGCCTTAATGACTGATTAAGAGAATGTAGACAACTAAGTCACATTAGATCATATTCTCAGATGCTTACATTTGATCCAGCAATTCTCTGCCAATGTGTTTCAATTGCAGGAGGATCATGTGGTGGTTGGCAAGGTGAACTTTTGGTATTTAGGCCAGATGATTGACATATTTTGCCAGGAGACAGGTAAGGACTGAGGGACTCAAGTCTAATCCTGAAATACTTGATGTCTTCTAGTCATACTAAGAGGAGTTAAGAACACTTATTTCATTTGGAAAGCACTTGTTAACAGAAAATTCATGCACCATAGGAAGCTCTTGTGAGCAATTTACATATTCTAATTTGATCATATGGTATCTCATGCTGGAAATAGGTTAATGCTTTACATTCATAAACTTCAAAGAGAACAGTAGTAGCAGAATTATTTGACATCATGTATTAAAATGTATGTTGGCTGAACAGAAACATGACCGGATACCAATATTAGGATCACAGAAGTTTTCAGATCCAATCCAGATAGTGGGAAGTGAAGATTTGTACTAAGCAAGATGGGAAACCATTGTGGGCACCTATTTTATAAACTTGTGTACCTGGTAGTTTCTGCCTAATCACAGGAATTTTGCTAACTGCTGCCCTGCAACATGCGGATTCACAGCTAAGGTGATGTTTATTTTGTATTTGATTTATGTGTGTAGGTCCTGATGCTCTCTTGCAAACATCAGATACTCTTTTGATCCTCATAATTTACTGGTCTCATTGATTACATCTATGCTGGTAAATAAAACAGATGCATACCCACTGTCTAACTGAGGATAAAAGATGTGTCAGATCTCATGGTGCTGGAAGGCCAGGAAATGACCTCCAGGACTGATGGTACCAACTGGGTTGTACTCACAATGCCACTCTGCAGCAAAGTGTGTCTGCCATACGGTTTCTTGGCCCAAATTGTGGTTCAAAGACATAAGAATGATTCTTCTGTGGTTTCTTTTTTTCCTTTTTTTTTTTAAACCTCTAAATATCTGAGATAATGTCAGCAAAATGTCAGATCTTTGAAAGTGACATTTTCACAACATGAAACTGAGGACTCATCTCTTATAGCCTGGAGTGCATCTGGGAATATTGAATCCTTTGAGGATATCATTGGAAAGCAGAAAGAGACTAACTGGCGCATTGTCCATGCAAGAACAGCTGCCCAAAGGGAGCTGCTCCCAAATATGCCTTTTCAAGAAACTAACTTGGAGCTGCTGAGAAAGGTGTAATGTTTAAGTAGAGGCGATGCCTGAATGTCCAGTGTGTGAGCAAACTTCCTGCTCCTCTTTTTGCTCAGAAGTGGAGATTCTCAGAGGCACTTTGCAGCAGTGAATTCCAAAGTAAATTACTTTTCACGAAGACCCATGTATCTTTGTAGCAGCTGGATACCAGTTGATTTCACTGCTTATTCTTTGCCTATTGTGTTATGAGTGAAGATAAAGCAATGGAGGCATCTATAGTCCTTATTCTGCTTGTTAGTCTCTTCCTGTTTTTTGCACAGATGTGTCCAACAAAGAGAAGTGTCTGGCTCCTAGGCATCACTCTATTAGAAATCATGAATGGTGGTTTATTTTTATTTAGTGCCTTCACATATGTAGTGGGTTGACCCTGGTTGAATGCCAGGCATCCACCAAAGCCACTCTATCACTCCCCTCCACACCTGGACAGAGGAGAGACAATATAACAAAGGGTTCATGAGTTAAGATAAGGACTAGGAGAGATCACTCATCTAATACCATCACAGGCAAAACGGACTTGAGTTAAGAAGTGAATTTATTACTAACATAACCAGAGTGGGTTAATGAAAAATAAAATAAGTCTTCAAATCAAATTTCCCTACCCCCTCCTCCCCCATCAATAACTCCCCAGCTTTACCTTCTCCCCCTCAGAGGTGCAAGGAGATGGGTAATGGTGCTTAAGGTCAGCTCATTACACATTGTTCCTGCCTCTGCATGGGGTTCCTCCCATAGGAAATAGTCCTCCATGAACTTCTCCAGTGTGAGTCCGTCCCACAGGCAACAGTTCTCTGTGAACTGCTGCAACATGGGTCAGTCTTCCATGCATGCAGTCCTGCTTCAGGCTCCATGGGTACACCCATGGAGTCATAGGTTCACCAGGAAACCTGTTCCAGTGTGGGCTCTGCTCTCCACAGGTCTGCAGGTCCCTGTACTCCCCTTTGCTACCAAAACCTGGCCACATAAACCCAATACACCTTATAAAAGTCTTTCCAACTTCCTGGTTGCTTCCATTACCTGCAATTATTTCAAGACATCAGATAATCAGCTAGGAGCCTAGAAAACCTTTTTGGTCATTCAAATTTTTTTATTAATTTTGTGAACTAACTTGAACTAAGAATAAACCTCAGAGATTTTGGCTACCGCAAAGTAGGTGTCTAGCCTCAGGGCAAAGCATGAATTCCAATTTTCATAGACATGAACACATGCACTCCTATGTTAACTGGGATGTTTGGTGCCACTGGAAACCTGGCCACTTTTGCTTGTATGCTCCCATGCAATCTCGAATGTCTACGTTGAGAATTCCAAATTGGAAAATTCCAAAGTGGTTTGGCTTTTGAACCATCTCCAACCTTATATTTTTTGTGAAACAGTAATCTCCACTATCATTGCTATAGGCATCCTTTCCAGTGCATTTTCAGTAAATCTTGTGATATATCCACAGAAAATGGGGTGATAGCTGTTACAATACAATAGAGTGTTGGACTAAGGCATATCTCTGATGGACCTGACAAAAACAACAACACCCTTACAAGGGCACCTTTTCCTTAGAGTTTCTTAAGTACTTAAGTACTTATGTACTTAAATGAGTTTATATTTTAAAATTTCTGCCTTTTCCCTTTTTTAATTTTGTAAATCCTTTACATATTGTCCCATTATTTGGTATGGTTGCACTTACAGCCTACATTAAACAGAGTATTTTTCTTTAGGAAACTGGGAAGAAGTACCTGTTAAGGCTCTGTGAGTGAGAAGATATCACAATGAAAAATAGCAGATATTGTGTGCTCCATAAAATAGAGTTAATCTTCAGTTCTGAATCATATTTGTTAATAAAGGCAATCTGTTAATGTGCTCAGCATAATTGATGGCACCAGTGGTGCTACATAGTCAGGTGGGTCTTGCTTGGGGGAAAAGAAATATGTTTGCCCCTTGCCACTTTTACTGATATTTGGTTCTTGTATCTTTAGTCAAGATTGAATTGTAAGTGCCTCAGAATACAGTCCAAGATCCAAGAACTGTACTTGTGAAGTAGATAGGATACTTGTTTCTAAAAAATGAATAAACTCCTAATCTATTTTTGAATAACAAATCTTGATTTGCATTAATTTTTTGCTAAAATTTGCATTTGCAAAGTCGTCTTGCATTGAAAAGCCTTTCTAAAAATACTTTAAAGGGGGAAGAAAGTAATAACTATTGCAAGAATAATGAGAATAATCAAATTAAAAGCATCTTAAATTAAAGGTAAATTAATAACTGCATTAAGAATTATACCGTGACTAGGAAGGGAAAGGAGAGGAAAGTGTGAAAGCAAAAAAGTCACAAGTATTCTGTGGCCTGGGACTTCCCAGTCTACATAGTAATCTGTCCCATGGGCATAACACGAAGCATTCAAAAACTGAAAGGTAATGATGGGAAGAACAGCACAAAAATTTAGTGCAACTGCTGGCTCCCATGGTACCTTCTCCCAAACAGCATACTGGGGTTGGGTTTCAGGAAGAGCTGGGCAAGTCAGTCCAGTTTAAGACAAAAATGCAGTAACACACAGCAAAACCCATCTCCTTTGTGTTATGTTAATTCTTTAATTTTGGGATTCTCAGATAAAGCAGGAAAAGTTGACAAGAGCTGGACAGGAGTTTTGTGGGAATACCTTTTCCAGTGAAATACATTTTGCAATCTGTCAACACAGAAATATTTTATGGTAGAAAAGCTGCTGGTTTCATCCAT
The DNA here is from genome assembly GCF_036417665.1 of Passer domesticus. Classification (NCBI taxonomy): domain Eukaryota; kingdom Metazoa; phylum Chordata; class Aves; order Passeriformes; family Passeridae; genus Passer; species Passer domesticus. The sequence continues at coordinate 68,247,339 of NC_087475.1, read as the reverse complement.
GTTCTCACTTAATTGCTCATATAGCTTTTACAAAAGTAGACCTATTTAATGACTCCCATGTGTAAAGCACAGAATCAATGCTGTGTTTTAGTGTCTCCTGAAATTACCTTTTAACATTATTTCCCTTTCAGTTTTACCTGTGATGTGAGATGATATTCTTTGCATCAAGCAGCAGCAGTCCATCAGAGCAGTGTTTATAATCTGTGAAGATCTGTAGCTGTCTAATCTCAGCTAAAGACTTGCAGCTCCCAGATAATAAAATGTTCACAGAATTTAATTGACCCACGTCTGATCCCTTATTGAACCAGTGGTGGCCCAGGGCTTGTAGCTGAGCTTAAGATACAATTATGTGTATTCAAACTATGTCACATTACAACCCACCTAAGCATCTTATTTCAGCTGCAGCCATATGGAATGATGATGCCAAGGCTATATAACCTACTTACTGCAATTTTGAGAGCTTGGATGGCATGGTAATTGTACCAAAGCCCTTAAGAACCATGAGTTATTTGCATTTCTTCAGGGAGTTGTTTTCCTGCAGGACAAATAGCAGTTGGCAGAGGAGTAAGCCCCCAAGACTAATTTAATTCAAAAGCATGCATTTGGATACAAATAAATTGTTCAATATGAAACATAGCTGCTCATCTTTAGGTGCAATGGTACTAGGAAAACCTGTGTTTTCAGAAATTCTTTTGAAGTACATGATTAAATACTAACGAGGGAAATAAAAGAGGATCACCTCATCTTTATAGTCTAGATGATATGACTGTATTTTTGTCAATAACTCTTACAAGATAATGTAATAATAGAAAACTACTATTCCCTACTGTCATGTGTATCAGAAATAAAAGATACAGAATGCCATGTTTCAATGAGATTTCTTTGCCCTTTGATGAATTAAATAATTTTGAAGACATGAGGTGTGCTTTTGCTTATTTCCCAAACACCTTCTACATCTAGTGCACTCTCAAAGGTCTGGTTGTTCTTTTTTCAAAAATGTGATATATTTTGCATTGAAAATCCAATTTCTTGCTAAGAAATCTTCACAAGAACAGACACTATTTAAGTCTAGCTGTATTTGCTTGTACTTTTGAGGTTATCTCAGGCACATAATAAACATTATCAGCCCATCCATTAATAAATTACTGTGAGACCAAGACAGCAGAAATGCTTTGCCCATCAGAGCATATTACAGACCTCATACTGTGGTCTGACTACAATGCCGTGTCTTTTTGAAAGCCACATCAAAATGAAAGAAAAATCAGAGCTTGAAGGTTAGAAAGAAAAATGTTTTGATATGTAAAATTCTGTAGAAAATAGGTAGGCATCTCAACCAACATATCTGTCACTCTAGAAATTTCCCTTTCATTTTAAGTGTTATGTGGGTTTTGGTTTGTTTTGCTTTTTTGTTGTTGCTGTTTTTGCTTGTATGCATGGCTTTTTGTTTGTTTTGGGTTTTTTGGGTGGGGCTTTTTGTTGTTTGTTTTTTAGTTGGTTTTTTTTTTTTTGGTGGGTAGTGAAGTTGTGTAGGTATTTATTTGCAGCTTATAGATCTAATTACAGTGACATCATGCTGCTTCCACAATAGCTTTTATCTTTCTTGAGAACTGGTCATTGTTGCTATAGAGAAGTAATTCTGACTTTCTTGTTTCAGTTTGATTGTTGAACTCATGCTGTGGCATGAGGTAAGTTCCAGGTTCTGATATAATCTCCTTCTTGCCAGGACAGCTTTTTTGAAATACATTTTTTTCTTAAAATATAGTAGTTTTTGTTCTCAGCAATAATGTGCCAGAAAATCCTGAATCCATTGTTCATTGCTTATCTCGGTACAAATTCATTAAAATGTGATGGCAGTATATTGACACTTTCAGATTAATTTTCAAAATTTTGCCCCAAAGCACTTTGCGGAATGAAGTTCAGAATTTCAGCCTTATTCAAGACACCATATAAGAGTGACTTAATTACTTTGTTGAGCTGTATTTATTTTAATGGTTAAAAGCATGTGTTAACTTATGCTTGTGTTTAATCAATACTAGAAGCTCTAGTTCTGAAATAAAGAAGGTGTTGTTGGCACATATGTTGAAAAGCATATTTTGATGCTTTTCAAATGAAAATAAGTAAAACTCTTTTTATTTTGCCTCAACCCTTTAGTGAAATGCCTTTGCATTGTTTCCTTATTTTACGTTGTTTCCTATTCTGAAACCTCACCACTACTTCTGCAGCTGTTTCCCCAAAACCTCTAACTGACTCAGATCCACTTTCTTTTATATCTGCTATCTTTTACATTGGGGTAACTAAATAAATTAATGGATAAACAAAGAAAGCAAATTTACATCTATTTTACAAGAAATATTTTAATCAGAAAAATAAACCTTTAAAAGCCTACTGCAGGTGCTCTTTTGGGGTATAATTAACTAAATTATAGAGAAAGAAGTTTGGCATTCACCTTTAATTTTCCACCTTGCATGGTGTTTCCTTTATTGAGAGAGGCATTTATATGAAGTGGCCAGCCTGGAAATCACTGTACATAAATGCTGGTACATCCTCTTATTAAAGTTCATTAGGAAGTAGAAAGGAGGATGCTGAGAACAGGAAGTGTCATAAACCATTTTGTTGCTTCTGGACTATGTCCTGGCTTGTTTATGTCTTGGCTGCAAAGCTGACTTTTTGTGAATGCTGCCTCATTTAAAAAATATAAATGTGATTACCTTGAATAGGCTGCTTGGAGTGCACTGTAACAAGATTTTCCCCAGTTGCATTATGAGATGCTTCTGAAATGTGTATAATATTTTCTTCCCCTGGCTCAGGACTCACTTCCCAGGCCAAATAAATGGAGTATCTGGTGAAGAAGCCATTGGAGTCAGGGAGGGCAGAACCCAGCTTCTCAGGACAGGCATCCTGCAGACTGCTGTGCATGGTAGAAAGACTTCAATGGTCTCATCACTGCTGTCTCCAGCCTAAAACTTCTGACATCTTTATCACCCTCAGGACTTTTAGTGTGAAACCAAGGCAAGAGTAAGTCAGGCTATGCGGTGAGGAAGGAAATCTGAAGCACTGTAATTCATAATGAAACTGATTTCCCTAAATACAAGGCTAATTCTTTATCAGCAGCTTCATTGATTAAAGAGATAAATAAATTCTCCCCTTCAGTTGGTTGTTAATGGGTATGAGAGCCTGATGCATTCTGTGCATATTCAGAGAAGGCACAGGACAATAAACTTTTAACTTGGACACAAACCCCATGGGACATTAGAGAGCCTTGCACAACAGAGGAATAAACATATGGAGGGTAAATACCAGACATTAATTTGATTAGAAAATCAATACATAGAACAGTTTCCTTGCACTTCAGCCAATTAAGACAATGATCAACAAAAGTCCCTGGACTGCTTACGCATGTTACATTAGATCTTTATCAGATAAAGGCCAGAGGAATAAACCAGAACTCCCTAGAACATCTGAGTGCCCTAACTTTGAGTCTTTGGGGCCACAGTCCTTTGCTCCAGACATTTCTTGCTTGTGAAGATTCCTCTTTGGCTGACCAGAAGAGCGGTTGCCACAACAAGAATCTCTCCCCTCTCCCCACCATCCAAATGCCCCAAAAGTCTTGTGCTTTAGTGCATCCCTTTCACATACATTTCATCAAATCCAGCAGGCAACACAGTGTGGAGTCAGGATCTCAGACACCTGGTAGGTGCATGCTCTGCCTGCCAGGTTCACTGTGTGAAGTGTTCATCTCCCTTTGCTCTTTTCGCTTTGCTCAGAGCCCTGCGCATGCGGGTGCCTCTCCCTAGCTGGGACAGCTGCACTCTGAGAAGAGGTGTTTTGTATTGGTCTGACTGGCCTCCTTAAGCTCCACAAAAGGGTGGGAGGTTTTTCATAGTGATTTCCCTGTTGAGTGTCTCTAGGACAGAGCCCACACAGAGAGATTCTCTCTGGTTCAGTTTTATCTTCTTTACTGCCTACAAAGGGATGGATCAAATTTAGATGTCCTTGCTGAGAGTCAGATTCCAAATTTGTGTACTGCAATTCCCAGTTTGAGTACCAGAAAATAATGGGTTGGATCTTGTCCAATGTTTTATCTTTTTTCTTTAAACTCCATACTTTTTTTCCTCTCTGAAACCTTGGAAGATCTAGTGTCCATACTGATTTTTTTTCCTTCAGAATCCAAGTTAATTATGTCAGTGCAGATACTGTGTGGCTCCTTTCTTTCTGCATGCACTCTCATTCCTTAGCCTGTGAGTAAGCAGAGTCTAGGATTCTTTTCCTGCAAACCAAATCTTAGTCATTCAAGATTTTTATAATCTGCATGCATGCTGGATATATGGATAATGTAATTAGATATTAAATTTCAGTTCATGTTCTCCATTTCCTTAATGTGATTGGATGGTTTTTTTTCCTGATTTAAAATATTGGTTCCGGATGCCAGGCTCCTAAAAAGCCATTTGATTGGTAACTGCAGCATGGTGGACCAAATCAATGATATGAAACTGAGTGTGCGTTTCACACATTAGCTGAGAGCTGTACTCATCTGACCTCATTCATGCTCAGTTTTATGCTGCTGCCCTTTTGCTGCAGTAATGGAGTTATTCCAGATTTACGTGGCAGTATAGGGAAGAACACAAAGAAGACGAAAGAATGGCTTTGTGCAGCTCTGGCCGTGGATGTGTGCATGGGGACAGGGTGGATGCTGCTGCACCCCCGTGTGTCTGCTCCCTGGGAGGTGACAGACACCTGAGGCCACCGTGAAATCCTGAGATGAGAGTTCCCAGTATATTCCTAAGCAGGAGCCTCCTCTTAGGAAGGAGCCGTGGGCTGAGAGGGGTGGGAGGAAGTAGAAGAGGACCCTCATAGCTCTTTGTCTAGTGTTTTCCTAACTTACAGGTTTTCCTTTACCTATTTTACACCACCAAAGTACCATAAAAAAGCCCTTAAAATGAGACTAAAGCACAAACACTTGAGGCTTTTGGGAGAGACACAATTTATGTGAAAGGTATTTTCCTTCCATTTTCTGTGGCTTTAAGTCTTTGGATTAATACTTCTCATTTTAGTGATGGTAATTGTATGCCCAGAACATCAACTGTGGTGCAGTTATTTTTCAAAAATTTACACCTGGCTGAAAATAAATTGATTTGGTCTCAGTCTGAGCTTCCTCTACTTGGCCTCAGGCATGGATGGAGCTTGGTGAGCTCCTTGCTTTTTGTAGTTCCATATGATTAATTTAAGTCAATGAATTCCATAAAGAATCTTGATATTTGTTGACTGTGAGCTTTATTTTACTCTACACATCTCTTCTACTATTTAGTTTTTTTATCACCTTGGAAGTAGCACCAGAATTAGGCATTCAATTACCCCAGCTGATGTTGCAGGGCTCATTTATGTGTCGATGACTAGCTGGTCCTTTTCAGCTGTTTGATATGTGCACCGAGAGTGAGGGTAACATTGTTGAATCGAATGTGTGTGCATGCTGGAAATGTTGTTAGTGTTTGGTGTCAGTGAGAAATGTGATGGTACTGGATATTCCCTTAAGGCTGGTCCTTTGTGGGTTGAAAACTGGTTCTTTAATGTGTTACTTGTTTGTCCACTGTGATGGAAGACATTTGGAGAACAGTAAATCCACCCTAACACACCTTTTGTGGAGGAGTTGCCATTACATTATCTCAGGTAATATTTGTAGAGTGCTCATAGCATCCTGTGTGCCTCCGGGAGTAAAGACAAAGTCTGTGCCTTGAAGAGGTGGCAAATTAACGTTTCCACAGAGCTCAGCAGCCTTGTAGATTGTAAATTGCAAGGACAGGCCTTAAAAAAGCAATAAGGTGGTGCAAGGAAATGTATCAAATGGTGCACAGTGAAACTGCAGGGTCGCAGCCATCAAGCTTGTGATTTCTCAGGTCTGTTATTTCTCTATAGATTTTTTAGATTATTTTCTGCTGCTCTGATTTTAGACATTTAGCATACATCTCATCCAAGGATAAAACAATAGCAGTAGATCATGGAAGGCAGGGCCAGGTAGAAGCTTCTTGCAGGCAAATTAACATAAAGAGAGGAAAAAAACCCCTACCATTGCTACCTACTTCCTTGTAGATAGTAATTAAGTTTATTAAACTTATTTTTAACAGAAACTGGGGTGGGGTAAAAGAAATATTTGTCTGTGGAAGAGTTACTCTTTCTACTCTGCTTTGGAAGAGCCTCATTTTTACCTGTCACATGAGATCAATTACATCTTTTGTTTATTTTATTTTCTTAGGTGGCAAATTCTTCATGAGGGAAGTAATGTTTTCTAATCACTAGGTAGTAACTAGTGTAATAGCATCTAATTTCAGAAGAAACTTATTACATTACTTTTCTGCTTTCTCTTCTTTCATTACTGATTCCTTAATATTTTGAACAGCTTTTCAATGTGGCTTTTAAAATGTTTTGTTCCCATGGGGTACCAAACATAAACACTTGCAAAATGAACAGCCATTGTTTTGGGGAAGATTTCTAGTATTTGAAAAAACTTATAGGTTCAGTGTAATGCTCAGATAACTGAATTAGAAATAATTGATGGATTCCTAAGGCTATCATTTATTGCAGGTGTTTTATATACCACAATGCCAGTTGTAGATATTCATACCTACCTGCACGCCTTTTATTGGCAGAAATGTTCTATCACATTTACAAAACTGGACAGCCTCAAAGAGGAAATTTATGTGGGAGGGTATCTAGGCATTGCTGCAGAAAGAGTAACACAATCCCTCATTTTCCCCTCCTTTTCTTCTTTTCCTTTCCCCTGCTAGAGCATTATGCTGTGAAATCTTTATTTTCTTGCTGGTTTATTGTTTTTTACTGAATTTGGAAAAGACTGGAACCTCTTCTCTCCCATGCACTGTAGCACTGCTCAGGCCTGAGATTGTTGCTTGGCTATTTCCAGCACTGCAGAATACAACAAAATCAGATGAGCCCAGGCTGGAAGTGACCTCCAAGGATCATCAGCTTCTACCTGTCATGGGAAAGGAATTCTAGCTGACATTATCTAGCATCCTGTCCATCTTAAAAACTTTCCAGTGGTTTGGACTCTACCACATACCTGGGGAGATTGTTCCAGTGACTGGTCTGATTGCAAAAAAATCCTTTATTATGTCAAGATGAAATCTTTCCCAGTACAACTTATACTCATTGCCTCTTGTTTTCTCCATCTAGCCCCTAGTGAATACAGAGTGTCTGTCACCTTTGCAACTGCCCTTTAAGTACTGAGATACTGTGATGACGTCCCTGCTGAGCATTTTCTTCTTCACCAATGAATGATCTAACTCCTTCAGTCTATCCACAGAGAGCAGGTTTTTCAGCCCTTCTTAATTATCTTCATGGCACTCCTCTGGGCCTTCTCCAGTCTGTCTGCATCTTTCTTGAGTTGTGGGGACCAGAGCTGGGCACAGTCCTCTGGATGCAGCCTTACAAGCACTGAATATTGCAGAATGATCACATATCTATACTTCCAGTGATGCCCCTGCAAACGCAACCCAGGAGCTGGTTTGCCTTTAGTGCTACAGTGGCTCTCTGCTGATTCATGCTCAGCTTGTTGCCTGCCAGGACCCCCAGGTCCCTTGCAGCAAGGTTCTCCCCTGACACATAGATCCTGCCCTGTGCTCTTTGGTAACTCTGTCCCAGGTGCAGCACTTTGACTCGTGCTTGTTCGTACAGCTCCTGCCAGACCCCTCTCCCAGCTGCCTCTGAAGATGACTCTCCTCTCTGACACATTTTCCTTGTCTCCCAGCTGAGTGCCCTCAGCAAACGTGGTCAGGGTGCAGCAAAGTGCCCAAAGGCTTTTTTCTGTTGCATCTGAATTTTCAACTTCTCACTTATTTTAGATCCCTTTCTAACACACAGATTTCTCCACAGAGATTTTTCCTCCTCTGTTCACCAGTGCAAAAGCTTTTGTTAACAGTGGGTGGCTGGGACAGAGCAGGGCACTCTGGCTGTCTGGGGAGCCTCCTGAAGTTAGACATGACAGCTGCAGCACTGCACTCTGTGTGCAACAAAGAGAGCTGAATGATGATGTTAATCATGATTGAAACTTTGTTTCTATACTGTATGTTATCATTAACTGAATAAAAAATATTAAATTTTCTTTTCAAGTAGAAGAGGATACTCACCCATTCCAGATGTTCTCCTTTTCACATGGCTGTGAATATTCCTTCCATCTGATTTTCCTGATCCTCAAAAATATACAACAGATAGTCACAGGAGCAGACACTGTTCTTAATGATTTTTCTACTTTTTTGTCCTTTGACATTTTCCTTTACAGCGGAGCCCAATATGATGTTTAATATTCTCTTTATTCCTCCTTAACCTTCAGTCCTTGCTTTTCAGATTTCTGTCTGCCACATGTATAGCAGCATTACACAGTGAATAAAAGTTTTCTATGCAAATACAAAGGCACTGAACTATTTAGTTTCAGAATGCTATGGTGGAGTGTACTATTACTGAATGACGTGTTCTGCAAATCAACTGAATATGCTGATTTTTTTCCTTCAATATAATTTGAGAATTTCCTTAATCAAGAGGAAACATATTTGCAAATAAAAGTGAGAAGAGATTCTCAACACAAATAAAGAATGTACCTTATACAATAATCAGGTCTCTTAAATGTAAACATTATATATAAATGATCAGACTTAATAAACAGGATTAGATGTGCCTTTTTTTAGTACATGAATTGTATTGGCATTCAGCCATAAGGAATTTAGTTCTCCCAGATTATGGCCCCTTTATTTATTGTGAAGTGCTGTTGGGGCTGGTATGTAGTTATAGGAGGTAAAGGGCAGAATAACTGCAGGATGCTGGGGAGACAGCTACAGACACTTTCCATCAGTGCACGTTCAGGAAACAGAAACTCCAGGTAGCCCCTGGGACATGCAGGATATAGGTGGCTTGGGTACATTCCAAATGTTCTTTGGAATATTTTGGGGTCTTAATATTTTGAAGGAAGGGAAGGGAAGAGAAGGGAAGTTCAGGGAAGGGAAGGGAAGTTCAGGGAAGTTCAGGGAAGGGAAGGGAAGTTCAGGGAAGGGAAGTTCAGGGAAGGGAAGTTCAGGGAAGTTCAGGGAAGGGAAGTTCAGGGAAGGGAAGGGAAGTTCAGGGAAGGGAAGGGAAGGGAAGGGAAGGGAAGGGAAGGGAAGTTCAGGGAAGGGAAGGGAAGGGAAGTTCAGGGAAGGGAAGGGAAGTTCAGGGAAGTTCAGGGAAGGGAAGGGAAGTTCAGGGAAGGGAAGTTCAGGGAAGGGAAGTTCAGGGAAGTTCAGGGAAGGGAAGTTCAGGGAAGTTCAGGGAAGGGAAGTTCAGGGAAGGGAAGGGAAGTTCAGGGAAGTTCAGGGAAGTTCAGGGAAGTTCAGGGAAGGGAAGGGAAGGGAAGGGAAGGGAAGGGAAGGGAAGGGAAGGGAAGGGAAGGGAAGGGAAGGGAAGGGAAGGGAAGGGAAGGGAAGGGAAGGGAAGGGAAGGGAAGGGAAGGGAAGGGAAGGGAAGGGAAGGGAAGGGAAGGGAAGGGGCTTCTGACCAAAGAGGATGAAAACAATGGGAAATTTGCCTTCAACTTTCAGGGAGGCAGACTTCTTTTACTGCCTGAAATAACTGAGATTGAGGAGGTCACACAATGTCTGTTGAAATTAAATTCCATACTAACTAGTTGCATCTATAATGCTATTCTAGTAGAATTTATATACCACTGATTCTCTACAGAAGACTGAAGATCATATTCACTTTCAGCTTTATGTGTTTTCATGATAGGAACATTTGTAATACTGTGTCCGTGTTTGCCAGAGGGCTGTGAAATCTGCCAGCCTACCCCCTTCTCCTTGAGGTTGTCCATCTCTTGATGTCTGTTGATGCCTGTGCAGCAGCTGAGGCCTGTGAGGCAGGCTCAGCACTTCTGCTGTCACCACTTCTCTCAACACTGGCAATCTGCAGGGGCACATAACAATTTGGAAATCCATCCTTCTACCAGCCTCACCAGGGGGATGTGAGATGAGACCTGATGTTCAGCTGATGTGCTAAGCCCCAAGTATATTTTTTTCTAGGAGAATCTCACTCTCAATGATCATTAAATCCATCTGTTGATCAATTGGTGTTTCTATCCTGCTGCTCCTTGGCAGCTCAGATACATTGTGAATGACTGGTTTAGACAGGCATGGCAGAACAAATAGTTCTAATTGTATGCAAATATTTTACTTCTAAATTTCTGCCTGTATAAGAATATCCTAGAGCTAATCTTAGGAATAACACCTATTTGGTTATTTTCCTAATTAAACACAGTTGATTGCATGTAAGAACAGTGGTTTCAAACAGTATTTTATTTGGGTAATGACTGAGCTCTCACTGTCCCTTGCTCACAAGGTGATTTGGAGACTGCCTGTGGTGTGTGCTTCAGGCTGCCTTCCCCAGCAGCATCTGTGGAGTCAGCCTCATTTAGCATCTCTGCCAGGTGCTCTCAGGCCTGCCCCAGGACAGGGAAGAGACAGCAAGGCTCTGCACATCCCCAGTTACGTGCTTTTCCCTGGGGAGAGCAGGGAATTGAGAGAGGACAGGCAGCAAGCAGAGCAAGGCATCAGCTCCTGTTTTTCTCAGCTGCCTTGCTGAGGGACCTGCCCAGCCCAGCGGCCCCAGCACCTCGCTGCTCCCAGGGCAGCTGTCCTTACCTGGTCACCAAGCCAGGCAGCCTGCCTGTCTTACAGCTGGATTTTCTAACAATGTCATTTCGAGTCTCCTCAAGACCAGTTCTGTGCTCTCTCAGGAATACCTCACATGGCTGTACAGGGAAAAAAACCTTTCCATTCAGAAAACTATGAGGTGACAGCTGTAAGCTGTCATAAATTAAGCCTTTCCAGGAACAGTCCCTAACACTTTGTTTCCAGTGAATATGTTACTGGCAGGGAGGTAGAATATGTTTCAAATGTGGTGTTGAAAAAAATAACAGCTGCCTTAAGGAGCTGTGACATTTTTGAAAATACAGAGCTCTGACACCCTTCAGAGCATCAAGTTCTGGCAAGCCTGAAGCTGCCCCTGTCTCTTACCTTCATGGCTGAAGAACACTCCAGTGGGAGAATTGCTTCCTCTGATTTGGGTCTAAATTTATAATAAAGAGAATCATAGAAACTCTTAAAAATTTCCCTCTTATCTCCACTAAATTAGACATCACACAATGGCTTTATGAGGATGTCTCCCAAAAGTGATGTTTGAGGCTATATAGGTGGTCAGCAGAAAAACAATCTCCTGGGATGGGTCCTGAGACATGCTAGTGACAGGGGGAAGCCCAGGGGGATTCCTTGTCCACCCTTTTAAAGTTTGCACACTGAATAGTCTTGTGTCACTGAGCTTCCTGGGTGCATATTGAGATGCAGAAGTACCACCAAATAAAGTAATACAGCCTTGAAGAATATACAAGAAAACCATAGAGGTGTGAGGAAATGTATGATAATCACAAACTATAGCCTTAAAAAATAAGTAGCATACAGCAGATGCAGCAATTTATGTGGCTGAACCATTATAAAGAAATTTTATAGTCCTTGTTTTAGAGTTCAAAGGACACTAAATGTGGAATATTTTATTTCAAGCAAAGTTTTCTTTTTTATAAAAACTGTGTAAAACCTGTAAAATCTTACTTGTTAAACATACTACAAAATTTTGATTAGTATAAAACCTCAAAGATCAAAAAATGCCACATGTCATATTTAAATCCCCTCAAGGTATTAGAACCCAAAGGTCACAATGTTGGTTGGAGATTTTAGTTTCACAGTTAAGTTTCAGAAAGAGCTTCTCTTCCATGCAACAGAACTTATTACTGTCCTAAACGTTAATTTTTGAGTCTTTGGTTTGGGTCAGTGTTTCCCATGGATTATCTCCTTTCTAGTTCAGCAGCAATATGAAAATTGAGCCCTTTTTCACCAGGGATTCAGGGACATTTTACTGGAGTGGAGGGACAACGCTGTGCTCTCTATTCAGTTGTACTTTAACTTGCAGCTCTTCCATACACGAATGGAGTCATTGGTACTTGCCAGCACATCTGGAATAGATCCTCTCTAGCTACAGACCTTCAGTAATTAATATCAGAGCACCTGGAATAAATGTGTAGGCTGCTCTGCTAAGCAGGGGAGATGGGTAGGCTCAAAGTGTCTTAGTGTATGGGATGTAAACTGGGTCCCAAATGTCTGTCTTTCACCAAAGAATGATCCTAAATGACTTACTGGTCTTTTCAGCCAAAGGTTTCTACAGTTAGACTCTTGCAGGAAGACTCCTTTCTTAAGAGGTCAAGCATTCCCAATAGAGACATTCTTCCCCATGGAAAATGTCAATAATTAAAGTCCTGGAAGAAAAGTACCTGTCACAGGTAGGAAAAAGAACACAGAAAAAAAAATGCTTTTGAGGTGCTCACATACTGGGTACAGACAACTTAGGTAATCAGATAATAAACTCACTGTTGTTTTTTTGATGGAATTATCTTCCTAGGAAAAGGAAAGGTTCTGATAATATAAGAATATTTTACAGGAAAGTGTTGCAAATATTTAATGGGAAGAAGTCAGATAGTTTGCTTCAGAGACTTTTCTGGCATTTATTTTTGTGCCAATAATACATGATACATGTGCTTATTTCATTGCTATTCAAATATTGATATGAAACAAAATAAATCTGAACATCATAATTGAAATACAGCACTCTGAGTGTCTCAGAGCTTTTTGGAGCTCCCAATCTGAACTGCTTTTTTTGAGAAGCCTGAATTTTCTGTGAGATTCTAATGATCCTTTACTTTTGAGGAAGAGTTTAAAGCAGATTAGTTGGTGGAATTGTGAGTAATAACAAGTCCTTGTAGTCCACCAGCCCTAACACATTACAATATCTGATCTCCCCCTTCTCAAAGGGTGCTCCTGGCGAGCTGCAGTCCATGCACCTGCGTGCCTGTTTCCCCCTAACTAGCAGGTTTTATCTCTAAAGATAAAGCATATATGGGTGAACAGAACTGTACAAACACAGGTGCATGCTATAACAGTAAATGCCTTGTTGATTACTTAAATTAAGACCGATTTCAGAACACAGCTGCTTAGTAATAATGTGTCTTCCTTAGGTATTGTTTTTAACAAGTTGTGAAACCTGCTCAAGGAGGTTTTTTTGGTCACATCTGCTGATTAGGTATTGAGCATGTGAATGAGCAGCTACATGTAGAAAAATGAGAAATTTTGTTAAAAATATACAAATTTCACAATTATTTTCTTTATTAGATGAGGGCTTTGAGCTTGACTAGCAGTGATGTATGAATGCACAGGTTTCTACAAGTTAAAAAAACCCCCAAATTTATGTATTTAGCAGTAGGAATGTTTAGGATATATGTCATAGCCCAAGACATAGCCCAGAATTAATGATCTAAGGATACAGTATACAAATGAGCTTTATACAGTAGAGAAGAAAACAGCAGGTGGTTTGGGGGAGTTTCTTTTGTCAAAAGCTGACATCTGATCACAGCTGACTATATTCATAAAGCACTAGAATGGAGGATCACTAAGTTAACTTAGCCACTTCCCATTGGATATCACTTTGGGTAAGTCCCATCTACTTCAGAATCATTGACATGGCCTTGGTGAGGAGAGGTTTTTGCCCTTATCAATCTGCTGATGTTCCTTAGGGAACACACTGGGATTGTAGATGTGATGGTCTTGTCAACAAAATCCATTTGAATCCTAAAGGGTATTCAACAGATTCTCTCACAAAAAAACCCAAGCTCCAGACTCAAACATTTAAGAAATCTGTGTGATGGAATGACAGTCCTTTTATTGCTGAATAATTGTTTGAAAGGAAAGTTTGAGTAAATGGTTGGAGGCATGAGGGAGGTGGAGGAAGATCACCAGTGGATTCCTATTGAGGTCTGAGTGGGCACATGGGCTGTTCAACATATTAATGAAACACCTGGAGGAAGGTTTGAACAACACCAAGACAAAAGCTGGTGATGATATAAAATTATTCATAGCAAGACTAACAACAAAGGCAAGGATTGAACGTGAAGACTGACAGAAATAACTTATGAGACTGAGTGACTGGAGAATAAAATGGCAGATGAAATTCAGTGTAGAATTATGAAAGAAATGCACAGATGGAAAAATTCTAACTTTGCATACAAAATGATGGCCTTTTATCTGACCATTACCTCTCAAGAGTAAGATCTTGAGGTTACAATAAATATTTCCATGAAAATGTCATTCAGGATGCTTAGTAGTAGTCAAAAGCAGATGTAAATGTTAAGGATCATGAGAAGGAAAGAGAGAACAATAACGGAAAATGTTATAAAGTCATTTCATTGATTTATGGTTTACTCACATCCTAAGTGTTGTATAAAACACAGGTACCTTCGTTTTCAAAAGGAAATGCTAAAGCTGAAAAACATTTTGTGAAGGGTAACCAAAATGATCACAGTATTGAATAACTTCCAGGTGGGAATGAACTAAGTAAACCAGGACTCTTCAGCACTGGAAAGGAAGCCCCTACAGGAGGGGACAAAACAGAGGCATGAAACATCATAAGTGATGTGAAGGTGATAGTGGTTGATATATTCACTGTCTCTTCCAATACAAGTATAGAAGAATTTAACAGAGACTGTACAAGAGGTTGAAAACAAACAAAAAGGGGTATATTTCACCCAATAGGCAATCAGCCTGTATAAACAAAGTCCATGAGGCTATTGTGCTGAAAACGAAAAAGGCGACAGTGCTGGGGAATACTGAGAGTCATATTTTGGGCCTAAATTTGTTCAATCCTTGTATCTGGTTCCATGGATTCACCCATTATATTTACAAAGTCGAAAATCTCTTCCATATCTAGATGGCAACATAAGGACTGGTGGCAGCAAGAATACAAAGCCTGGGAAAATTGGTGTTATCTCTGGTAAAATGTCTCAATAAGTATTTCTTTTTTCTTCTTGCCACAGAGGACACCTAGAGATTAACAAAGCATCTGCTATTGTTCACTCATTTACATCATCAAATATTTGCTCTGCATACTATGGGAAAAATAAGAAGACACAGATTTCTCCAGGACACTTTAATGGCTGATGATAATAAGGCGTGAAGTTAACAATGGTAGCAAAAGAGTATGTGACTTTGGAGTTTGTGATCATAGGAACTATGTATGACCACAAAGAGGTGCCACGTTATCAAGGAGAAGCTTCACACTACTCCTGATTCTTTATTTATAACTGTACAAATACTGTTTTTTTCCCATGTTAGATCAGTGATTTGCAGTCCAGAGATGGGTACAGTTCTGCTGTTGCTACTGGAAGCTGATGTATTCCTCCGCCTATGGCCTTTAAGGACACTTGAGTATTTCAGAGCCTGAAGGACAATGCTTTTTCTCTGGCAGGCACCTTCATCACAGGTTATGAAGCATTTTTTAACTGGCTAGTACGTTCATATATATTTCATCTTCCTTCTGATTAGGCTATGTGGAGACCTCCAAAGACCGTGAGCAGGAAGGAAATCAACAGGGTGCTGCTGTTTTTAAAGATCTGACCATTAGCATTGCAAAATGTAGAAGGTACTGCAACAAAGTAGGATTGAGAAAAAAGTCTTACAGATCTGTGGGGAAGAGTAAAGAGGGAGGATAAAAAAAAAATAAAGAAATTCTTGAATAACTCTGGGGCTGTGATATCACCTAAGTTGTGTAAAGTTGAGGGAAACTTTTTATCCTAAATATGACAAAGCATTCTCAAAAGCAAAGCAATGATCTGCAGATCTCGAGAAGACAAATGAAGACACAAAAGTGTAGGTGAGAAAAATGCTACAGGAATGAAAGGAAGCAGCAGATTTTTATTCTTCCAAAAGACACAACCACACTTCTTGAGAGGTTATTTTCTCCCTTCCCTTCCCTTCCCTTCCCTTCCCTTCCCTTCCCTTCCCTTCCCTTCCCTTCCCTTCCCTTCCCTTCCCTTCCCTTCCCTTCCCTTCCCTTCCCTTCCCTTCCCTTCCCTTCCCTTCCCTTCCCTTCCCTTCCCTTCCCTTCCCTTCCCTTCCCTTCCCTTCCCTTCCCTTCCCTTCCCTTCCCTTCCCTTCCCTTCCCTTCCCTTCCCTTCCCTTCCCTTCCCTTCCCTTCCCTTCCCTCCCCTCCCCTCCCCTCCCCTCCCCTCCCCTCCCCTCCCCTGAACTTCACTTCCCTCCCCTCCCCTCCCCTCCCCTGAACTTCACTTCCCTTCATCTTCCCTTCCCTTCCCTGAACTTCCCTTCACTTCCCTTCCCTGAACTTCACTTCCCTTCCCTGAACTTCTTTCATATATATGTATTTAAAGGGTTTGGTACATTTCTAATTGTTTGGTAGTGCTTCTTGTTTATGGTTAATAATGGAATATTGGATGATATACTTTTTTTTTGCTTGCTTATGAACCTTGTTCCTTCCAGAAAAACACCCACAGCTTCATTTGACTGACCCTCTCCATATCTCTGAGTCTCTGAGGATCTCTCTATATCAGAAATAGCTTCAGGAATTATCTCCATGTGCAGTCAGCGATGATACAAGGAGGAATGATTTTAGGTAAGGTACTTACTTAGAAGCCTTGCAGTCTTATAAGATTAATAAGAGCTGGAATGGACAGATCTATGTTGCTCTAAATAACTGTGCTTATCAGCATTTTGAAACACAAATGAGGAGGAAGTTAGCATACACTTGTAAAGTATTAGTGTTATTAGGTATGATATCTTAGCAATTAAAATATAAGTTTTTCTAAACCTCAGGTTTTTAACTAAAAAGTGGGCATATGTTTTTCCTTAATGTGAAATAACTTGGAGAAAAGCTTAAGTCTATATTCACTCTCCAAGAGAAGGGATGAGTTGGCTTGTTGAAGGTGAAATTGCATTAAGTGTAAAAACCGAACCAAAACATCAATTGCAGCATAGCCCTTATGCACTCAGCTTGAGGTTGTTCACCAGTCATGTGGGAACAATTATCTTTATGGATTATTGATTATATTAAACCCTCAGGCAACTGTGGGCCTCATAAGGCACTTTGTGGTTGCAAGAAGGGTAAATTTTGTTGGCTCTTTCAAGAGCCTTCCTGAATAATTTGAGAATGTATTAATCAATCTCTAGGGGCAGTTACCACTAGTAATCAGGCTGGATGGATAATTTGATTAATTACAGATTCTTCAGAACATAAATAGGTACAGTAATCAGATTAGGGAAACTAAAAATACAAGATACTGAGACAAAGGTTGAATTAATTTATATATAAGGCAAGTAAATTGTAAATATGTTAGGACTGGTTGTTGGAAAGAGCCAGGGATTGCCAGAGGGAAGGAAATGATGGCATGTTTTTCTCCTCGACTGCCTTAGTGGAGCATATCTAGTGCAGAGTTTCTTCAGTTGTTTTTGAACAAGAGAAGTCTTATTATTTCTAGTGATGAACTGATGCAAAATAACAAGATTTGAAGCAAACCCCACGAAGGTCAAGAAAACCCCTTCTGTTTTGAATGCTACTGTACTAAGAATCTTTAATTGTGAGAAGATTGGCTCTTGTTTTACAGGCAATTCTTGCATTTCTAGTTTGCTGCTCTTAAGGGTTTTCTCACAATGTTTAAGGGAAATATTCTCTGAATGCTGATATACCGCTATTCTTTTTGTAGCATGTCCATTGTGCATATTTAGCATTGGGTTTCTTTCTGCCTACCATAGACGGTTTTTTACCCTTTTTTTTTTGGGGGGAGGGGGGGGTTGTATTTTTGTTTCTTTGTTTTGCTTTTTTCATTTTTGTTTTGTTCTCACACCAATTTATGCTAGTCCAGTCTAGTCCAGAGGAGACAGGATTTTAAACCTTCTAGCAAGTCCTTCCAGGAGAGTTCAATGGAACAAGACTGTCTAGGAACCCAAGGGAAAAATATGCCATCTCACATCCTTGGCAGTTTACTCTTAATGGAAAATTCCCTCCCATTTTTCACATTGGTGATTTCCACTCAAAGGAGTGTCAAGATGTGTGACACGTGCCAATGTGCCGCTGTTTGGAAATAGGCCTGGTTGGGTTTCACTGGTGATACAGATCTCACTGCAAGTCGCCAAATGAATTGGAAGTAATGGAGATTGTGGATGAAGCTGTACCCTTCAAGAAACCCTGTCTAACTGCAGGTTGGAACACATGTATCTCTCAATTTCTGCTATTTATTATAAAAATCTTTATCCTACCCTGCAAAGACAAATAGTATCAATCATATTTTAACTCAATGGCTTGTACACCTCTGAAGAGAAGCAATACTAAAAAATTTTGAGGTTTGAGCTACAGAGCCAACAAGCCAAGGTAAGCCATAGAAATCCAGATCTCTTTCTCTGTGATAACTTCTTCAAGTGATATATATACACCATAAAAAACCAAAAGTACATGGAAAAAATTTGCATGCTATTGTACAGTTGTGCTACCATGTAGAGGCCTGACAATTAGCAGAATAAAATTGGAAGTAATGAATAACAATAAAGTTGGATTTAGCTCTAGAGCCTTAGTTTTTTTAAACACAACTAATTTTGGCTGAACATGTTTCTGTTTTATATTAGATTTCATTATTCCTGTCTCAGAGAAATTATTATCTGAAACACATCTCTGTGGTTCCTTCTTAATTACCGTTACAGAAGATGTAAGATGAATTCTTAATGTTTTATAAAATTGTATGATAAAAAAAAATGTTTTGTGTGCAACCAGCTGAATACTCCTGATATGTTGGATTTTGAACCAGAACAACACAGTCTGTATGAGACCTTACCTATGAGACAAATGTGTCCAATGTATTTATGTTCCTGTTCTTTCCAAGCATTTGAAATTAAATTTACTTTGTATTTTTAAGAAATAAACAGAAAGAATGACAAGTTCTTATATGGTGTAGCTCTATACATTTGCTAAATATTTGTAGGATCATGGAACCATCATTTGGGAAAAGCCCTCTAAGATCATTGATACCAGCTGTTAACTCAGCACTGCCCAGTCCTCCAATGAAGCATGTCCCTCAGCAACACATCTGCACATCTGCATGGCTTTTAAATATCTCCAGGGATGGCAATTCTACCACTTCTCTGGACAGCCTCTTCCAATGTATGACCATTCTTTTGGTGAAGAATTTTTTGCTAATATGCAATCTAAAACTTGCTTGGTGCAACCTAAGGCTGTTTCCTCTTGTCTTTTCACTTGTTACCTTGGAGAGGAAGACTAAACCCCACCTCAGTACCACCTCCTTTCAGGTAGCTACAGAGAGCAAATAGGTTTCTCCTGAGCATCATTTTTTCTCATTTTCTCATGTTCTCTGGAAAACTTCCCTAAACCTGTGTGAGAGAGGGGTACCTGGGCCTTTTTATCTGTTTTCCATGTGTCATAGCAGTGAAATTCCTAAGAGGTATTAAATTCCTTGAGGTATAATCAAGTGACAGGAGGCAGTTTATTCTTGTGTTGCTATCACTTGTATCTTGATAGAAAGAAGGAGGAAGAGGGCAATAAATAATAATAGAGTAAGTGCTTTTGGTCATGCTTTAATGAAAGTCTCAATACAACAAGGAAGGTGCTGCTCTGGAGTCTCTTGGCTGGCAGAGACAATGCTGTGAAGTGGCAGGGATTGCAGATCCAGCTGGATCCCACGGCTGAGCCTGAGCTGAAAGTGCCTCCCAGGGACTGGCACGGATGCCAGTGTCAGTCATGTGCAAATGGGTGCCACTTGAGGAGCAGATGCTGAACATCTACAGAGAATTTTAGAGAAGGACTGCCAATCTGGAGATCAAGTGGCATCATGGAAATCGTATGACTACCCTGCATCACAATAAACTGAAACTCATCCCAAGGTCAGGGCAGCTAGTGGAAGGTTTGTGTAGCTCAGCATCTTGTGTCCAGAAGCAGCTAACACTGTCTGTGCAGAGGGGAGTGTAAAAGCAGGGAATGTGTTCAGATGTGTGTCACCCTGGGGCTTGCTTAAACTAGGGGTGGGTATTCATCTACGCTGCAAGTTGTAAAGCATAGAAGTGTTACTGTGTGGGGGAGGAAAAGAAAGAAAAGTGTGCCTGTATTGAGCAAACCACGATTCTGCAGGCAGCCTGAGGTGCTCTTTGGCTGGAGAGATTTCTAGAAGTGGGTTTTTCATGCACCTTCTGTATGCAATTTCCTAAATTAATTGATACTTTTCTCCATAAGGCTTGTACTGCCTATGTTTGCCGGCTGAAAAGCTGTGCACCTGTCAGACCTTCTGTTTGTTATCTATGGGTTCCCAGACTCCTCTCTTTTGCAGATCTAGATTTGAACTCATGAGAAGATGAAGCATCCTGCCTTATCTATTTCTTCTTCTCCCTGTACGAGTCAGGCTGTTAGCATGTGTGGGGGCAGTGCGTCTCAATTGCATCCTGCCGCAGCCCTGATAAATTCAGCAGCGTGTGGCAGTGAAGTGCTTGGCAGACCTCTAAGATAAGTAAGATAAATGCTGTGCACTTTCCTGGTGAAGATCTTTCATACAAATGTAAAGTCACTCAGGCTGTGATTCAGGCCTCCTCCTCAGAGAGCTGCTGTGTTTCTGCATCTGCTGTGTAAGGGCAAGACTTATTTGTGACACTTGAGAGATTGGGGAAGGGAGACTAGATTGTGTAAGGCCTATTGTAAAACCAAATAGAGTATTACTTAAAGACATTGTAGTTACAAGTGGTGGGAAACCTGGCTTGATCTATCTCTTGTGAAGATACAAGCTCTTCAGAGAAGTCTTGAGGCAGCTTCAAGCAGCTTAAGTCTCATTTTGACTCACACCCTCTGCAGAAAGGCCTGAAGTGTTGGACCTGCTCTGCTGGACCGCTCTGTATCAGGACAAAGAAAAAAGAGAAATCAGCAGCTGGCATACAGGTCCTTCTTCACCAAGCATTGTTGGTTACCTGTCAAGTTCCAGGTTTTTCAAATTGCTCAAGGAGGGAAAAAAGCATAGAAAGATCCTTTTTTTTTTTCCCCTAAGTCATATATGAGGGTGAACTTGCGCTGGTTGTGGGATGTCCACCCAAACATCAGCCCAGGGAAATACATTGCTGCAAGGGCTGAGACTGACAGGAACCTTAAGTCAATAGTCAGTGCCTTTAATTTTGACAGTGTAATTCTGTACTGAGTTGTGGATGCCTACAAGCCTGGGCTGGAATCAGCTGAACTAGTAAAAGCAAAGCTGGTATTTATAGACAGGTTGCCCCAGTTTACACAGCATGGCAGGAAAAATGATTGTCATGCCTGCCTGCTGCTTCCTGACCTGTCCCTCTCTGTGCTATGTATTTATGCTGTGCTACCTTCTCTGTGCTATGCTGTGCTATCTGTGCTGGGCTATGACATGATGTCTGTGCTTGGGACATTTCTCCCACCCCAAGGTTCTGTTAATGAGACTCTGTGATTTCCTGACTCGCAGTTATGGGGCAGCAGAGAGAAGACAAAGATCTGATCTCTTCAATCCGTTGCACCGCAGCAAGTAGACAACATAATTCTCTAAGGCTGATGGTATTTTCACAGACACTAAGTTTGACATGAGGAGGTGAAGAAAACTAATTAAACTGAAGTAGAGCATTGAAGGTGGGCAGAAGATACATTTTGTGTTTGTTATATCCTTCAGACACTGTTTTAAACAAATCATGCCCTCTTTGCCAGGTAGATTTTCAGTAAATACTTTATCTACTGGTCTGTGTAATTTTAACATTTCATTTTGTAACACACATTGCAATATAACAGAACTATAACAATGCCACAGAGAAAAGATGCCAACTTCTTATTGCAGTGGTTTGAGCTCCAATTTGTTTAAATGAAAAAAAGCATTTCAAAATTATAAATTATTGATGTCCTTCAACCACACTCTTTTACTATTGATTTACTGAAATACAAGGTAAAATACAAGGTAATACATTGGTAAACCTATTACATAAAGACCATAAACCTGTCTTTTTTCTGGTACTATAGAAAGTACCCCCAGAATATGAGCAAGCTGCTTTTTCCAGCTGTGCTTTAATTTTGTTGGCATGTTATTATGCTATTCTGTGTGCTAGTTCTTGACACCTTCCAGAAAAAATGGAATAGTGCAACAGGGTTTCCTTTTCTTATACTTACGAAGATAAATACAACCTCTAGTACAACCCTGAGTTGTACAGGCATTTCCTAAGCTCATTTTCCAAAGAAGAAGTTGTCAGAAGCACACAAAGTCTGTTGTTGAGTCATTTATTGTATTTGAACTGTGGCTCAGTCTGGAGACCCTGCTGAGATCAAGACTCCATCAATCTATGAAAGGTATAGCCATGGTGTAGAAGACAATTTTTACTTAATGGTTGGGCTGAGTGTGCAGAAAAGACAGTGCTCCAGGGGCATGCCAAACCTCCACTATCAGCTAGCCCCGGGGGGATTCACTGGCAGACACCTTCCGACTGATGGTCAGCTCCTCTGCTACCCAGTTCCCAGCGTGCTGTCACTGTGAAAGCACGGGGAGACTGCATCCCTCTTCCTTGTGCTGAGCCCACTGAGCTCTCACAGAGAAGGACAAGGGGTACAGAGTAGAGGTTACATCCTGAGCTCTACTACTTCACCTGCTGTATTTTGAGCAGGTGAGATTCATAGAAAACTTGAGGTTTGTCTGTAGTTTTAATAAAAAATACCCCCAAATGAGACTGGGTGTCATTTAGCACAAACTCGCACACCAGGAGATGGGCTGAATCTTACCCAGTGCCACTGGGTAAGACCACTTGCTGCTGTCAGCATGGGATAAAGCTTCCTCTGCTCTTCAGCAAGGACAGTTTCACATCCCCAGGCTGGAAGAGCCTGTCTGAGAAGCCTTTGCCCAACATAGCCTGGCGCATTGCCTGTGGTCCTGGCACATTGCAGTGAAGACAAAATGCAGCATCAAATGGTGTTATTTGACACATGCAATGACAAAGGCCAGGAACTTGTGAGGAGCAATGGACGTGTCCCGGGGCATGGTAACTGAGCTCAAACAGTGGAAAAGGACATTGTCCCATTTGCCTCCTTCATACCTGTCCTCTGAGTGGGAGAAGGAATGAGGCTTTCTTAGCTGTAGCCCCAAAAGCAATTCACCATGTCTTCTAGTACAAACCACTAAGTCATATGCTCAACAGGGTTGTTTGGGTGGATCAGGAATGGTTTGTAGCATTTAAAACACAGACAAATAAGAAAAGTACCATCTTTCATAATTTGTTAAGGTTGTGCCTGAGTAATTATGTCAAGGAAACTGTATTATGATGGAGTTAACTTCTTCACTGTACATTATCACATCAGTTTTTCCCTACTGTGTTTGCCTTTTGAGCAAAGTTTTGAGTTTGCCTTTGTGTTCCTACATCTGTAATGCAATTTGCCATATGAGGGTTGTGGAATAGAAGCCTTTAGTTTAATTTTTGATTTTTTTTTTTTAAATTTAAGATGCGCAAGTTTCTTGCACAGTAGCTTTCATAGCTAGATTTGACCTAAATCTGTGAAGGTCAGACATAGCCCTTTGGAGTTTACATTTCAAACTATGTATTTCACTGGCTGTGGTAAAGCACACTTTATTCTATAAAATAAAAAAGACAATGAATAAAATATTTTTACCAGTGAATTCTGACCTTGGTAGGAATTCACAGTTGTTGAGTGTATTTACACATCTTTATGCTTGAATACACTCATTAAGCAAAAGAAAAAATCTCAAAAAGAAACCATGCACTAACACACTATGGTCAGACATATGAAAATAATAAATTAAAAAAATTTCCGCTAGTAACGGGGAAATTCTCCATGATTTGTGGGCTTTGCCTGTGTCCAAACTGATAAAAAGTCAACGGTCATGCAGTTGTGCTTTACTGCATATAATCTAAAAAGCAATTTTCCTTTCATTTGCAGGAAAGCTTCATATTTGATTGATTGCATTGCTTTTTGTTTAAATTTTGCCTGTACAGATTGATGACTACCATATTATACATGTAGAACCTGAGCAAATAAACTAATTTTGCTATCATTCTATTTATGGGGCACCTTCAAGGGATATTTACATTCTTCATATAATATTTACATTCTGATACATTTGCCTATGACAAATGGTTTTCCTTCAGGTAGTTTACCCTGTTGTGTGACTTGGCAAAGGTGATTTCACTAAACAAGGGGTAATTTTCTTTGCCCCAGGTTGGTTCATTTGCCAGTCAAAAGTATGCCTCACAATAAAGGACAGGTGCCATCTCATTGAGCATGCCCAATAATTTACCAGTTAGAGGTGGAATATTATACTAGAATTGACATAATGGCTTCTTTTTGTTCTTTTCTAGTCAGTTTGAGTTATTTTTCTTAGTGTAAGTTGTACTGTGTCTGCAATTGCTGCAAGGAAACCCTCTGACCTGCAGGCACCTCTTTTCCTGACGTGCTGTGTGATCTTGTTCATCAGGATGGAGCAGCACAGGAGAATACAGATGTCTCCATAGGTAGGAGGTAAGTCAGGAAAGGACATATTTCTGAACAACTCCCTGGAAATTGTCTGCTCCATCCATCACCTAAGAACCTCCAGGAATCTAAAGCTTCATACTTAAATTTCCCAAAGATGGCTGAAAGGCGTAATTACTCAACTAGGGTTGAAATCCAAAGTCAAGCAAATAAATCAGATGGCTGCAAGTCAGGTGATGCAATAGTTTTAAGTCAAGTAGTGGCTTTAAACTGAGGAACGGTTGGTTTAGATTAGATATAAGGGAAAAAATCTCTACTGTGAGGGTCATGAAGCAGTGGAACAAGCTGACCAGAAAAGTTATGGATGTCCCATCCCTGGAAGTGTTTAAGGCCAGGTTGGCCTTTGAAAAACCTTCTCTAGTGAAAGAGAAGGTTCCGATCCCCATGACAGGGGATCGGAACTAATAGATCTTTAAGATCCCTTCCAATCCAAACCATTCCATGACTGTGAAATTTTGGCATGTCCCAGGTTTTGCTGGTGTATGTTGGACATGTTAGGCAGAGGGTACCAAACCAACCTGGGCACTGAGTGTGCAGATAGGTCACCAGGGAATCTGATTGCCTCTCACTGCCAGCTGACTCCAGTCCAAATGATCCGCATGGAGGAGTCTTCTGGGGATGAAAAGAAGCAACTGTGCTACACACATTGCTCGGAGAATCATGGTAATTTTTAATAGGTAGGACTAAGTGTATAACCTGGGACTTGGGAGAGAAGGTGAGAAACTCAGAGAATATAAAAAGGTGAGAAACTCAGAGAATATAAAAAGCAGCTACTGAGAGGGGAATTTTACTGTATTTATGATGAGCATTCATCAGCAATACTTTTTTTTTTTGTAGATAGTGCACCATCTTCAAGGTAGGAGAAAAGAGGCAGAGGTCCTTAGCAAGCCATAATGCTTCCCTGAAGATCCCCAGGTAGTGCAGGGTCAGACCCCTGAGCCTGACTTACTGTTCCTTTGTATGAGAAATGTCTGTATTTTCTCACCTGATTTGTTCTGAGGGTCAGGATGGTGAAGAAGGAATTACAGTCTCCTTCCCCTGTTTTTGTGACAACCCCACTGGCAGCAAAAGGCTGTATTCTTCCTTGGCAAACCTTACTCAGAGTCCTCTCAAATATTCCAATATCAAGGGCTTCACCAATTGATGTTTCAGAGTAAATAAAGCTTTTATTTTATTTTAAAGAAAACATTTGAAATAAATTTTCTTTTGAATGGAGATCAGTATAAATAAGAAGCAGAAGCTGAACAACGTACCTAGTGTATCCCAATTAGCACTGGGTTATTAGTCTGCCAGGGTGCCAGCCTAAAAGTCGCTGACTGCTTTGTAACACAGCTGGGCAACTCACTAATTGTTTTTATTAATGAAGAAAGCTTCCCTTCCTCAGCTCTTTCTTAATGAAATTGTGGGTTCTTCCCTGGTTAGCAAATCAAATCAGACTGCATTTGCACACATTTGTGTGACCAACAGATTGCAATTTGAATAAGAACAACATCAATGTTTCAAACATAACTCATGGATAATGAATGACCATTCATTGGTAATAATTAAATTTACTGACATATGAAATATTATATCTGACTGAGAGAGATTTGTTAGGTTAGAAATACTGGATCCAATACAGAAAGAGAAATATTAGGAAATAAACTTTGGCAACAACTTAGAATGTATTTATCTTGAAAATATTACATAATTTTATAGTTCAAATAAGTATTTGAACAGCTCTTTATGGAATTATGTGATGTAGTTTGTAATAAGTGTGTGACACCAAAATGCTACTGAGACTTATTTCTTGCCCCAGTCATTTGATGCAGGTGATAGTTTTGTGAGATTAATACTCCTGTCACATAACACTTGCTTCTGCCTAGTGTTATATCTTGCACTTTATTGTGCCTGTGAATCAAATGCAAATAAAATTATGGTGCCAACTACATTTGACAAGAATAAAATAGCATCCTTAGTCAATTTTGTGGTGCCTCTGAAAGGCCAACAGGGATTTCCCAATCCCCCGCCCCCTCCCCCCCCCCCCCCCCCCCCAATTTTACTCATCCTATTTAGTGGTGGAATAAACAGGCATTCCCTCACAAGGTCCTGGACTGGATAGGGCTGGTGTTCAGACAGCAATCTCCTGATCTGCTTTCTTTGCTGCTATTTCAGTTCTGTTCTGATGCAAGCGTACTGCAGCAAACCTTCAGCAGCTGAACAAAGAGTGTGTGTCCATTTGTGGTTTCTAAAATTTTCTTGTGATGCCCAAAGTGCACACTTTGAAAGCCATGCTAATTGGGACACTGGGTCAGTCATAAGAGTGCTGAAAATAGGAGAAAACTTTCTAAATGGAAGTAAGAGAATGAGACATCATATATAGGAGCTTATCCTGTGTGATTATAGTGCTAATCCTGGAGCAAGAGGAATTGTAGAAAGTTTTATCCATCACTGGTCCCATGACCTACTGCCCCACTTATGTGTGCCTGTAGGATGTGCTCCACAACCTGACACAGAACTCAGGTTATAGAGTGGATCACCTTGCTACAGTGTTCTGTGAACCCTGAGTCTTCACAAAGCCCTGCTGCTGACCCTCTTTCCCTTTCACCTTTTCTGTCAAAATTGTTAGTATAGTATCTTCTCTGGGCTGCTGGAGCAGCAGCTCTCTATTCATAAAGGAGAACAAATAGTGAAAAGCCATTGAGAAGTCAGGGAGAAGAGTGAATTCTTGGAGGTTGCTACAAGGACAGAGTGTGGGGTTCCTCATTTTCTGACAAGAAGGTATCTCATTATTTCAGTCCATGATGACTCTAACAGGAGTAATTGTTAGGAATTTTTTTTCAAAGCATATACTTGTTGAGAAGTGCAGTTATCTTGTGGCAACTTAGGTGAGATTTTAAGCAAGAAAGAAGATGATGAGCAGGAAAAATGTCCAAGATGGAGTATTGTTTCTTCCCTCTTCCCTATTTCATATCCACAAGGATAAGAACACTCTGTGAAGTGAGAGGAAACCAAGGTTCAATGCAACCCTTACATCCTCTTTGGTAACATAATGTTGGACTTCAATTAAAATAGCTGTGAGGCTCGAATGGACAGAGCAGTTTTAGCAGGCAGAAGTGTTAAACCAGGAGTGTCTTGGAGAGTGAGAACCTGAGGAAGGTAAGATGCTGCTAGTGCTGTTTTCTTTCTGCTGAGAGAGTAATCTAGTTATGACTATTCAGTGCATGTCTGCCTACATCCACATCAAACAACTATTCTCCAACTGTTCCCATGAGTTAAAGACCATTTAGCTGTTTTTAAGTCTGCCCCATCACTTCTCTGTTTATTTTTTTTAACCTCCATTCTGGAACAAAACTTCAAATCTCAGCCAAGAATAGCTGTTAGCAGCCAGTAACTTGTTCTTTGTGATCACTTGGGAAGTGAAGTCTCCAAATCAGCCATGAAACTGCTTTTCTATGGGTTGACCTCTAATTAATGAGGTAGGAGAGAAATAAAAAGGCACTCATGTCCAGATGGAGATCTTGAGAAACAGTATGTCCTGGGAAGTTCTGGAAGATGTGAAGGGACAAGATAAGCAACTGATTTCAGTTCTTTTAGCCACTGGTTTGTCTGTCTCTTGCAGTCTAGCCATGGTTTACATGGGTTTGAACCTTGTAGATGCATCAGTGGATAGTTTGCCTTTACCCTCATGTGTTTCTGCAGTTGTCAGTTCTAACAGAGTGGGCTTTAAAAAAAAATAAAGTTGATGGTGGTTGTTGCAGCAAAAGAGAGAGAAAGGTATTCAGCACTCATCCCAGGGTAGCCAGAGGGGTAATTATTTTGGAGAAGTGTTATCCTTTTGGAGACATCCAGACATCACCCAAACCCAGGCAGGGCAACCACTCTGACCCAAGCCTTGTGTGCCCAGGGGATACAAGATCAGGAGGCATTTCTAAAACAGAGTTCAGTGTGCATGGTAGTACTAAGTGAGGCTATGCAAAAATATTATGCAAGGTTTTAACATTTACAAAATTAAGTATATTTCTCCATCAGAATCTCTCCCCTCAATTGATGCATGAAGTGAGGAATTTATGACGGACCACTTTTTCCAAATGTAAAATAAATAAAATGTCACAGCTACAAGAAAAGACTGAAAAAAAAATCTCTTAAAATAGTTACCTAACCTGCACCTTTTCCTTTCAGCTGCTATAATTTCTCTGCCACTCAGCAGACCAGAGAGCAATGCTCAGCATGTTTTACAAGCACTTCATGTAACTTGTGGAGAAGAATAAAAAGGTCATCTTTCTAATGCTGTGTAATCCTGTACACTATTAAGTACTAAAAGTATTTGTCTTTTGAACCAATAGTACTGAAAGAAACAAGAGTGGGAGTCATGAGCATTTAAAAAGGGTTCTGTTGGGCATATATGTGATCAAAGCCAGGAACAGTCCTTTGCTGAGAGAGACATACTATGCATTTTCAAGTTGTGGGACTTGTGTAGTCTTGCTCACATCATAGCATATCTCCTCAGCTGTGTCCAACAGGGCTATGCAATGGGTGTGCCTTAATTTCTAAATGCCTGTGGTGTCTATTGATTATCTGAACAAATGATGCTAAAGCAGCTAAGTCATGTTTACCCAAACTGAAAAGATAATTGGCCAGATCCATCCCTCATGTAACTGCTCCAATTGGTGCAGTTCTGTCAAGGACAAATTTGTCTCAAGAGAAGGAAAATTCCCCCTTACTTGCCTGTTAAACCAAGGCAGGTGCCAAAAATAAATTAGGAAAAATAAGACAGATTTCCAATGAAAAGCACATCTTATCCAAGTTTGTGCCTCCCTGAAAAGATCCAGAAAAATGCTGTTGGAGGATGAGTTCCTGTGGCAGGGTGCCGCTGCAGGGTTCTTGTGCCCAGTCCTTGCCCAAGTGGTTGTGCTGCAGAGACTGCTCTGAGCAGGCACCCAAAAGGCTTGGCCTGGGTCTCCTCCCTGACACGTCCCCTTTGTGGAGTGGGCACAGCGGGGTGCAGAGGAGAAGCTGGTGGAGACCTCCTTGTCTCTTCCCCAGCTGTACTTCTAAGTAAAGCAGGAGCACACATCTGGGCTGATAGACCCAACAGGCTTCTGCTAACCATGCCACTAGGAGCGGATGTGAAAGAGAGACAGCTTGTTAGTGAGGTCGAAACAGAGCCCGTTTATTTATCAGCATAAACATCCCCGGGGGGCTGGATTAAATGTTTGCATGCTGGGGAAAACAGATTGTGCCAGCAGAAAGGATGAGTCAGTCCTAAAGAGAGATGCATCTTGCATTCTGCTTCTGTGCCTGCCAAAATGCCCTGCAACCTATTACTGGGGAAGATCGAGCCTGGAGTGTGATTTTCTAGCACTAGTGGATATTTTTAGTCAGGTTCTCTCTGACACCCTCTCTTAAATGCTAGCCATTAATGCAATGCACATCCTGTTTGTGTCATTTTGTCCTTAGAGATTTCTCGATGGATGGATTGTTCTGTAATGCAGGTAACCCTAATGAATAAATAAATGTCAACTCGATATTTCACAAAGTAAAATACTATAGCTATTCTCAGTAACACACTGAAGTAATTTCACCTTTACAGGAATTCTGATCTCAATTTCAGGGATTTCAAATCTATCCAATACAAATCTGAATGAACAATTCATTATGAATAATTTATGCAGCAGATTTGACCCACTTTTCCATTTGCAAATTACTCTAATTCCTCTGTAATGGTTATGTTTTCCCCTCTAGTTTTTCCCTACAAACCTAGATTGAGGCCAAGCAAGGCCATCTAAAATAAATGGTAATTTAACTCTACCTACTGCTTGCTTCCAGGCTATGGATGCAACACTTCTATGAGAAAATATGATATGGAAAATACACTTTGATTATTTAAATTTTGTATTATTCCTCTTTGATGAAAAAGCATAGAGGTACTTGGTTGTTTGCTCAGAGTTTTATGCAACTATCACTTGCATATATATAGAATTTCTATCTTATGTTTAGTCATCTCGGCATTACTATTGTTGAACTAATTAGTTCATAAAGTTAATTTTGTAAAGAAGCTCTGAAAAATGTCAGTAACATGCATAGAAAGTTCTGTTGAAAGTGCAGTATAACATATTTGCCTCCTCTTCCCAAGGCTTTGTCTTTAAGCCTCAGTTCTAGAAAAATTCTGGCTTCATTCCTGAATGATGTAATACAGACATGGCAAGTACGTTTATCTGTGGCTCTCCAGAAGGCTTTACATTCTTCTTTTTCCTGACATAATTTAGACAGTGAAATTATATTTGTGCAGTCTTTCTCATTAACTCTGTAATGATAATTTTTCCTCTTTCTGTTTTTGATTAATTGTTGTTGCACCTGAGCACTGTCCTGAGAAGATGAGGAGCTCTTGAGTGTTCTACTCTGTGTGCAGTTCAGGAAAGGAGTTTCTACTGTGCATGGGGAAATGAAACCACATGCACCTTTAATAATCCCAGTGGTTCTGATACATAGATTTGTTTTATCTGTAAACAGCTCTTCTGAAATATTTTGGCTCTTTAATTTGTTCTTCTGTTTTCTTTTTAGAATACAGTGTGGCAAGCTGTATTTCAGCCTCAATAAAGTACAGAATTAGGCACTCATCCTTTAAAAGGATTCTTATCTCTTTATAAATATAGATAGCTTGGTCATGGAAAGCAGATTATAACTTCTGAAAGAAATGGGAACCATGTACGAATGAGGCAGTAAAAATAAATGACACAAGCACATTCACTAGCCAAGCAAGAAGTTACAGTGTACATAAAGGCTAAGATGCTGACTTCACAGGACCTTGTGAGCAGAGCTTCTGTGGGCAGAAGCAATTTACAATTATTGGTACATTAATGACAGTATGTGATAAGTGAATTACTGGGACACTGGTAAATGCTATTCTCATTAAAAGTCAATCTATTGTTGGCACTAAACCCATGGTTTTCAGATATGCCTATATATTGAGCCATTAAAAAATGTCAGTCTGAGCTATCATCTGGCAAGGAGAGTCTCAACTGAGGAATGAAACCTTATTTTAGTAGGTGTTGTAGAGTAAATCTTTTTTAAGCCACTGGAAAATCATACATATGTAAGATACTGTAAGACACCTTTCTATTAATTTCCTGCAGAAAAGCAGAGGAAGTAGGTTAATGGTCTTTGAGTTACAGGTTCAAGCTGTTGAAGTGCAACTAATTTTGAAAAATGAAGTGCCCTGGCAAGAGGGCTTGGGGCATTCTTTATTTGAGGTGTTGGAAATATATTACTAGAATCTCTCCAAGACCCAGCTTGTTCCATCATGGAGTGGATTTGCCTTTTAAGGGTTATTCCCAAGGTGTTGATTACTTGTATATCTGCGAAGAATATAGGCTTCCAATTGGCTTAGGTGATATGGTGATTGTTGCTGGAGGAAGTATTGCTAAATACAGGACTTATGGAATGTGTGTCTTCTAGAAAATATTGAGTTAGCAAAAATGTGGGGGAAATGCAGGGGGAAGGGAGAAATAACTGTGATTAGGAATAGTTACAGTCACTCCTCACATAAAGCTGAAGAACGAGGCATGTACTCCTAAACTTTTTGTAGTTTTAGACAATTGTAAGTGTGGAATGTTACTGTACTTCTTCTCAAGGAGTCTGATCAAGGAAGTCTGAAAGGCAAGTAGACCATTCAGTGTTTGAAGATTGTAGTTGAACAAGGATTCTAACACAGGCTGACCCTTGGAAAGCATTCTCTGATCAATGATGGATCAAAGTATATTCTCTTTGACTTCTTGCTTATGCAAGCACCTGCCAGCAAAGATTTGTCTCAGCAAATTGACTGGAGTGCTAAGACTGAAATATGAAGGGTCTCTGGGAGATGAATAGGGACACTATCCCAGAAAAGGGATTTCTGAGTGGGGAAAAGACTAGCAGGACATGCAGAATAACAAGAAAGAAGACATTGCTGAGTCAGCTGAGAAGCTTCATTTATTTTAATCTGTCAATTTTCTTCTTAGTCATCAAGGTCCATAGATAAAGATAATTAGAATATTTCAGCCTCAGTCTTGTTTACTCTGACTTTTAAATAGCTATGGATTGTGGTAATAATCCTGCTTCCTTGCTGATCATTTCATATTTGCATGTTTTCATAATAGGTAGCTCTTGGGACACACAATGTTTTAAGGTTAAGGCCCTTTCTGATTCCCAAATTGTTCTGAACTAAGATCAGACCTAACTGGAGGGAAGTTGTTAAAGCAGTAGTGTGGTACAATAAGGCCCTGTTGCCTCAGAAGCCTGCTGGGAACACAAATGTTTTTGTGAAACTCATAGGCCCAGGCAAAAGGACAGCAGTATTTGTATGACTGTAATCCTGAAGTAATGTGTAAATGCACTGCATTCCTTAGGGATGGGTGCTGTGCTTGTGCTGCTGTAAAAAGAGGCTCTGGTACTGCTCAAGTCTCAGGGTCTCATAATGAAGCTGATTCCTCCTTCACTGCATTTGGCTAAAGGCTTCCTCTTTCACTGTATTTGGAGAACATACCCTCAGTGAAGAGCATGCTGATTCAGGGCTTGAGCAAGTTCCTTGAGGGGCCATTTTTTCCTGGAATAATTTCTGTCTTCTTGGATTGTCTTCAATTACACTTTGTGTGATAGCCTCATGTTTCCCATTGACATGTTGACATAATTGTAGTAAGCTATGATGTAAAGAGGTACTGCACACAGATTGAATGCATTGGATGTCTTGTGAATCTTCAAGAATCTCTTAGGTATGTTAATGAAGCCCATTGTTACTCATTCCATCAATGGCCTTTGGGTTGGTTTTTGGTAAGAAAAAGGTAAAGTGCAAAATGTTTTAAAATATTTATTGTAAAGTGCTGAAAGTAGAGTGTTAAAATAAGATCAATACTCTTCTCTGCACCACACAAGTTTAAAAGAGAAAATGTAGTATGAAATGCAATTTCAGTTTCCTTTACTTGGGATTCCTATTCGAAGCTCATGTTGGAAGAAACTGAATTTTCCTCCACTATGTCCAAAGGAACTACTGGATTTTTACTGATATCCCAATTAACATTTGTAGTGTTCATAGTGCAGAGGAACCAGATTGCCCACCACATATTTGTAACACAAGAATGTTAGAGGTGTGTTTTATCTCAAGAAATAAATTAATTTAAAATTTGATTTAGAGTTTTTGAATGGCACTTTATTTAGATCAAGGTGTTCTGTGTTTGAGATGTGGTCTTATCTGTTTTTAAGCAACAATCTGATAACCTTGAACTTAAAATTGTGGGAAACTGAACAGGAGGATAAAAATTTCTTCATTCATATAATATATATGAACATATATAAAATTTCTAAATATTTTATTTGTACATCTATATATATACATACACAAAGGCACAATATGCTTTGTACATGATTAGACTTCAAAGACATATTTCAGTTTGACAGCTGAATTAAATAATAGTTCTCATATTGATGAGTAGTCATTCATATTTTACCTTCTTTGATGAGTTTGTAAGTTCATATGGCCCAAGAAAACTTTTCTCACCCCTCTCTGCTGGGCAGGAACTTTAATTCTGCCTATCTGGCTTTTAAATAGGAAACTATTTAAAGTTTTTTCTGCTTTTTAAAGCTTCAGATTTAGAGTACAAATCTTTGAAGGTACATACATATTGTTCCATTGGAGCGCAGCTGGATTTCACACCCAGTCCTCATCTGCTTGCAAGATGTTGCATGTTTGGAGGTTGTCATGTGAACACAAACCCTGCTCATTAGTATGAGCTGATCTGAGCAGTGTGCATGGTTCCAACTCAGTATTCCCTGCCCACACAGAGGTGTCAAAAGATACCCTTGTGATCTCTCCAGCCCTTACACCCTCATCCTCTCCTGCCTTCACATACACTTTGGGCTCTTAGCTGTACACTGTGTTAAAGGCTGTTTCTGATAGAAAACTATCCACATCCTCTGTGGAGAAGCAAGGATGCAAGGATTGGCCACTTGCCTTTCCTCTCTTGCTGTGCCAAAAACAGTATCCAGAAGTTGTGGATAGTGCAGCTATTCTGACAGCACTTGGGATGCCCTCAGTACCAGCACTGAGGGTACCTATATTGATGACACAAGTATGTATGTTCCTTCATTAAAAATTGGTGCTGGAGCTGTTAGTCATCCTTTTATGGCCAATATTGTGTGACCTCAGCCAGCAGGAGGCAGGTATATGGTATTTGCGGGGTTCCCAGACGAAGTAAGGAAATGATGAATCTGACTCCATGTTCTTAGAAGGATAATTTATTACTTTATGATCTATATTATATTAAAGAATACTAAAATAAACTATATTAAAGAATACAAAAAGGATACAGACAGAAGGCTAAAAAGATACTAATGAAAACTCGTGACTCTTTCCAGAGCCTGGACACAGTTTGACCCTGACTGGCCATTAAGTCAAAGCAATTCACATGAAACCAATGAAACAATCACCTGTTGGATAAAATCTCCAACCACATTCCAAAGCAGCAAAACACAGGAGAAGCAAATGAGATAAGATTGTTTTCCTTCTTCTCTGAGGCTTCTCAGCTTCCCAGAAGAAGAATCCTGGAAGGGATTTTTCCAGAAAATTTGATTGCCACAGTAGGTACTATCATCTACAGTGCGGATGGAAAAAATGGTTGGTTTTTCTTTCCAGTGATAAGGAGAGAGTGCCAACCTACACAGTCCCAGGTGGTGAGAGCACATTTTCTAGGTTTGGCCACAGTGCCATGGGGTGGTGTTTGGATAAAAACCATCTGCCTAACGACAAGGTGGTAAGGTGCTCCTTGTGGTTTCTGCCAAAAGTGGGTGCTGCACAGAGAGAAAGATAACTTACAGCTTTGTCAAGGAAAGTCGTATCATAAAAACTTGTAATGCAGAGGAGCAGAATGTTCTAGATGACTTGATGTGTTTGAATGAAGCATATCCAGCTGATTTCAAAGACAGCTACAACTTCTCTTCAGTAGCCATCAGCAGATATGCTCCTGGTGTACAAACACGGTGGAGGGTTTCATGAAGGGCTCTAATTTTTACTCCAGATAATTTTGGTGGCTTCTTCAGTGTTTCACCAGCACCATATTGAATAATGATAATAGTGGTTGAACTGGCAGCTTTCTGTGATCTCTCTACATATTTTACTCATGTCCTATACTTTTTGTACTATGTCGTCAGGTAGTTCTTTCTAGGATAACTCCTCAAATCAGCTTGTTAATACAGAAAATGAAGAAGTGCGTTTGTAAATGATGTGTATTATAAGAAATCACTTGACAGCTTCTAGTGAAAAGAGAAGACGTAGGAGAAAAAAGGCAGAGTGGATGTCTTGGTAACAGAATGGAAGTTGAAAGGCCTGTGTAACACACCCCGTGCATACCCCTAGTTGGTGCCTGGGACTCAAACCTCACTCTGGGCAGGTTGCAAGAAATTAAGAAGGACAGAGATAAAACATTTGTCCATCTCCAGATTCCAGAAATTGAAGCAAACGCTGCAGGGGAAGTGCCTTTATTCTCTCTCTCTCTGCAAAACATATTCCTGAACGTGTGATACTGTAAGTATTGTTCTGAAGAACCAAAATGCAATTAACTGTATAACAGGTGTGAAACCCAATGCATTTTAGACACCACTTTAGATGCTGATAGCCACCCATGGAGTCAGAGACCTGGACCCCAGTCATTCTTTGCCTTGAGGAGCTCTATTACATCCCATCTCACACTGGAGAGTCTTCACCCTGCCTGAGGCTGCAGAAGGCTGGATGAACAAATGTCTTGTTCCCCATTGTTTTTGTCCTTGTTTCAAAAGTAAATGTAGAAAGTGGTGCTCTTCCAGGGTTTGGGTTCTTTCCTGGAATGGTGAGTTTGAACCTTCCTAGGATGCAGAGGACTTAAGCCGTTCTCTTGGTGAGCAGAGTCTATTTCCTTCTGTACAAGAAGTGGAGAGTGCTGCCTTGTCTTATATGCCAAGGCAGTCTTATGGCTCATATGATTCAGCAACCATATTTTAAAAGAAAGCATAGTTTTCACAATGATTTTGGGCTGTAAAAACAATTCTCAACTAAGTGAGCAAGTTAAAAATGTAAATACATACTTCAAAGACAAAAGAAGGGCAAGATTTTTGGAACTCTGTTTCTGTATTTTCTTCTGGTTGAACTCTGTGTACTTCATACAATGTACTGACTTCTGTGACTCCTTTTTTAAACTGAGTATCTTTCCTAGATATCATACAGGAACCTGGATTTTTGACTCGTATTTGTTATGCAAATTTTCACACATGAGTGCCTGAGTAGTTATAGAATGGAGTGAAAACAAGGCTGAAGAAAAGGCACATTTCTCATGAGGTAAGTCATCACTAACAACAAATGTAACCTCATTATTCTTTTCTTATCACATTTCCTGTGGAGAAAATCTAGATCGAGATTTGCCATACTGTACTTCAGTATGTCTCTTATTTATTCACACTGGGACAGCAAGAAAAAAACAGAACAAAACAAAATTCCTCACTATCTCCCTTGGTATCACTGCTCTGATGTCTTTATTCTACAACTTTCAAGTGGTTTACACTGGGAGTGACCACAGCAAGAAAGAGAAGAGAGAAATGTTTGGGGTTTTTTTGCACATGAAAAACATCTGCTTAATGCTGTCAGCTGGTATGTCATTAGAAAGCTTCCTTTTTTTTTTCTTTTTCTCCCTCCAGTTGCTGCCTCTACAACCTCTGCCTCTCTCACAAAAATATTCCAGTTCTGGGCACCAAGTGGCAAACACTGTGTGGTAGCCATAGGCTCCCTGACAAGTTAGATCAGAAAAACATTCAGTGATTCCAGCTTAATACAGTGAAGTAGCTGATATTTTGTATAGACTAAAGCAAAGCTGCCAGTTTGATCAGGCATCATGGTTTTGCCTCTTCTTGTCTTGCTTGGAAAGCAGAACGGCCTCTTGTTGACCAGGAAAGAAAGCTCTGATAGGCTCTGGAACAGGTTTAGGAAATTCCTGCCAACTCTAGAAATTTGAAAGAACCACGGCCAGATTAGTTAGTAGAGGAACAAGATCCTTGGGATTCACTGTGAGATTCTCTGATCTCCAAATACTTTACGCCATTGAGATAAACGAGTCTATCGAACAATGGCAGTAACTCAGTGTGGTGGGTTGACCCTGACTGGATATCAGGTGCCCACCAAAAACACTCTGTCACTCCCTTCCTAGCTGGGCAGAGGAGAAGACATAAAACAAAAGGCTCATGGATCAAGATAAGGGTAGGTGGAGGTCACTCAGCAATAGCTGTTATGAGCAAAACAAGAACAACTTGGGGAAATCACTTATCTCCAATCAAATATTAGTTTGTTAATGAAAAATAA
Organism: Passer domesticus; assembly: GCF_036417665.1. Classification (NCBI taxonomy): domain Eukaryota; kingdom Metazoa; phylum Chordata; class Aves; order Passeriformes; family Passeridae; genus Passer; species Passer domesticus. The sequence goes on along the minus strand of NC_087475.1, from coordinate 68,209,565 downwards.
ACTAGGATCTACCAGTAAACCTACTCCAGCCTGGACTCCTCTCTCCCCAAAGCCATGGGTCCTGCCAGGAGCCTTCTCTAGAGTAGACTTCTCATGGTGTCACAGCCTCATTCAGGCAACCACCTGCTCACCTTCTTCTGGGTGGGCTCCTCCAAGGGCTGTGGGTGGATCTCAGCTCCCCTGTAGGCCTCCAGGGGCTGCAGGGGAATCTCACCTCCTATGTCTGGAGCACTTCTTCCCTCTCCTCCTTCACTGACCTTGGTGCCTGTAGGGCTGTTCCTCTCATATAATTTAATTCCTTTTTGTGGATGCAGCTGATGTTTTGCAGGTGGGTTTTTTTCCCCCTTCTAAAATCTGTTACCCCAGAGGCACTACTGCCAGGTCTGTTGGGCTTGGCCTTGAGCAGCAATGGGTCTGTTTTGGAGCCAGCTGGCATTGCCTTTGTTGGACATGGGGAAACTTATGACATCTTCCCACAGAAACTGCCCCTGTACCAAAACCTTGCCACACCAGCCCAATACAATGCAGTTTCAGTGGGTACAAATACTTTACAATTAAATCCAATGGGACAAAATGCCAGGAGAAGAATCATTTCCAGCTCCACACAGTCAGAAAATTTTATCTACTAGCACACTTTCTGCCTTGCTTAACCAGTAACAGTTAAACAATAAAAGCACAGGCCTGAATGCAGAATCTAAACAGGTGCAACAGGTGAAACACATTACATAATGATATTGTTAAAATCCTAAATCTAAGTCCATGGAGCCAAGTCTCCCAGCTTTTCCTCCCTTAGTGATTTGCTGCTGAAGGAAAGGTACAGCTCCAGGATACTGACCAAAGGTAAAGTTTCAAGTACACTGATCACATCAAGTGGTAAAAGTAGTAATCTGGAGCTGTCATGATAGAAGCATCCTTCCTCCATTGCTTGTTTTAATTCAAACTGGTAGAGTCATAGAACTTGCTGAACTTTGCATATATCACCAAAAGTAATACTCTTTCAAAAGTAATCCCAACATTAATATCCCAGGCAGTGCAAGAAATAATTAAAATGTGGTAAATTCCATATAGAAGTTTCCAATATTAATGTGAAGCACCTCAGCCAATAAAAAGAACAGTAGTTTTGTTCATATAAATGAATATTTAAAAACAATACTATAGCACATTTTCTTTCAGTTCCATTTTTTTCCCTTGCAATATTCATTCTTCTTGACAATAATGGCATTGTTTTCTCCAACTAATACCTTTCATTTTTCCTTTATAAGAGCTGAAATGATGACACATCTCACGCATCCCTCCCCCATCACTGGGCAGCAATATATAGCTCCATAGATACATCTCAAATGCCTAGATAGCTCTTTACACAAAAATAATCTAACTTCAAACCTCTTTATTATGGGCCCAGCTCATCTGCCCCTCTTCATGCTGAAGAGTTTGTATAAGAAAACTGAGACTCCCCACAGGAGGTGGCAATAGCTGGTACACTTCTGCAGCTGTCAAATAGAGCAGCACTTCAGAGAAATGCTTTCACATCCTCCAGGAATTTGTTTTCTAATTAGCTTTGATATACACCATCTCAGAGCCTGACCCTATTCATGCACAAGTTACTGTGGCATCTTGTTACTGTTTACAGGCATCCACAGTACAAACACAAAAGCAGCCCAGGGTGAGCTCTCCAAAATACTTGCAGATTGAGGTATTTGGATTCAATAACAAGATTAGTGATTTTAGATTGCTAAGGAAGAAGCCAATTACCTAGATAATGCTTGATCTGTCTCCTAGTATTAAAAAGAGGAATGGAGTTACTTGGCCACTTGGAATTTTTTGTGGCTAAAAAATGGCTATTTTGTAAATAATTGAATTGAATGCAGAGGCCTAATGATGCAAACTCAATAGCTTTACTCTTTTAAAAATAAGTCATGGATTGCCCATGCATAAGGCAATGGCACAGCCAAATGCCAGTGTTGGACAGTTACAGTCAGAGCCGGGCTTTGACATCTGGCCCCTGAGCTTGCCAGGTTTATTCAGTCAGGGATTGCAATGGATGACTAAGTTGAAAAAGAGAAAGCAAGCTGAGTAGGGATGCAAAACAACCACCTTTCACTCCCATCTCTTCTCCTCCTCCACCCCCATATGTCACAGTGCTAGTAGGAAAGGAACGATAGTCTGCCAAATTAACAGTGCAATCCCATGTCTGTGACAACATTTTTGGAACACAAAAGCTGTTCTAATACCTAAGCTTTTATCGAAGTCTAATCTGTGACCTACAAGACAGGAGTGCAGCTCAGAGAAAACTGGCCTTTTCAAGCCCTACAGAATCGGGTCATGCAAATTCACTGTGATCATGCTGCTTTAAAAATGATGTTTTCCAGCACTCTGTTATCACTTGACAGTGCGCGGTGTCATCAGGTTGCTGGTGAAGCTCAGGGTGCCTGATGATACTGAACACCATTAATGGCTGATGGAGAACTTCATCTTGTCGTTCTCTGGTAACTGAAGTTGGCTCTTTTTTATTTCTTTAAGAATATCCTTAATCCTTTCTAAAGGGTTATGAACTTTAAAAAATAGCTGCCATTTAGAGCTTTCCTACATTTTGATGGTGAGGGAAAACTATCTGAATTAAAAATAGTGATTTTGAAATTGATTACTGAAGTTACATTAATCCCCCAAACCAGTGGAAACTATTATGCAAAATGAAACTTACTTTCACTATAATTTGCTTTCCTTTGGACTTTAGAAGTGATTTAAATTAAATTGAATTTAGCCTTATTTCTTTCTGAATAAGAGTGTCCATATAAAAGGTATAATCTGGTTTTATGGTTATTTAGATTAGCTTTACTGAGGAAGATGAGAGAAATTACATTGGAAAAGATAAATAGAGACTACAGAAAAGCTCTTTAGAGTATGTAAAATGTATCTTGTTACCCAACCCTTATTTTAGCCTTTCTACAGAAACTGCAGATTCTGTGGTCATTTTCTGTAATTAAACGGTCATGGAAATATTGAACTAATTTCAATGTAAGCCATGATCACAGTAAAATGTGCACATATGCACATTTATATTTGAAATCAATGGATTACACAAAAGTATGAGAATCAGCCACCTGTGCTAATGTCACAAGGTACAAAGCAGTGTATAGCAGAAGGAGAGGCCTGGTAAGTCTGTTGTTTATCCATTTCTAGGCTCATATGCATGTAAAGAGTAATTTATTTATTTTTTCAGTTTTCCCCAGGGGTTCATGCCTCAATTTTTCTACTGTGGATATCAGTGACTAGCTGTGGACACCTGCAGTGGGGACGTATTTGTCCCCATATTTGACAACTTTTTACAACTTACCTTTTTTGCATAGAACTGCTGTAATCTTGTTCCTTACTTCTGGAGGACTATGGAAATCACAATGTGTAAGTGGCCTCTGCTGCCCAGTTATCACTAATGGCCCTGAAATTAGGTTTATGCTCCTGCAGAACATGTGGTAATTCCCACCATGCTTCAACCTGCCTGTGGTTTTAAGAGAAAGGATAATGCCATAGTCTGAACCACCCTCTTTTTTGCTCTTCCCTTTAAAAAAGACTAGACCAAAATGCAATATGTATTTTTTTCTCATAAAACAGTTAGGAATTTGACTAGCTACAAGCAGTGCCTGGAGCTGAAGTCAAATATGTGCTGCCAGTTCAGGCCTTGACCCTTCCAGTTATGAAGTTTTCCAAGCTGGTCAATCAGCAACAGAGTATTACAGAAACCCTAAATGATGCCATTCCAGGTGATACCTCTGCCAGATTCAAATATAGCTCTGAGATCAATAGGGTGAAAAATTTGGGTAACAGTTCATGTGTTCACTATCTGCATTCTACAAAGATTCAAGTTTTCACACATACTTTATATGTGCTCGGTGCCACTGAACTCTTTTCCCTTGAGCAATTTATTGTGGTGGGTTATTAAGTGTAACTATTCATAAGCCATGCAGGGATTGCCCTCTCTGAAAATTCAGTATTGCAGCATTTTGAAGAGCATCCCATTCTTCTCTCTGACAGAGAAAGGGTGAGAGTAAGCTTTCCAAGGAGCATTACTGCCAGAATGTCTGGCAGTCTAGCCTGACCTCCTGAGAGTAGTTTGACTGTGGCAGTGACAGACAGAAGAGGAACAGGACTCAGAGCCAAAAGTAGAGCCATTTGGAGAAAACAGAAGTGTAGTGGAGGTAGGGCAGAAAGCAAAGAATCACCTATATAACACTACACTCAGGTTCAAATTTGGAGCATTTTATTCCACTGCCAACATAATATTTTTATTCTGTCCAAGTAACCAGTCAGGCAGATTTCACTCAGCAGCTGTTGTCCCCATATCCAGATGTTCTTATGTGTCACTAGATTGGAAACACCAGGACCCTGTTTGAGCTGCATCTGTATTTTCCAGAAGACCATGGCTGATGATCAAAGCTTGCGATAATTTTTTTTCTGGCCTTCCTGCTGGGGATTTGACTCATCAGAATTTAGGCTGGATCTTGAATAGGGCATCATTTTGTAAAATAAGATCAAGGCACAGTTGAGAAGTTCCTCATTGGTGTTTGTAAAAGTTTCATGATGCTTACTCCCTGACCAGATTCATTTTCAAAGACTTTGGGAACAAAAGAGTATTTAAGAACTTTGAATGCAGCCTGCACATAATCTGGTACAAGAGAGTACTTCTCCTTTGCCTCCCCATGGTGCCTAGCTTGCTGAAGCAGCTGAAGGGCCTGAGTTTTAGTGATAAAATTTTCTCAAGTGCCCAAGTTATGCTCCAGTGAAAGGCTAAATGTTACTACTTAGTTGGAACTGAGCATCCAGCTGTTTATTTTCCCCAGAAGCCTCAACAGTTTACTTTCAAACATACAGCTGATGAAGGAGGTCCTCCTCCACACAGTGACAGCTGACACAGTCTCTGAGGTGACCTGGGCCACCAGTGCTTGCATTCAGCAAGTTTGGCTGTACCTGAACTCCAGAAGAGCACTTTGTGGGTCTGTAACTCATGGGCAAGGGCATTGTGCCCTACATGTAGGGACAAAAATGCAAACTTCATAAGGCAGGACAGGGAACAGGGATCAGTCTTCCTCCATAATGGTGGTACCCTCTGAAAGGCATGGCATACTTGTTACAATCTGCTTATTCACCTGGATAAAACCCCAGAAGGGACTCTGGATATTAATATAAGAGCGTGAGTTTTCTATTTTGTAGGTGAGTGCCCTGACTACCACATTTTCTAAAGTGCACATGCTCTCTGATTTTTCCCAGTCTTAAGAGTTTTTCTACATAGTGTGATCACATCAAGGAAAGACATGGATACTGACCATATCCAGACTAACTTTCATGCTTACAGACATGGAAGAAGTATCAGAAGGTGTTGTTCTGTAACCACACAAGCTGAAGAAGGAAGTTGCCTCGGTTTCCTTCTTTCTTCATCAGCATGTTTGCAATTCCAACTCTGCTTCTGCAAAGAAGAGACTGTCCATATCTTTGCAAAACTGTAGGCTTCTCTCTGAGGAGCAGGACACTGTGCTGTGGATCCAGACTGTATGCATACAAAGATATATATGTATGTGTGTGTGTGTGTAGGCATGTATGGATACGAACATAGAGGTGTATATTCTTCCAGTCTTGCCTCAGTTAAACTCTATTGAGGGATTGGGTTTGAGACATTTCATTGTGCTAAGTGTCTCCTAAGGACAAGTCTCAGATGACTTCTACTGAATGTAGCATGTCTGGCCATTTGGCCCAATCTCATCTCTGGGTTCTACCCGCAGAAGGTTAGTAAGTCCTGGCTTAGGTCTTACAGAGTGTTATTTTCAAGTACACAGATCTTCTGTTTGATCCAGACCTCAGATATCCAAAAAGGCTTATTGTCTACTTCTTATTACCTGTTGCTATGATGAACACAGAGATAATTCATGTATTTTGTGATACAGAGAATTGGTTATGTACCAACAGAGCTAAAGAGCACAAGAGGTCAAAGGAAAGATGTGTTAAAAGTTTTGCACCATGTTTTTGTGGGCAGGGGAAGAGAGTATTAAAGGTTTCTCACAGTTGGGCCACATTCCTTTCATGATTATTTAAGTATTACAGGAAGCAGATTCTAGCTCACACAAATATCCGATTAGTGACGATAAGACTGGCAAGGAGAAAGCATTCAGTGTGTGAGATCAATTATGTTTTGCTGGAATGAAATGTGCTTATGAACAGGATTCTGGTTCACCAGGGAAAGGTTTAGGCACCTTGATTTCTTCCTGGATGTTTTTCTTGGTTCAGAATTCTATAGACTTCACAGAGTTTATGAAATATCAAAATGTAAAGTTCTTGCTGAAGAAGCTATACTAGCTCAGAGTGTGTAAATACAAACTTATATGTAGTTTATCCTGGTAAAAGGTGCCAATAAAGAGGGTGGTGTTTAGAAATATGGTGTAGTTCTGCCTAAGAAATAGTTCCTCTTTTGGGTATGAGTTGCCTGTTTGTTAGGTGTCATTGACAATCTAATCTCAGTAGTATGGACTAAGCCACAGACAGTCAGCTCTTCAGTCATGTTTTTGTTTGCCAGCAAGTTTGTGAAAGCAATGCCTGGTGAATCTAGATCAGTACTTTAGTGCAGACCAATTGTCCCTGTTACCTTATTCTGGGTCATGGGGCAGTCTCTGAAACAGGTGGACTGCTCTTGTTTGAGGTAAACAAAATTATGTGGTTCGGGAGAGCCTTTAGTGTTTTCTAGCCAGTCATCCCCTTCAGTCCATGAGACACAACTAGACCTACCTGAGGTACTGCTCCCTGAAACAGGGGTAATGTGTCCTGCAGACCCTTAACACCAGCTGTCCCACTCCCTGGATTCACTGCTATTACACATCACCTCCTACTAATGCAGAAACCAAGTTCTGCAACCATGACTTTGGAACAGAAGGGAAAATGAGATGTATTAAAGTACCTCTATTCCTCATCCACATGTGGCTTCAGTATTGGATTTTGTCATTGAGCAGCACAGGCATTTTTGCCACTTAAGATCAAGATTTGCGGAGTGATTAGACTGGCAATAGGTCTTTCATAGAGCATTTATTATTTCATAAGAGATTTTAGTTTCCTCTGCATGAGTAAGCAGAGCAGCATGACTCCTTGTCTTCCTTTGGGAGTCTTGGCATGAGATAGAGAAAAGCTATTGCAAATAAATCAACAGTATTTTGACTCTACTGAAGAAACCTTTTTGTGTGGGAGCAGAGATCTGCGACTTATGTTTGCAGTTTCAGTACTGGTCTTCTCTTCTGGCTAGCACAGTCTATGCCCTAAAAATAAATGCAGATTGTAGGTTTGCCCAGAGCAGACTGCAGAGCATATTGGTCTAAAATGCTAGATAATTGATATAGTTATGTTGGTTATGTTCAAGAACATTAGTTTCTTCTGTGAAATTGTAAGTCATGTCTTGATTAGCAAAATAGTTTTGATTTAAGGACGGAACACAATGGCCAGTTGTGACAGGGTTACTGCTTAATTTTTGGAAATGAACTGCCCAGAGAACTGACCTAGGTTGCACAAGGAGACAGCCCAATGGGTCGGTACTCCCACGGTCACCTTGGAAGAAGCAGTGCTAAAGGAAAGACTTCAGGCTTCAGCTGTCAAAATGCTGTTTGCTCAGGCTGGCTCAGCTCCTGACAGAACCAGTGGGGAGAGATGTCTTTGGCGGGCAGCATGCCCCAGCCATCTATCTTAATGCGTGATGTACTCTGCTTGGGAAACCTCTCTCTGAGCTTATTTTATACTGTATATTTAATATTTGAAGTGCTGAGGTGACTTCCACCCTCTTCTGTTCCCTCTTCTGCCCTCTTCTCCTCAGTGTGTGACAGTAAGAATTACATCTGTTTGTCTGCAAGACAAACTAACATTTATAAAACTGGAACAAAAATACTTTCTCTACCTTCCAGGACCATTTTTCAGTTAACTTCAGTATTTTTTATGATGAGGCTCCTCAGTATTGGAAACAGGAGGTACTGGAAGATCCTAAAAATTGCCATTATGAATTACAAAACAGAAAGTAGGTAGTTTTCACATTTCATATGACCTTATGCTGAAAACAGGATTTTAATCATTCAGTGACAATAATTTCTGAAGCATGTTCCTGCAAATGTCTTTAAGAGAGCAACAGAAATTACACCTAATAGTTTTTCTGTGAGGTACTGAAAAATCTTTATCTTTGGGCTGATTTTCCAGGGCATTAAATGACTTTGTTAGAGAGATGCTAGGCTACAATGTAACACGGGGCATTGTGATTACTGAAGCCATTACTGGTTATATTGCTTGTTGCAAGCAGTGTGGTGAGAGAATTTGTCAGTGCAAAGAGCAGTGTGGCATCGTCAGTGTGTCCTTTTCTCTCCATCTTCTCTTTCTCTTGCAGAAAAAGAATTTGCGGTGAATTGCTTTAGAAAAATTGAAGACCTACAGAATAAACTGAGGGCAAAAATTCATGCTGTAAATGGAAAGGAATCTGATAAATGCAGTGCATTTTTTATTTGAAAAACACAGCAAGCTGAAAAACAGGGTTCTTGGATGTATTATATCTGTTTTTGATGGGACTGTCTCAGATCTTATGGGTGTTTCTTTGCCATCCAAAATAAGTTTTCTCATGACAATCACACTTTTTGCTCTATAGCAAAACTTGGGCTAACTACTCACAGCAAGAAAATCCAGTGGACATATGAAATGTTTCTGTTCTGAGCTGCTAGGAGCTTGAGATCTTTTCCTTCTTTCCATGGGGCTGTTTCTATGCAAAAGCTAATTCAAATATTTAAAAGTATTCATTTGTGCATGTACTGTTGTTGTAATATCAATCAGGACAGCATCTGAGGACCTTCACCTTACTTTAGGTGTGTTCACTTTTTGTGCAACTGTGTGTTTACAACTTGAGATATGTGCTTTAGCAATGCACAAATGAAACAAACCCTTGCATAGTGAAATAAAGCTGTTTGATGGATTTCAGTGTTTGTTCTGAAGAAAAGTAAGGCACAGAGGATTATTGTCATCAAGCACATGTTAGGCAAGTGGTACAGCTAACATGCAGCACTACATAACTACGGCAAGAAAAAGTTCAGAAAGGTGATGGGCACTGACAACTCATTCCCAGCCTGTCTCTAGCTAGTGTATTTGTCTCGGAGTCCTATAGACACCTAGAGCAAATAATGCTAACTTATTCCAATCTGAGGAAGCAAATGAAGGCTTGAGAAGGTAAATATACTCAAGCAAGATGGACTCATCTGAAAGAATCAGCCTGCAGTCCCTTATTCTCTGGGGAACACTGGGAGATGGCATCCAATAATTTGATTGCCCCAGGGATCTCAAAGCATTTATAATGTCAAGCCATTAAGAAGGCAGCAGACCTTATTCTGGGTGGGACTGACAAATAAATAGGATTTGTATTTCTTGTATGCTTTCACTGCTGTTCTTAGTATCCTTTGGTTCATATTATTATTTTTGTAGTTTTGTTTTGGACTATGCCAATGAAACTAATAAGTGATGTCTGGAGAAAGGACAAAGACAAATCCCGAGCCTGACATTGATCTACCTCTTCAGCTGGGGCCTTCTGGAGAGGAACAGCCTTGTCACCAAGAGGCCACTGTTAGAGGTTAGCTCCTGAATGCTATTTGAAGCTTCCCCTGGTGGCTGCTTATTTCGAGAGCCTTGGCTTCTCCTTGCTCTGGAGCTGGCATTCAGACATGAATAATGACAGCCAGGCATTTGCTTTTCAGGTGAACATCCATATATCTCAGTCAGGGGACAAAAGAGCAGCTGAGGGAAATGGGGTATGTGAATATTTATAGGCACACAGAATGCATGATTTCCTCTTTAAAGCTACACAGGCTTGAAAAAAACCCCAGAAAAGGCTGGCAAAGGGAAAGCATTAGTCCAGGTTTGTTACTTGGCTGACAAACAAATAGGTGGTGTATTTCCATTCTAATGTTTTCCCTGACATTTTTAGTATCATCTATTTGGTGTTACCCCATTTTGATCCATAAATACTTGCTGACATATATTTGAGCTGTAAAATACACTCTCTGTGTATTTTTAGAACAAAGTGACCCCTACCCTATTTTTTATGCAGGGGAATAGCAAAATGTGGAACAGTAACTGAGCTTTGAGTTTTCTATTTGCAGTTTTCTATTAATATGTTTGAAATTAATGATCCTTTAATTAACATGATAAATCAGAAAAATAAAGCAATATAGGATGACCAACTCTTCCTTTAAAATTTTCAGAATCTGTGAACCCCACTGATAGGAGAACTATCAATATTTAAAATATATGTTTATAAATATTACAAAATCCTGCATATGACAAGAGAAAAAAAATCTGCTCATTAAAATAAAAGTAACATTTTGAAAGTTTTTAAGGACTATTTGCATATCAGAGAATGGAATCCAGTTTGGAAATACTCTTCTAGTGCAGTTCACTAACTGGTTTTCCTGAGATTAGCCTAATCAGCTAACATGGAAAGAGCTGGCATTTGGTCTTGCTGATGCATTGCAAAAGTACACTGTAGGCTTTGATTAAGGTTTTACACTGCCGTTAGAAAAATGCCTTGTTGCAGCAGCAAGGAAATTTACATTATCCAAGTCCATGTGGTTGGATACTATGAATGAGAAAGAGCTGTGTAAGGAGTGTGATCTGGATTAAAGCAGGGAGACTTCTGCTTGCCAGCTCAAACAGCAGGCCAGGCTGCAATTTACCCTGTTTTTAGCAAGCAGATAAAACAAAAAACAAATAGGATCTAGCAAGAAGGAGGTCATGAGAAGAGAGAAGAGACTGCCTAAATAAACTGTGGAAGTTTTGCAGCTGACACCTTACAAGTGTGGGTGCAGTCAACATGCTTGAGGGCAGGGCTGCATTCAGAGGGAGCTGGGCAGCCCAGAGGAACAGACAACAACAACCTCTTGAAGTTTGATAAGGAAGATGAAGTTCTGCCCCTAGGCAGGGAGAACTATGGGGATGGATTGGCTCTGCTGTGGGGCAGCTCTGCTGTAGGTTTAGTTGATGGTGAGCTGGGTATGAGCCAGCAGTGGATCAGGCAGCAGCAATATCTTGTACTTTATGAATAGAAGCAGCCAGAACAGCAAAGGAAGTGATGACTCCCTCAGCTCAGCATTTGTTACACTACATTTAGGCTACTGGATCCATTTTTGTCTCCCCAGTTCAAGACAAACATTGATAAACTAGAGGGAGTTCAGTTAAGGCCACTAGAGTGGGAGGAGGAAGGGAAGTTATGCTGTGAGGAGAAGCTGAGGAGGGAGCTGGACTTGCTCAGCCTGGTGAGGACACAGCTTTAGGAACCCAACAGCAGTCCCTGAACACCTACAGTGAGGATGGAGACTGACACTTCAGACCCTGCTGAAAAGAAAGCTAATCCTGCATGGGGCAGGAGGTTGCATTAGAAATAAGAAATTCCTTGCAAACTGAGCTGTCCTGTAGTCCTACAAATAGCATGAAGCGGGAGTGAATCAGGGAAATAAAAATACTGGAGCAATTTATCTGCCAGAGAGTCACATTCAGAAAGGTCTTTCCCAACCCAGGTTGTAAGTGCTGTTTACACACTGGTGTGGCCACACAAAGAGGCAGTGTAGTAGCAGATAGATTTCCAGATGGAGTAGCAGATAGATTTCCTGGTGGATAAGCATTCAAAAAAGACATCCCTTCCACTCAGTGAGCAAAGCAAGGCTTCTGAAGTCTCAAAAGAGAAGCAAGTCGGGAGAGAAAAAGAGAAACTTTAAGACAGATGGTGAGACTATGAGAGGTGCTCAGGTAGGCACAAGTACTCAGCCTGGGGCTGGACTCAGGTCTCTGAGTCCTCATGAAAAATAAGAAATTAAAACAACCAAAAAAGCCTTACAAGCATACTGGTTGGTTTTGTTTAGGACTGACTGAGATCTTTGGGGGTAAAAACTAAAACTGAAAGACAAGATCAAATGCATAATTCAAAGTTATAAGAGAACATGAGTCACATGCTGAATGCCACAAAATCAAGTTTCAGGCTCAGATATACTATTAAAATACAGTAGTTAAAAATCAACACACTATTTGTGAAGGAAGTTGCAGCCAATTTGCTGATTAATCCTCCTTCAATCCTGTAGAACAAGTGCTCTTTGGCCTACATAAAAAGCATCAGAGGCTAAAATTCCAGGGCCCTTGAATACATTTTTTAATGAAGCTATTTTAATCAATGTTGAAAAATTACATATATTCAGAGAGATTGCTTGTTTTGGGTGATTTGTAATGGGTGGATAAGCTTTTTGTTTTGTGCCACTGACTTGAATACTGCCCAGCACTGGAGTGGATGGATACCATGACTACTATCTGCTGGCTTCAGTCCAGTTTCTAGTGGGCAGGTGTCTATACTATGAAAAACATCATCACCATTGACATTAATTTGTATCTTTATTGAGAATCACCATAGAGAGGCCAATATTCAAATGTGTATGACTTCTTTCAGCTTTTATCAGGGACAGAAATACAAAAAAGGAATTCTAGAATAAAATGGAAGCATCACTGGAATATACTCATGGCTTGTATTTTTGTGTGTGTATATATATATATATATATATATATATAAATACACACACACACATACTTTACTTAAAGACAACCAAGAAAAACAGTTTCCTATGCTTTAAATTTTACTGTTTAAAAAAATTCACACTGAAAAAAGACCACATAAAATTTACCTTGCAATCAACCTGTCTTCCATATGTTTACTTCATCACAGTGGTTGCTTTATTTAATGTATTCTTAAACTATTTTCCTGCACAAGAGCTGTTACAAATAAAGAAAAGAGTGGAGAACTACATCCCCAACCCTTAATTCATCTCCTGACAGTCAGAGAAGACAACACATCCAGAGTGCCCCTAATACTCATAGCTTCCCCCATCAGCTGCTGCTGCTTTGAATAAGGTGGGGGTGTTTCAGAAGAAGGTAATTGAGTATAGGCCTGGTTATTGGATTAATTTCAGGCTTTGGTAGCCTTTCTGTATCTTAAAGTGCAAGGATATACCCGCCTCCTGGATTAGCAATAGAAAGGAATACATCTTTGCACAGCCCTGATGAATTCTCAGCTGCCCTCTCTGCCTCAGTTGGAGCAGCTGGAGGAGGGGCTTACAAGCAGGACAAGAAAACCTCATTCTTCAGGCAAAGAAAATTGTAAAGCTAGATTTCTTCTTTTGCTTCTAAATAAAGAACTAGAGCCACTGTTGGGGCATGAGAATGAAAGATGCAGCCAAACATTTCATAATATGATCCATGCTAAAAATAGAAATATTTCCTTTGGTCTTTTCACGTCTGTGAAAATGATGTACTCACCTACATCACCAGCTCTCACCCTACAGCCTTTGGCTGTGATCTTAAAAATCGTTTATGTGGTCTGGTTCTGATAAAAAATAGTTGGCAAAGGAAGTAGCATAGAGAGAGAGATGGAACATTATGTAATTTTTTAAAATGTGCAAAGGTTCCATTAGAATTGCTAGAAATTAATGATTTTGCACTATTTACTCTAATAAGGGTGTATTCAATTAAGCCAGTAAATATAAACATCTCCATTCTAATGGAATTTCTTTCCTTAGCCTTTTATTTCTGGCAGAATTTATTCTTGTGATTACTTTCTTACTGTTGCACTTGAGGGTGCCTAAAACTTTTGGACCCCAAAGAAATCTATTGTGGGATTTAATTTCTGACTACTTCTGGATGTTGATGAATGAAAAAAAATTGATATTTAGCCTTGCAGGACCAGCCATGTCTGTGAGAAATTAAGCTTGAACTCTTTCTGCTTTGTCACCTGCCATAAACACCTAACTCTCAGCAATTCATGAAACACTGTTGCCTGGTTTTGTCAACTGCAGTTTAACATGGCCCAGAAAACAAATGCATTGCTACACTTCCTCCATCATTATATTGGTTTATTCCCAGAAGAATGAAAAGTATATTCAAGATTGTTTTGAGATGGGTTAACAGCTGTCAAGAAATTTAATTGGACTTTTGTTGAGTAGTTTTGAAGACTGGCTCCCTTGTGTCTCTGTAAACACTATCACAGTCCTTATACCAGTGTCAAAAATCCTGCATGAAATTATAGTACTGCCAAGGGGACAGGGCTTGGAAAGAGTGAGGAAGCTGGAACATTTATTTTTTGTTGATGTTACTTATTGTCCCTTTTGACTGTTCCGAACTTGTGTATTGCAAAGTCATTGACTTGGGAGAATTCTAGAAAAGTACTCAGGACAGCTTACACAGCTCATAGCTCACACGAATTATTAAACCCACAAAAAAACCCACAGAAACCCACAATTTCCAGGACAGCATAGAGAGAGGCACATGGCCATTTCACTGGCAGAGCTGAGCCATTTTCAGTCAAAAGTTGCAAGATTGGTTTTAAATTTATTGCTACATTTTATCTCAGGTTTTCATAAACACCAAAGTCAGCTAATTAGAGAAAAACCAATAAAGGGTTTAATTTGTATGTCCTGGAAAGTCTTCCAAGTCAACCATAGTACATCAAGAGCTCTGTCTAGAAACCTGGAAAAAACTTGGTTTATGTGGACAAGGAAGGAGATGTATTTTTTCAAGGTTTGTTCATTTTTATTTTGTAATATCTATAAACAGGGCAGCATTATTTTCCTTGCTCATTTAGTTCAAGTAATGGACATTACAGGTTGTAAAAATTCTGTCACACCTAATAAATCACAGCCTGTTCTGGATAAGAATACAGTCCATCACCATCAGATTAGATGGACAGCTACCCACAGTCTACTGGGCTCTGCTTCAACCTGCTGGAAGACTTGGGAGGTGCCTAACCCTAACCACTCTCTCACATTCTCTGCCTTTGTCTTTAGTTCCTTGATTTCTGATCCACACTGAACAGCACTTCCCAATGCTTTTGACAAAGTGAAAGGGATTATGAATCACTCACTTTTATATTCTACAAGTATAGAAGATTGTTCTAGTTGTGACATTGGGGTTACACCTTTGTTGTTGCTTAAAGCTCCAAAATCTCGGAGCAGAGTCCCATTTTTAAGCAGGGGAAAAGAACTTCATTTACAAAATTAAGACCATTTTCCACATATAGCTTTCTTATAGAGAATAATTTTCTTCCTGTAAAAATGACAGAAAGAAAGCAGCACAAAAAAGGACTTGGAAATCACTTGTTTACAGTATCACTTGATTGACACATTAATAAAAGTGACATTTAAATAATATTGGATAATAAATATAAGATAAAAATAAAGGGGACTTTTGGAACTTAGGATTTTTTTGATAACATTAAGTTACATTGCAATGTTCATATCTTTATCTGCAGATATGATTAAAAGGAAAATCACAATTTAGCATCAGGAAAAATTTTGAATGGAGAAAGGAAAGCCATAGTGCATGCAAGAAGAAGGATTGCTCCCCAGTGCAAACACAGTTTTACCCAGGCTTCTGTTTTACAGCAAAATACAACCTTGCCAGCACTAGGAGTGCATTAGTGGGCCAAGAGTTGTCAATTAGACCATTTGTTTGCTACTCACAGACTCTGGCCTTCCCAAAGTCGTTTTTCTTTTTATATTTATGGAAAGGACTGAAGTTTCTCAACATTCCGGCACTGTACAACGCTGTTTCAATTTTCTGGAAAAGAAAATCAGAAGAAGTGTGAAGTGCTATGATAGTGCTTCATTTTATACCTGAGTGTCCTCCCCATGTTCTACTGACAAAAAATTACAGAGATCAGCCTTGTAGATCCAATTTAATTCTGGAAAGCTAGGCTCCATTTTACTGCTTTATCATAACTAGCATCTTTCAAATTATGACTTCATTGAGAACATCATTGTCTGTAAATAAATCTTACCATGAAATTCATCCATCTACTTCTATTGGTGACTTTGTGGATATGAGATTGTAATTAGAAATTCAAAATTAGAGTTGGCAATTGGATCCATGACTGAATGTTGATAAATTGGTTTTGCACAGCTGTGAAGAAATTCAACTTACTCCAATACTTCAGCTGTATTGGCTTCATAGAGTTATCACAGGCAAAATGTAGTAAAAGCTTACTTTTGCCATTAAAGGGAACAAATCTGCTTCTGACACATTAAAGAGACAAATCTAATCAGTTAGTAGGTGACATTTTTGGATAGTTACTCTTCAGAATAGAGCTGCACTTCAAAGCATGTTGTGCTGCACCAGAACACATTCCCCCAAGGGACAAGATGGGGCCACAATCACAGTGCAAAAGGAATGAGGGGGGCCAGCCATTTTCACTGAGATGGTGGCCTTTGAGAGTGCAAAGCCTTTCATCTAAACAGCTTTTTTCTGCCTACTGTATTTTGCCCTGGCAGAACAGCAAAACAAACCACAGACTTGAACAAGGTGGGATTCAGCTCTGCCTAGTGTGGAACACGTGAGACTGGGGCACCCAGCCTCTGCTGAAGTTGCAAGTACAGGTGGAAGTCACTGCTTGCCAATCATCTGGTCTCTCTTTTGGTGCTTCCTTCAGGAGAGGAAACAAAATCTTGCGAGACAGAAAAGAAAGACTTGGAAACACTCTGGAAGGGAGATATGATCAAATAAAATGCAACTGAAAAAACCTCAAAACCACCAGAAAATTGGGACATTTAGTGATTACAAGAAAATGGACTGGGATTACATGAGGTGCAGTGCAAAAGACTAAAACATGCCAAAACTAACTGCAGCAATGTTGCAAAAGCTGGGGAAGACATCAAGGAAGAAGACAGAACATTGAGGGGAAGATATGAGTGACATGGCATGGATACTGAAAAAAAAAACTTCGCCAAAGTCCAAGCCATCAAAAGGCATGGGATGCCATCAAGTGCATGGATATGGACCAAAGATTGCCCAATTGATCCCATTGCAATTGCAAAATTTTGTTTCCTTTCCTAAAAGCAAATGTACTGGTTGTCTGCTAGGCACACTTCTGGAACAATTTTTTGATTTGGTTTGCCCAGATCTGTTTTCATTGCACTTGATTTACTCACTTCCATGAATAATAAAATTCTTCCCTGTTGTGGTGTGAGATCATCAGCAGATCTTGATAAGAGATCCCAGGCACTGATATATTCTCCTCCTTTTATCAGGGCAGAACCTGTAATATCCAGAAGTATCAAGGAATATTGATTTGCATGAGTTTGATGGATGGCATTTTTCTCCTGAGTCAGCAGGATGCAAGCTTAGTGCTGTGAATTACAGTGAATGTGTCTAATTTAGTAAAAAATGCCCGTGTGTGAATGTTTGGGGCTGTACTATATCCTTCTCCCCACCCATTATCTTGCTTTTTCTTGAGACTAAAGTATTTTCAAGGAAATGTTGAAGAGATATTTCCATTCCTATGCCACCCCTTGTGATGGCATACAGTACTCTGGACTCCTAATTTTCAAAGTATTACAGAGTCATAGACTAATTAGGATTGGAATGTATTGCTGGAGATCATCTAATCCAACTTCCTACTACAGCAGGTTCACCATACCGGATGGCATCTGGGCAGGTTTTGAATATCTCCAGAGAAGGGTACTCCAACAGCCCCTTTGAGCAATCTGTTCCGGTGCTCTGTCACCCTTGAGACTTCCTATCTCTTAACTTTTTTTCCCCACAGGAGAATTTGCAAGTTGAATAGAATTAAGAATAGAGTTTAATGTCTCACAAGCAAACTATGCAGAAAATCAGGAAAAAGAAAAGATGAGCACAGTTTATATTTGGCAGTTATAAAGGTCGCTAAAGGTGTTCAAGACTGAATTAGCAGCAGATACCCATAGGGAAAAAATCCAGTTTTCTGTCTTCATGACACTAATCCTATTGCTTGGGACTGTAAATCTACATATGGCAAGCAATGTGTTTTTCTTAGAAACTGCTTATTACATACCTGATATATCTACAGGAGAAAGAGGCCTAACGTTGTGTGCTCTTGGGTGCTGTGGACAGATCAGAAATATATTTCACAAACTTCATCACCTTCATAGCCTCTCTTGGAGCAAGATCAATTTACACCAGCCAAGGATGTTGCAGGCTGCCTGCAGTCTCTTCAGAACTGTTGCCTGGTGCTGGAGTGCCAGATTCTCATTCTCCCAAATGCCAAATTAATATTTTGAAATAGAAACAATACTAACAAATTGCAGAAACTATATGAGAAGTAGCAGGCCTGATTTCCCATTATGCTGCTTCAGTCTGCTCTAACATGGAGGTGAATGAGACCATCAAAGCATGCTAGAGTGCAGTGCAGGAGTGTTTATAAGCAGATTTACCAGGCAGGCTTGGTTTTTCTTTGAACAAACAGAAAAATCTAAGTAGGGAAAGCCAGTAGATTATGTGGATTTGAGTAATGCACGCTTCTTACTGCATATCATTAAACTTTATTCTTTCAAATGTATTCACACTTTAAAGACTCACAATCCATGTGATTGTGCTATCATGTAGCAAAAAAGCTAACTAAATACTACTTGAAAAAGGAGCATTAAGTAGCACAGTATCTTGTGGGCTAATTATACAGTGAGGTAAGAGCTGGAAGGAAAAATAAACAGGACTAATGAAACTACCAGATGATACTTTATAAGGACTTCAGCACACTTGTGAATGGAAAAATAATTTCTTGAAGAGTTCAGAACAAAAGCACCATGTAGTAACATAGGATCCACTCCAGAAAAATGACAGAAAATACCCAAGATAGAGATTTCAATCTGAGAGAAAACTGAAAAATAATAGTGGCAAAATCAGGGGAAGCATGACTTATTGATTTATTGTCTGTCCTCCAATAAAATGTTTACCATTGTACTAAACCAGTCACTGATGGTCTTGAAGAAATGTACACTCACATGGCAGCATAGGTGTGGACACAGACATGGAATTTGCTTATCTGTCGTAAGCCATGCTGTAGCTATTTACTCCAATTTTGGTCTTTTTTCTGTCACTCTATTTTTCTTCCATGATCTGAGCATAGAGACTGACCACCTCAGGGAACATTTCCTCTCATCCTTGAATGATTGTTTAAGTGGGATGATCAGTGACAAAGGGTCTGTTTGGAGGCCAGTAACAAGCAATGTACCCCACTGGTCAATACTGGGCCCAGTTCTTCTTAAAACCTTCATTAATGACCGGGTGGTGAGGCAGAGTGTAGCCTCAGAAATGATGACAGCCTGATGACACAAAACCAGGAGCAGTGGCTGATACTCCAGAAACTCAGACTCACATCCAGAGGGATCTTGGACAGGCTGGAGAAATAGGCGGACAGAAATGACATGAAGTTCGATAAAGTGAGGTGCAAAGTTCTGCAGCTGAGGAGAGAAAATCCCAAGTGCCATACACTGGCTGTCATCTGGCTGGAAAGCAGCTTTTCAGAAAAGAATCTGGATGGTTCTGGACTAGATGTCCTCCAGAGGTGCTTTTCAAACTCAGCCATTCTGTGGTTCAATGATTCTGGGATTCTGAATCTCCCAGTGATTTCCAAGTTACTCCATAGAAACACTGGTAGCCAGCTAAGGAGAAAGAGGGGACCTAGCTGCTTAGCGGCATTTGAGATACGTCAGAGAATTCCTCCTGGTTTCCAGAGGCTTTAGAGAAGGAACTCTGCATACAGATGTTAGATTTTATCTTCAAGTGTCAGTGATATATCACAGCTTCACTACAACAATGGTCACCTAATTTTTTTTTTTTTGTTAGAGGTGAATCAAGCCCTAAACTGAAGCAAGGTTAAGTGAATGCCACTCTTTCTGAGGACCTTTGAAAAGATAAGACTAGTAGACTGTTCAAAAGGACAATTGCCATGGATACGTACCTGCTGCCTTGCAACATGACTAAGCACACCCAAGATCCTTATGCATTTAGGGAGACACTGTACAAAGAATGGTGTTTAGTTCTAGATTCAATGTAATGTAGGTGTCTACTTCTAAGCCATGTATCTAAGCTCCCATTGGAATGAATGGAAATCTGGCCACTACATTTAATAATCTTGGCTTTATTGACTAGGAGTCTGCATTTGGGCAGCTGAGTAACTCTTGAGGCTCCACTGACTCATGAAGGTAGGAAATTATTGGTAAAAAGATTGCCTTGAATTTTGGAACCACAGGCATGTTCAAAGTAGTGCATAACCAGTTAAGGAAATATTGGAGGGCAATGAAACTCAAAGATGGAGAAAGACCCTGACGCTGCTCAGTGTCTGAGATGAAGCATTTGTTTCAAAAGAGTACTTCAGTGAAATGTGCTGCAGCCAGGACTCCAAAGGTCTTTATCCTGGAGTCACAGTGAGAACCAAGTCATAAGTCACTCCAGAAGAAGCTACCTGTCAGCAACAGAGGTAATGGCTGACAGAGAAAGCAGGTAACAGTAATTAACTCTGTCTCTCCACTCTGAGAAGGATGCAATACATAGTGTATCTTCAAGCAGGGGTGATATACTATTAAACTCTCATGAATATTCATGCTAATTTTTAGTTCTTCAGAAACATTTTGTGGGGATGAAGGACAGCGTGATGGGAGCCTTCAGGCTTATGGGCTTGAAAACAAATGGGAAAATAAAATTAAAGTAATGAATTATAGCTACAGGTCTACATTAAAAAATGGCAATATAGAAGAATGCTTCCTTTGCTAGAATCCCAGAGTAGAATGGGCTAGGTTGGAAGGGACCTTAAAGATCACATAGTCTCAAAACCTTGGTAAGGGCAGGGACACCTGCTACTTGACCAAGTTCCTCAAAGCCCTGACCACCCTGGCCTTTAGTCCTTCTAGAGATTGGCCATCCCCAATTTCTCTGGGCAACATGTTCCAGTATCTCATTACCCCCACCATACAGAATTTCTTCTGAATATCTAATCTAAAGTCTCCTTCTATATTTTGAGGAAGTCAGGGGAATAAAAGAAAGAGCAGACATTCTAAAGCTTGCACTGTACTCCTGGAGACAACTTGCTCTTTTACCTCATGAACATTCTAAGAACAAAGCAGCACATTATTGAAAAAGTGACAAACTCACTACCCACATCATAATCATGAAGTATAGTAATATTCCCCAAAGTCTTCCCCATAATGTTAAAATCAATAGATGTAAAGTAACAAGAAAATATGTGGCAGCATTTTGTCTGATCGCTGTAATATACTGAGTGTGGGTGGTACGGAGAGGTAATCTCTAACATGGAAATTATTTCACTAGAGCCTACTTTAGATTGAGGGTTGCAGTGAAACTATCAAACCCACTGTTATATGCTTTGTACTTATTTAGCCCATTCACAATCACTTTCAAACACTCATTGGCAAAAATTGGTGGATGTGTCTCCTACTGATGCCTGGAGTGGCTGCCTAGAACAGAGGCTAGTCAGAGTTAAAATAATAAAGTAGGTATTTATTAAAGGCCTTCAGCAGGGCCTTTCACTGCACCTTGGGCAGTGCAAAAGCCTTATAGAGTTTGGTTTATTTGCATATCAGAGGTTAATTGTCCAATTACAGCTTCAGGTAATGAAGTCACATTTCCACAGTTTGCTCCCCCCAATTTACTTTTGTTTATACTTTTCTAGGCCTAAGGGCATGATGGTGACCTTGGTTCTCAGGCCTGGAAGGATTGTTTTTTCTGACCAAAATGTGAAGAAAGCTTACCAACACTTAATATGGAGTTCAGAGTTATACATTAACACAGTTCAAGATCTGAAAAATATAAAAGCTAAAAACTTAAGGCATCATTCCATATGCATTGTCCCATTACAGGCTAGTAGCACATCAGAACCAAGAAAATTTTAGAATTTGGGACATTTTTAATAAATGACTATGCTCATAGATAGTCATCAAGTACTTTTTGCCTGTACGCTCATTTGCTACGTAAGGATATTCTCCTTATGTAGAAGACTTTTTGCTTGTCATATTCTTGTATTGTCTGTTGTACTTTACAGTACTGTTACTTATATTGTAGACTGTTTACTTTTAAGGCAAGATACAGTGATAGAAATTTATCAGCCTGATCTCTTGTTTGTGTTCATATTTCAATAACAGGTAGAATTTCCTGGAGTGGGTCTGTCTTTCCACCTATCTTTTATTTTCATTGTTATTATTGATGTTTTTGTTGTTGTTTTTTCCCCCCAAAGCTCCATGCTGCAATGTGATAGGGCATTTAACCACTAGCAGAAAAAAATAGAAGAAAAAGTGTTTCCTAGCTTGTTTTCACATTCATTAGATTATCCATTTCCCATTTTATATGGGATCT
Source organism: Passer domesticus (assembly GCF_036417665.1). NCBI lineage: Eukaryota > Metazoa > Chordata > Aves > Passeriformes > Passeridae > Passer > Passer domesticus. The sequence continues at coordinate 68,187,368 of NC_087475.1, read as the reverse complement.
TAATGACACAATTATGAGGTATGAAATACTGGTAGATAGATTTCTATCACCCCAAGGGGAAAAAGTCATTGCGCTTATTAGAAGTTTATTCATGCATTCCTTCATATTCAGAATTATCCCACATAAACTTTCAGAATGTTTTTCTTTGCAAAACAATGTAAATTAATATTATTTTCTGAGGTAATTTATTAGCCAAGAGATAGAATGTCTAAGGACATACTGCTGGTAGTTAAGATAATGAAATATGAAATTCCATGTAGTTTTTAATTTTTCTGCAATGCCTCTAGGTTAATTTGAATGCTCCAGGTTTATGGACCTTGAATACTTGATCTTTCACTATTTTATACCTTTCGCAGTATTTAGGCAGTGGGCAGAATGGGCTGATATGTCATGTTGACTGCTTGTCATAATGACACTTCTCCAAACATCAAAGGTACACATTGAAGTTTCTTGTGTATGGGTTGTGAGATGAACAGCCTTCATGACTCCTAGAGTTTAAATTTGGCATTAATATTTAAATCTGTATGAAATAAGTGTCACACACATCACCAGGATTGAGTACACTATGAATTTTCACTTGAAGATATTTTGTGTACAATTAATCTGCTTTTTTTTTTTCCCAACGACAATCAGAAACATTTAGTTAAGGAGGAAATAAAGTCACAAAATGTAGAAGACTTAAATTTTATTATATTACTTGTTCTGTAAGTACCAGAGCTTAAATCTTAATTATGCCCCACCTCCTTGCTCCTTTTCCTGATTTGTTTATCTTCATTTTATTTAAGTGCCTGGCCCATAACCTGAACACGAATTGAAGGATAAGACAGACATTTTTCCTTCTCTGTTACATATAAAAAGAGGAAAGACGTTAGAATAAAAAAGTCTTAAGAGGACTCAGCTAATTTACCTCTACTCCAAGTTTGCATTCCTGTTTTCTTCCACACACTTCACAAGACAGGCAGGTGGGCTCAGCCAGACAATTATTCAGTGTGGGACGCAGTCAACCTGATGTGATGCAAAGCACCTATATTAAGGTAATTGCCAACCATCCTCAGAGCCTCGGGGCTTGGTATAGTTGTCCTTACATAGATGTGGTTTCAAATGGCAGAGTCAGACAGGACATATAAAGATTACAAGTAGATCTGACAGTGGTGGTGCATCCAGCCCCACGCTGGGTTGCACTGTGATCTCAGAAATGCTCATTTGGCCTTGGCCTTGGCAAAAAGCGCCTGGGTTAAGCTCCTCTTGAGCTTAATTAGAAACATTGTCTTCTCCAAGAAACTTAAGCTGTCTAAAGAACACCAGGGGTTTTTTTAGAAACAGGCTTGGAAACTTGTTTCTTGATTGAACAGCAGCTTCAGTAGAACAACATTGGTTTGAACTTTCACAGGAAGTTACTGATCTGAGGTATGGCCTGGATGGAAAATTGCTATGACTAAAGCCCTATAAATAGTGGTCCTAAGCAAGGCCCTTTGAGCTTTTCTGGACCACAGCAGGCTATGACCAGGAATCCTGCTCTGAGTGGGGTCTCAGAGCCAGGGAACTCTCAGGTTTGTCATATCTTGAGGAATTGCCAAATGACAATAATGGATCCTGGGCTGATACCTCCACTCCTCGAGGCTCAGCTCTTTGCCTGTTGAGAAGATGTGAAAGTATCCAGCTTCACTGAATTCAAGGAGAATTTTTCAGATATACACCTTGTACACACTCCTTAAGATCTCTGTGTGTGTGTGTGAATGTGCCATAGCAAATGCACTGTGAATTTTGCTCTTAGATTCTCAAGTGCATTAGATTCCTGAGTAAGCTGGGCCTATAAGTGAGCTTGTATAAGCACTGTCATGCTTATAGTAAATTCTGTAGAATATTTTGTTAATTTTTTTACATTAGGTTGTTAATTAAGTGCTATTAAGTTAAAGTGCAGTGGAAACTTTTAGGCCTAAACCTTTAATAAAATCTGTGGCTAAATTTGGCAGGGGGGTTCATGCTGAACTTTTTATCTTTACCTGTCCTATCCTTATCCTTTTTCCATCCCTAGCCTCCACATAGATAATTTTAGGTTAATTTTAGTTCTAGCTTGATTGATTTTAGGTTTTAGTCCAATTTCCCTGTGTGTGCTTTAAGCAACTATTGAGTACTAGAATGAACCTTGCCAACAAGCTTTGTTGTACTTTCACATTAAACATGCTTTGGCCAATACCTTGGCTGGTCATTTAGTGAGCAACGTAAACCACTTATTCATTATAGGAAAATATGCCTTTGGGAAAAGCAGCTACAGGCCAGATGAGTTCCCTGAAGACATCTCAAATTGTTTCTCAGCTTCCAAATCTAGAAATAAGCCTATTGTGAAGTCTTGTTTTCCTCTGCTGTACAAGAGGTGGAATTTAGCTCCCTAATGTCTCTGCTTTAATAATATTTTGTGCTCCAAAGCAATCTGCATAGCTTTTAGCTCCTGTGGAGGAACACGGATGTCCAATAGAGCCTTTGTCAAGCATGAAAGTCTCAGGAAGATGTCTCGTTTTCCACAAGGTATCTGAAAAGCCATTATAAACTTATGTTTAGGTATTCTAATGGTGCTTTAGGGCATCTAGTGAGACTGCACTCTTACCACAGGAATCTGTGCTGGGAGTCTAAAACTAGGTGCTACAAGTCCCATGGACCCAGTTCTGTTGTCAAGAGGTAATCTCTCATCAGTGTCATGTTCTTTTGAGATGCCTCTAAGCATCTGCACCAGCCACTAGCAACTGTTCCAGGCAATCATCAGTCTCTCATGGGTCCTATGTTGTGGTGGATGTCTTCCAGAAACCTCAGGGCATCTGAAATACTTCAGTGTAAGCAACTGAATCAAATATCTTTCTCCAATAGGACTGTGACAATGTGCTCAGTATCTCAAATATATATGTCATATATATGTCAAACTAGTGCCATAAGCCATGCTTAAAATGGCAGAATTGTCTTAGTTGTGGCCATTAACAAAGGACCTCAATTATGGAGGGCAAAACTGAATGACAGCTGAAACATATATGTTTGTGAAATACTGGTGGCTTAACATCTTTTCTTGTTCCGAATTAGAACTTAAAAGACCTTATGAAATAGACTGTGTAAAATAGTGTAAAATAATACAGAATTTTAAAAATACTTTCATAAAAATGACCAGAAGGTTATTTGAAACACTTTGAGTCTACTGAACTGTATCCCGCTGGGGTTTCTTGGTTGTTTTTCTTGGGGTTTCTGGTGAAGTTCAAAGTTCAGCTGCTTTCACTGTCATGGCTCCTCCTGGGACATGTAGCTGTAATGCTTTTTATCCCCATCATGTTAACTTTTCCAAACTACCTGACAGGTATTGTGGTTTATTTTTCATAGCATCTGCTGAACCTAGTGTGCAAAGTTCTGCTGAAAATGGTTACTTGCTCATGCATATTTTTTCTTCATTAAATATGTAAGTTAATATGTAGAGTAATACTTAGGAAAAAATATCCAGTTAATAAAAATCCTGACAGGTATGACATAAGGAAGTGAATGGGGAAGGAGAAGAACCTGGTTCCATTTCAAAGTGACCTTCAGCAGCACAAAATTAAATGTACATTTATTGACTGTAAATAAAAGGGAAAGAAAAATGACTAGTTAAATACTCCACGAAAGAGTGTTCAACTAATTCTGTCATGGATAATATTCATCCCTACATTGTCTTCATAGAGAGAAGACAATAAACTCTTTGACTGCATCTTCACGCAACGAATGATATTTGTCTTTTACACCCGTTAATCACAAGATTTGGCGATCTTCTGGACCACAAGTTAGATGCCATGTCCTGTGCTATGTTCCAGCTCAGATGAAACTCTGTTTTCCATGGCCAGTGTCAGTCACACAGACCTTGGAAGAAGCGGCTGAGTAACAAGCAAAAAGAGGAATGTGTACTTAAAGCTCTCCATCTAAAAATTGCCAATATCAAGCCTCTGCTTCCTTTCCTGAAAGCAGTTACAAATCCCTATTCCATTTTTTCCCATTTCTCAGAAGACCTCTTAGGGTGAGGATGTCATTCCTCTTACCCAGCTAAGAACAGCTGGTTTAGGATTTTCTTTAGGATTTAGGTTAATGTGCTTCTGTGACATCTTAAAGAAGAATAAAGACCATGGAAAAAATAATAATTAAAAAAACCCCAAAAAACCAAAACAAAAAACAAAAACAAAAAAAAACCCACAAAAAAACCAACACACCAAAACAAAACAAAACAAAACAAAACAAAACAAAACAAAACAAAAACAAAAACAAAAAAAAAAAAAAACACAAAAAAAAAAAAAAAAAACAAAAAAACCCCACAAACCAAAAACCAAAAAACAGGGAAAAACTCCAGGTAAACACAGCTCCACAAAAAGTCAGAGTACAACAGTTGGCATGTCATCTTGAGGAATTCAAAATCAAATTCTTACTGTAACCCACCCTTCTGCCTTTGGTGTGACTAAGAAGGTAAAGTCCCACTGCAGGTATATATAATTTTTCCAGGCAAAGATTTCTGCCCCTTTGAACTTCAAGTCATGCACTTTCACTAGTGAAAATCATAGTACAAGGTCTGTGTTACTATGACAAGTGAAGAAAAAAAATTGATAAAGATTTGTAATAACCTAAAAGAAATTTCATACATCACTGAAGACACAGAAATCTGAAAATAAAAAAGATTGGGGCTATATTTCTTTATAATAATGTCAGTCAAAAATGTTCCGGTCAGTGGTCTGAACACCACGGATGAGGACAGATTTACCACTTCATTTCACTGAATAACAATTTCAAAGCCTAGCATAGTCTTGGTAAGAGGAGATGGTGAAGCCTAAACTTACTGTCAACAAATCACACTAGACAAATAATGCATTTTGATAAAATAGCTGCATGACCACTGAACTGGAATATCTAAATGAGACAAAATGTTTTAGAGGAAGGATGAAGGGAATTTGTAAAGAATCAGTGACACCAAAGAGGCTCATATGCAGTTTTGCTGTCACAAAAGAAAAGGGGCAAATCTGGGTGATACTTACAGCCTTGTAAGTGTCTGTGTGATGGGCATAGTAGTAAACTCAGTGCGAATAGATCTGGTTAGAGTTTTGACTTTAAAAAAGAAAAAGGTCAAAAGTGTAATCAACACTGTGACCTCACTGGATGGCCAAATGGTTGCTCAGAAATTAATCAGAGCACTGCTTAGATTCTAATATGTGCCTAAATTTTTTTCATTCAGGGTAACATTTTTTTATTCAGGTATTTCAGTGGTAACATAAGCTTCATACACTTGCATAAGCTACTTGTAAAATAAAAATTAAAATTAAAACCACTGAAACGGGACCCTGGTTTCCATCACCCCTGTACTTAACTATATCTGCCCCACACCATGCAGACATGAGTCAATAAGTTCTGTTCAGTTCCTTGATAGTGTTCACAACAAGTCCTACCAAAATATGACCCTCTGTGTCACGGGTCTACCACTGGATCTCATATGCTGAACAGCTTTGTGATTGCTGATGGGAATAAAAGGGAGAATGTGGGAATGCAGAATCATTACAGTGGTCCCAAACAGTGAAACTACACTTTATCTCAGAATTAATTTATCACCAACAATTGTATGCAGCAGCAACACAGAGATATTCCACATTTGTATTCTTAACATTATGCTGGATTTGATTGCTTTTCTTTTACTGAATACTCTTTCTGTTTACAGACTAAACAAAGAAAACTTACAAAGAGGGAGATAACAAATATACAAATTGACAAAAGCATTTTATATTAGATTTCTGAACTTCTGAGATTTTATAAATATTTCCATAAAAAGGGGAATGCCTAAGTATTTGTGAATTAGCAACACTATGGCAGAGCAGAATGAATGCCATTTTATTTCTTTGTGTTTGTTTATTTCTTCATTCTTCTTATTTTTCACATTGTCTTTACTGTTTATATTATACAAACATGCTCTGCAGAAATGTGAATTGACTAACAAAAGTAGTTAGTGGCAATAGGGATGAAGTTTGACATCAGCTGCAGGCTACAAGAACAAATGAAAAAGAAACATGGGAACACAATTCTAAAAAAAAAGGAGAATATTAGAAAGGACATTGTTGTATCCTCAATCAACATATTGTACAGATCTGATAAGGTAGAATGTCAAAAGCATGCTCAGTGTTGGGTATCACTGGAATTTATGTGGAAATGCTGCAACAAGAAAAAGATACCTATGGAATTAAAAATACAGTATATAAAAATAAATTACTTTATTATTAATATTTAGAGTTGTTCTCTCAAAATTGTTGCAGAGCTTGCACAGTATTTGTTGAATGCTTCTAACCTTAAATGGAATTCAGAGAGCCATTTGTACAGAAAAACATATTGTGATGTTAGGAATGCTATATCCTTCTTAAATGTAAATATAGTGTCAGATAGCACAGTAAAGTCTTTCACTGTACCAATGAGAACCAGAGCTTCTGTCTGTGAACAGCAAAGGAATTTTAAAATTATCTTCCAATGGCACAAGATAGAATAATTTTTAATTAATATTTTAATTCTGTTTTCATCTGCTTTGAATTAATATAAATATAAATTTGAGAGTGTCCGAAGACAGTAGAGCTACTACTCCATTGTGAGACCAGCTAGAGTTTTGTCACAACCCATTTTAGCTTTCATTTCCTCATTTCATTAATTTACTTTCAGTAATTTTCATTGGCTTGACAGGACTTAAGTCTACTGTGTTGGCTTTGATACAATAAAGTAATTGACTTTCAGATGTTCAAGGACATCTTGCCCCATCAACACCTTCCTATCTATGGGTGTGTATGCACAGACATATGTATAGAGGAAAGAGAGACGTAGCTGTGAAATGTAGCTGAGAGATCAATGTGGTTCACTTCAAAATTTCATAGACCTGATTATTCCCTACAGTCATGTATGTACCTGGTGAGATTAAGTATGAAGGTTCATCGCAAAGGTTAGCATCCTAAAAATAACCTTTGAAAGGCTGAACAGTTGTAACAACAGAGGAAGCTGTTCCTGGTGGTGCCAGAGCAGCAGCAGCAGTGGTCTTTTTGAAAGCTAAAGATAGCCCCACTGACCATGGCAGCCAGCTGCCTTGGGTCCTGGGCTTGGAGAGAGGGCAGCTCCAGAGGTGGCCACAGGCAGCAGCAGTACCACGGGTGCTAAAAAAAAATAAACTAAAACCTTCTTTGTTAACATTCCTGCTTAAAAGTCAGTCTCTAAAAAGAGTTTGTTTAACATGAAAATAGCGAAAAGAGGTTGTGGTACACCTGGACAAAGATAGCAGACAGCAGGGTTTATTTTTTGAAATGAGAAGGAAAAGCAGAGAACTGCATTAGACACTCTGTCAGAGAACTAGTCCTCAGGATAGCCCCAGGCACTGGCAGTAGAGCAAACAGCAGTCGGTGAGGACTGTGGGGGTATGTGCTTTGAGGGAGCCATGCCTAGTAATGGCGACCCCCAGAGAGGCTAATAAGACCAGGTGAAGAGAGGAAAAGAGGGAAAAAATTAAAACCAGAAGTCCTTTGTATTGTTGTGAGAGAGCAAAGGAGTACAACGCTGCTGGAGGCACATCATGCATTATGCAAGTGACCACAGCTGCCCAGCTCCTCCAGAGCCGCGGTGTGGTTAGCACCAGTGCAGCTAATGATGCCAAATGTATGATGAGTGGGTGAGGGACCAGGAGCAGGCTTAGTCACTGAGAGATCTAAAAGATGACTGAGCTTTTCTACAGAAACAAAAGGGTAACCAGAGAAGGACCTTCATGCACACCAAAAGATACAAAGCTGCTCCTTGCAACTCTCATCCAGGAGCTGCAGGGCGCTGTTCCCTGCTGGATCTCAGCTGATGTGAGCTGAGCAGTGCTGGGGGATCCACAGAGGGCAAGGCACAGGAGTGGTGTAAGGGCAGTGGGAGAGTGAGTGCCCAGTGAATGGTGACATAAAGGAATGATATTTCTGAAGGGCAGTCATGGAGTATAGAGCTCAGCCTGGTGCTGAAAATATGTTTGAGGATCTGCATTGATCTACATGGCCCTGTGGACCATGCCAGTTCTTCATTTCTTCTCCTGCCCACGCTCATAAATTCTCACATGCAGTGGGCAGAAAGGCCTCAACATTAGCATGCTGCTCCTCATCCTAATTCCCAAAAATGTGATGGATTTTCTTGTGTTCCTGTGCTCCCCAAATCATTCTGGCAGGACAACAAGGCAGGACAACAAGTTTTTAATTCCACAAGCACTTGAAAGGCCTAACTGGTACTACAAGAAGTGATGCTTTTGACAGACAGAAGTCTGCTTTGATATCAGTAACAACAGAATTTTCCCAAGGTAAACAGCAATATGCTAGCAGACATTCACCTTATCTGCAGCTGGTGATATAACTTAAGAATGATGCCTTCTATGTTATCTTCTTTTTCCATATAAATGCTGAAAATGCATTATGACAAACACATTCTCTTCGCAAAAAGCACTTTAGATTGAGAATTTGCTTTTCCACAGCTTTAGGGGCATGACAGATCACCAACCAGTACGTAAATGGGACAATGTGGTGAGAAGAGGTCACAGCAGCAGCAGCTCTGACATGGTCCAATTTCTCCACTGCTTACAGCTTACTGCTCTAGAGTACTTCTGTGCTCCATTGTCTGTGTTAGCAGTCCCTCAAGCTTCCATGATGTAAAAAATCTGCAAATGAAAGATTTTAAAACTAGCTATTTCAGAGACAGAAGGAAAAAAAAGAAATTTTTCAACCCCTCAAACGTAGATCTCATTTCTGTGGTGGTTGAAGTGGACTTGGTGCCTCAGAGCAAAGTAAACACATATGTTTGGGAAGGCTTTTAAACTACTTGACACCAAACCACCTTGTGCCACACAGAGAATATTTTTTCAGCCTTACAGACTTCTGATGTATGTAAAGTGCTGGCTCTCACGTGTCTCTTTAAGATGCAGTTGGTGGTGTGGTGCTACGTGTGACCTCAGGCATCTGGACTAGCTGTCAGCCAGAACCATGCGAGTTTGCAGCACCATACTGAGGCACTTTCACATCAGATGGAGAGGAAAATATTCTCAGATATTGGCTCTCTCCCAAAACCAGTACTTCCCTTGGATCACACCTCATGCAAAGCTCTCTATGACTTGAAGAGAAAGATGGGTTATTGGCATATTTTGCACAGGCAGTCTGTTGGCTTTATTGTAAGTGACGACAGCTCCAGCCTGGAGGAGGCATGACTGCATGTTGCTTTGTGCATATATATACTACTTCCCCTGCTGTTTCAATTTGATTTTGTGTTTTCTCATTGAAAAATATAAGACAGATAAAAACCATCTGACTTTCATAGCAAAAAGCATATGCCAGTTGCAGGTATTCCTGAAAAAAAAATAGAATTTTACACATACAGAGAAAAAGAAATACGTTTTTCATATATAGTAGCAAATCAAATTACATTTGAAGGTAAAATCTATTTGATCCTTCTTCCATCCACAGTTGCTGCAAAAATAAGCCACAAATTGGTGCTAACACTGAACAACATCACTGAGACTGTTCTACAAAGCATCCTCATTAGAAATTTGCATCCAGATCCTGTAGGCTTTTGGAGGAATTGCTGCAGTATCAAGACATATCTATCATTTTGTCAAGTAATTCTCTAGGATAAAATTCTCAGATACCTGCTGACCTTAATCAAGAAGAGACCAATATCCCAAGTTAGAAGGCAGCTCCAATGGTGCTGCTGAGCAGCAGTGAGGAATTCCCAACGAGAAGGAGTGGGAAAGTAAAGTAAGGTGTCAGGCAGGACCCTCATAGGTGGAGGGAGCAGACCATAGAACTCGTGGTGTCTGGCTCATCACTGTGCCCCAGCAGGGGGAGAGCAGCTTTTCCTGCAGTGGAGCCTGGCTGCAGCAGGTGAGGGCAGGCCTGGTGGGAGCCTGCAATGCTGTGGCTCTCAAGGTCGTAAGTCACAAGTCACTCGTGATCTTAAACACTGCTGGAAGTTTTAAATTGGTTTTTTGCACTCTGGTGAAATTTGTAAGAGTTTTAACTCTTTAGGATGACCAAAAGTCAGGGTCCTGAGCAGTGTCCTAAGAGCAGAGCTGTAACTCAACAGATGCAAATTGTCATTGCCAGCAACACACCAGGAGCTGCGCTCTGACTCCACGGGCCCCCCAGACTCATCAGAGTTTGGCTGGCTTTGTCCTGGGCTGCCTGCAGCTTTGCTTTAACTTGCTTCTGCTGCTACCAGCAGCTTCCTAATGAACATGTGGCCACTGTAACTTGTTTTACTTTTGCTTAAATTTATACAGTCATCTGGTATAACCATAATTTTTACACAGATACTATTTAGCAACCTGTTATTTTATGCAGAACAAAATATTTTTGACCCTAGAAAAATGATGTGATGTAAAGAAATTGTACAGTAGCAGGAGCCTTTGGCTAGAGGGACAGAGAGTGGAGGATTACAGGCATGGAAGTAACCTGCTGTAAACAAATCACCAATGGTTAGCTGGAGAAATGCAGTCCTGAGGACTGGGTAAACTGGTTTTAGGGTTAACAAAGAAAACAAGGAAGAAGTATCCAGCATATATGAAATCTTATGTATATGAAATCACACATTTCCAATGGAAAAAAGAGAAGTAGCACATTTTGATGGAAGATACATAACAATAGCCCCATGGGGTGAGCAAGAAGAAACCCCCACTCCCACCACCAGCATCATACTCTGTTTGGCATAGGGCAGGGGTGCTGATGACCTGTGACACTGAAGCACTGAACATTTGTGTGCAGGGAGAGAGTAGAGGGAGAATACAGAAATGGGGAAAGGAGCAGCTATTAGGAAGGGAATAGAGCCTTTGTCCTGCACCAAAGGAGATGGCTCTGAGGAACCATCTTGTGTCCCATAAGACTGAGAGTGACTTTACTCAGTGCAGAACAATTTGCTACTGGAAGGCAATGAAGTTAAATTAAGAAAAAGAGGAACATGGAGCATGAATGAAATAAAATGCTTTTTACTTCCTGCTTAGGGGCTATACAGTGATTTGGGCAGACAAATGCATCAGAGCCTACAGAAACAACCAACACAGCCAAGAGCCCCTAATCAACAGCATAACTGGCTCTAAAATAACAATTTTAGAGATTGCAGTAGAAATCTAAGAGATTGCAGTAGAAAGGGATCTTTTCCACCTCAGGTGAAGGCTGTGACTCCAGACAACCAGACAATTTGCTACTCTTGAAAAAAAAATCTTTTTTTTTTTTTTTGTGAACTTGTTTATGGCTTTTATTGGCTCAGTTTTATTCAGCATTGCAAAAAAGAATAAGATTTCAAGACTTCAAAAAGTTTTGTTTTCCATCCTTGCTGAAATCCAGTGCCAAATTCAATTTTCTGCCACAGGTTGACTAACTCACAGTGAGGAACAGAAGTAGCAATGTGACATTATATTGGGAGGAGTAAGATATGATGGAAGAGTTTTAATTTCCTTGTTCAGGGGATGTTAGAAGTACATGTAAGAAGTACATTGAGGCCACTATTAGTAGCTTTTCTTTCCAACACAGTTTGCTCTGGAGAGGAAACCCTTCCTCCAGAACCAGAAGCATATTTTGCTACCATTTGGGCTCATGACATGGCATAATTAGTTAACATATATGAAAAAGCTTTTTCTCAGGTGGTGAGTTGCTCTGTCAGCCAGCTGTGTATAGAAAGAGATGGTAGCAAAGGTTCCTTGCTATTGACATAAACTCACTAGCCTAATTTGGCTGTTGTCAGAAGAGATAATGCCAATGATAATGTCAAATTTATTTTGTCATGTACTATAGTATAGGCCTGATGACTAGTTTTTTTGTCTGGCAATATCACTTAGCAGACAGAAGAATACATGGGAGAATGACAACAACAATCATCTCTGGCGAGAAAAGTAGCTTTAAAAACGTTCTCAAGGCAATGTACATTCAGAGGGATTATTCTATAATGCAAACAATTTGCTTGCAAGCACACTGTGATGATGACTCTCACTGTGAAGAATAGCTTTGCTGCGTGCCCTTCCTTGGCAGTGTGAAAGGATGTATGAGGTCATGGATAATTACCACGAACCCCACTGGGTGTTCTCTACCAGCAATTCCAGTTGCATCCGTGTGCACTCATGTGCACAGCCTGTAACATAGCAGAAAAAAAAAAAAATCTCATTGGCTTTTTATAAGTCATTTACTTTGTGTGACAGATGTCCAAGGTTTTAAATAAATGCACAGTGAAAACAGCTTGGATGACTTCATAAGAGGTTACGGGATGAAGCATTCTATTTCCTTTGATGCCAATGTATATGAGTATATTAAGTATATTTCATAAAGGGCTAAATGTTAGCATATTGTTGTCCAGTAGGGACATCAATTGCCAGTAACAAGTGCCTACAACCCAATATGCAGAGATAATTATGATGGACTGGACAGCTCCTGCATTAATGAAGCTAAAAATAATTCAAGTTGTCTTGGAGACAAATAGCAGAAATGTACTGAAAAAGGGTGAAAATAAGACAAAAGTATCAAAATACTGGTAATCCCTAAGGTGATACTAAAAAATCCACTAAGAATCCATAGGCTGGATTTACCATGCACAGCAGCCATTACCTCAGTTTTCCAGTGTTTTGGAATTCCAGATTCAGCACCCATGTGCACATCTGCATGGTGGAGATCACAACCCTAGCTGTTTGTACAGGACAATACTGGCCTGAATGTTCAGAAAGCATATTTGCACGGTCCCAGGTCCAGCCTACAAAGCCATAATTTGCCTTTTCAGCAGGGTGTGTTAGCTCAGGCACAGCACAGCACTCCAGGACCAGCTCTGAGAGCAATCAAAGTTAGCTCAAATCTCTCTGCATGTACTCATTTAGACATATCCTCATAGTTCTCAAACACATTTTTGCTGTGTTTGCCAAATTCCCAGTGGCAACAGTTTTGACAGTCACAGTCAAAATGCAACTGTGTAATAATAAGTTTTCTTGTGGCAGTTGCTCATAAAGTCCTTGGTGACTACACATAGATACCAGGAGATATTGTGAAGTGCTGCTTTAAGAATGGTGTGACTTTGGTAAAATCTTTCTGGGTGTTAATCAATAAAATCATACTACAAAGTTCTGTGAGCCTACTACAGAGACAAGAATTACGTTTTCTAGTGCTCATTTTCTTTCTTGTGAAAGATTGGGAAATTAATTTCCAAGACCTTCCAAGCAGAGACCACATAAACAAATTTAACGATTTTGTCTTAGAATAATTAATTAAGAGGCCTGGTAAAGACAGGTTGATGTTTTCCCCACCATTGAATTCTCCGTTGCCGGATAAAAACAAAAAAAGGTAAAATCAATGGAAGATAAGAAAAGCTTTAAGTGTAAGCCTCGTTTTTTGTACTGTTTTTGTTTGTTTTGTTGGTTTTTGTTAAATGGATGGAAAAAGTGGTTGTCACACTAGAAATAAGATGTTATTACAAATGCCCAGCTGTGGATTGCAGTGAATGCTTTACATGTCATAACTCTCATCCTAACTTGGACCTGAGAGTCTCCCCTTATAAATACAGCTAGCCATGGTCTATGCAATTAGCTGAAAACATTGTGTCAACCTGATCTTTCCTTCTGCTTCCTCAGTTGCTGCCCAATCCTTCATCTTCCTCAGGAAGTACTTGTTTATCTCAACTACCTTGTGAAAACTGCCTTAGACTTATTTTGACTATTTCAATCTCTTCAGTTAGCTCCATTCAAGAGCTTTTTGGATGAAGAAACAGTCACTATGCTTTTTTAAATTTATGCTAAGTCATACAGAAGATTTCCTAATACTGTTTCTGCCTTTCCCTGTGTCCATGTTATCCTGAGATGGCACACGTGTCCACTGCCTCTAGAGGGGCAGCCACTTTGTACAAAAATGCCACCTGTTCCAGTGCTGGACATGAGCAAATTGTTTCACATTTTTACATCAAAACTAGAAAGGCAATAAGACAAACCCTGATGCCTGTCACTGCTTTGCGATACAATTTTGCTTCTTGGTGGGTGTAGATCAATGTAATGAGGCACTCCAGTAAAGTTCTGGAGGGGGTCATGCTGATACAGCTACTCTGAAAAATAATGATGGAACTAAGCAAATCCTTCACACCTGAAAATTGCTCTTTTGCATTCGTTTTTTGTTTTGGACCACCCCAAGCAGGTCTCTAGAAATCAGTGCTCAGGAAAGGTAGGCAAGTACTTCAGTGCAAGTGCCAATTCCAAAAGCCAGTATTGATGAGCCCATATGAGATTTGGCTCACTCCATTCTGCACTGTCCTAATGATCCCAAAAAGATCTTCATTCTCACAAACGTTTCCATCTCAGTGCAGGCAACAAAAGCCTCAGGCTCTTATTGATGGGCTGCAACAGGACATTTACATTATTTCTGGACCTAGAGCTCAGAAAAAAATACATGCAATAATCCTTACATCCCAGACCCCAGAGCAGTTTCTGTGATTCTCATGACAAAGTTGCATTCCAATTACTGTGGAATAACTCTTCTCTGGGATTCTGTTGTTATGCAACATCCATATGGGTGACCTGTTCTAGGTCAGGCAAGCCTGAAATGGTACAGAGAGCCTCTCTATTCCACCACTTGACCATACAGTGATGAACCATTCACTGGGGTGAATGTGACCCTTGTAGGATTTGCAAGCAGGGACTCAGGGCCATCTTTTGATGTCCTCCTCTATTGCTATTGATTTAATAAAGGAGGCTGAGAGCAACTCTACCTAAAGCATGTAGCTCTTACTCCTGTTCAGAGGTATAAATCTGCCTTACTGCTGACATGATTGCCCATATCCATATGCCCATGCCCATATCACCTTTAAACCCTGGACTCGCAATTAATCTTTCCTATATTACAGCTGGCTTATTCAGTGATCCTCTCTTTCAGTTTTGGGGGATGGCAGGATTGTTGTTTTGAGCATAATGTACCAATGTGGAAGGAGGAAAATATTTTAGAAAAAACTACAGAAAGACAGGAAGAATAGTAGAGAAAAACATGTATCAAACACTAAAGGATTTAGGACAGTAAATAGATAGCAGCATTTTTGGAGGCTGATGATGTTTTCACTTTCATTAAAATTCTGACCCTATTCAGTGGCATTTTTTTGTGTTTTCTCATCTAGACTGTGTCAGGTTATTTTTAATTGTGTAATTCTCCAGCAGCTTGCAGATATAAAACTTTCATTTTTATTAAGAAGTTCTTTTTAGTTGATCTTCTATAATAGAAAATGAAATTTCTATGTGAGCCAGCCACTAGAGAGTTAGAGGGAAGCAATATCTGGGTTAACACACTGTTTTAAACCCACTCTCTCAGGACCTTTCTCTCTCCCTTCAGCATTTTCAGTCTGCCTGCCTCTTCTTGCCTGCTTACTTTGTCAGTGTTCAGGCCAATTGTGATCTACTTGAAAAGGTAGGATGGATGCATGAAAGAATGGCTTTTCATACCAAGTGAACGTTCAAAATAATCTGACAATAACAGAAATGTGTTGGAGAACAGCACCCAGGGCAGGACTGGAGGAATGGTGCTCAGATCAAGGCACATTGCACAGGACAATTAATGAGCACACTAGCAAACAACTAACTTTTATCTCATTAGTTGCCCTTGAGATAGCTGTATTGCTTTGATCTTAATTTGCAACAGCAATAGAAAAAATAACGTGAAATATTTAATCTTTGAAGTGCAGTAGCCTCATATTTGCTCACATTTATCGGCCTCCAAAGTACACAGCTAGTGTGTACATGATTTGGACTGTCTCTATGCAGTCTGCGTGTGGCATAAAGGTCTAAGGACAATTTGCAAAGCTGAAAAATTTAAAAAAAGATTTTTAGAAGCAAAACTTTCTATGCACATTACATAAGAAAATTTTCATAGATTCTTTTCTGTGCTGAAACCTCCAGACTTCCATTTCCAAGCTTGCAAGATGATGTTATAAAACACTCAGGACCTGAGTCAGTGCTGTGAACTGCCTTTGATATCACTAGCCTCTAATATTCCTCCCAGCAGGAATGCTAAAGTTCACTGCCAATAGCTTGGAGGTAGCCTGATGGTGTCCAAACTAAAGGAGTGCAGAAAGAACATTTTATGCCTGAAAAGTGCTAACATGTCCAGTGAAAAAGAAATCTGCGTTACAACACCCTCAGGGCTTTGAAATGGCACTTGTGACAACATTGCATTATATTCTGATGTACTAACTCTTATCTGAAGAACAGGCATTTTGGACTCCACCGAGACAGAATGTGGTGCTTTGTAATAAAATAATGATAGGCTGAAGCCATGCAAGACTGTGCAAAGATCATCAGTTTCACTCAGAACTTTAGGCAAAATTATCAACCACAGCACAAATAACAAGAAATCTCTTCAGCTCAATCATGTGGCTTAGTCTGGGAGATCAATAACTCCAATTCATAGTCCATATTTAACTGTCTTGTGATGGGTGCATATCTTGATGTGCACCCTCTCTTGCACATCGAGATAATTTTGGAAAGCACTTGAGGAGCCATGTGTCGGCATTTTGGTGTTAAATCCATTTAATCAATAAATGTTAGATATTAGAATTACTAAAATATTTCTATGCTTAAGACACTGAAGAAGTGTAAGTTGTAAGAAAAAAGCATACCTGCATTTTTTTTTCCAGGAGGTAGAAAGCAAATATTTTGATTTGTGGATACAAAATTACAGAATATGGTACTTAAGTAGAATTTTTTTTAGTTACAATTCTTTTTTCCAAATTAATAGGCTGATCACATCAAACTCTCAGTGCTCAAGTGCTCAGGAAGAGTACTTCTGCCCCACATTAATCTAATCAAACTGGGTTTTTTCATGTCAGTATTATTCTGGCATTGAAAAATGCAGCTGAGTTGTCAAGACATTTTACTTGAAAACCAAAAACAGTAACATGAGAAGGCACAATCCCTTTGTAACCTGGTGGAGGTATAATACGATAAAAATGCCATATTGAGAGCCTAGAAATGGGAATTTCTCTTTCACAGGTTACATGTAACTTTGAGTAAATAATTTAGTGGATTACCTAACCATGAGAAATAACACCAGCCCAGTTTTACCTAGCATATGAGCTTTTTATATGTATTCCTAATTACATCTGCTTATGTTGAAGAGGAAAGCATGTTTGTGGTGTTAACCTGTCTGAGGCAACACAGTTTAATTGAATGTAAGCTGGAGTACATTCTTGCTTAAGAAGTGCCAGTGCAAGTCACATGCTGCATTCCTAAGGACCCATCAGTGCTGCAAAAACAAGAGTCCTTGATACTCTAGGTGAAGACACTAAATCTGGCCAGATAACTCAGATCCTAGCAGTGTCCTAAGGTATTTGTGCTACTCTTTCTGCTGCATGAAATGAAAAAAGTAACTTTTACTGTGGAACCTCAGACTGAATTCTCAAGGGTGGAATTTGGGGAAACAATCTGATACTCTCATCTATCATATTTGTGTTGATAATCATTGGGAAAAGATGGAATTACTCTTATGTGGTTAGAGTTCAGAGTAAGCCAGAGTAGCAAGTGGGAGTGAGCTGAGCTGTGTAGACTCTATTAAATGCTCTGATGTCCACAGAAGCAAGGTGCAGCATACACTCACAGTTGCCTCTGTTGGAGTGTTAAAGTCGCTGAGCTCTAGCTCCTGTTGGGAAGAGGTACTGAGCATTGCACAAGAGCCACAGTGAAGGAACACAGCTGTGTTTGAAAGCAGAGTGGGGAGATTAGGCAGTGAAAGCATCTTGTCTGGAAGACAGACACACTGCAAAATTCCGTCACGTGAGTCCAGGCAGGCAGCTCTTGCTGGACGCTATGGAAGCATGATGGACCTTCTTCTCCATTTTAAACAGAGACAGGCTTTGCCCTGAAGTAATGCATCACAGAAAAGCTGGCAAAATGACCATGACAGATTTTACTGTGATAAAGGACAGCCTGGCCCATTTTGTGCCATGCTCTTTCCTATAGAAATCTAGCTCTAACATTAATGCTTTGGAGTCATTGGGTAATGTAAAGGGATCACATTCCTGAAGTAAAGGCAAAAACATGCTGAGATTGTGAACTTCACAGCTACATTCACAGACAGCCTTCCACTGTCAGGTGTCCTGTTCTCAAAGTCATTGGCTATGGGCCAAAACAGGCATAAGTAAATTAAATTTCACTCATTAAGCCGTAGCAATGCAGATAATGTCGTTACACCATGACAAAAACAGCTTCAGAGATTAGTCCCAAGCCCTTTGGATAAAGACAGAAGACCCAAATACGTTCACTCACTTCCACATTTTCATGCTGAAGACCATGTCAAAAACATGCAGTTTATCTCAACCCACAGAAATCTATCCATAAGGCATGTGCAGAAACACATCCCAACACAGTGACTAATCCTGCACCAACAGCACTGTTTTCTTAGTCACTTGGCGGCTTGAAAGATACATTTAGAACTGATTTGACAATTGAAAGTGAATATTTTAATGCCTTAAATCAACCTTTTCCTAATTATTTATTTGCAGACTCATGAAAATTTGCTTCCATACTGCAATTATTCCAAATGATTTACATTTTTTCCTTGTATGCATGTGTGGGATTATGGATATATTGAGAGGTGTAAAATATAATATTCAATATCTACAACGACAACTGATTATATAAGTAACACGGTTCTGTCTCGTTTCCTTCAGTCACTGAGTGTAACAGTTGACATTTGCACTGGAAGGAGCTGGTGCAGGGCTGAACACCTCAGGGGAGAGTGGTGATTTAGGGATAGGTTGTAGCTAAAAGAAATAAGAGCTACTTTAAGCACTTATAAATGCATCATCTTCAAACTACATAAGACATCACTTAGTCAGGTTCCTAAAAATTCCACAACCTCCTACACTCTTTATTGGTATAAGTGCAGAGTTTGAACTTAATTTTGGCTCACACTACTCATACAAATGAATCATCTGTGGAAATGCTTGGTGCACTGACAAAAAAACATCAAAACCTGATACTTCTTCTTTGGGTCCAGAAGGTTTGACAGATCTGATACTGGCCCCCATAATGGCATTTGTAAACTTCCCACTGCTGCTCTTGAGACCATCAGTATGTCCTAGGCAACAGCAAGGGAGCCCCTAATCTAGTGGATAACACAGGATAGGCATCTGCTATGCTTTTTGTAGTGTTGCCATATAAGGGGATTATCGGCGTCATCCTTATGTAGGGACATAGCTGGAACCCAAAGGATGGGACTGTGGAAGGAATGACACAAAGCTGAACAGAAGCAAGGAGCCAAGCAGCTGCCTCAGCTGGCCTCATTGCCTCTTTCAGGCAGTCCCTGACTCTGGCACAGTGTTGCCAAGGGTTAAATCAAGGTTCATATAGACAGAACTTATATAATGTCCTCTCTGCCTCTATTCTCTTTTACAGATAGATTGTTCAATACACTCCATATATAATGTAAGTTTATCTCTCTTTATTTTGGCAGGATATTGCAACCTTTGAACTGAAATATCCACAGCCTGCTATCATAACAGAGCTTCTGACATATCAGTATAACCCAGCTTGGCAGGCATCCCTGAAAATACTATTAAAAGTTTTATTGCTGAAAAAATGCAGCTATTCCCTACCTTACACCCTTTTAAGGATCAGGACTCCTGAATACCATGAGGAAAGAAGCTGCCATGAGCATGTGAAGGCTGTTGAGGTTGTATTTTGTGGCTATATCTCCTTGCTATATCCTAAGGAACAAGAGAAAGGGTGGGGATGTGGAAAGGCTCCTGGTGAAATAAATTGATAGAATAATGGAGAGACACCAAACTAATAGCAGAACTGGTCACTGATGATGTTAAGGTAACATAGTATCTGGGCAATTCTTCTTTGGAAGAGACACAAACTCATAAGAAGCTAAAACAAATCAGGAATACATGGTATTGCCTGAAAAGATCACCCAAGGGACTGTGAGAGCCATGTGAATTCAAAGGAGAAATAAGGGATGGTTTCTCTTAAAATGCGTTGCTGTGAGGAAAAGCTGATTGTAGCTTAACCAGGCATACAAGAGAATGAAAAATTAACATGTCCCAAGACCAGTGGATTTGATCAGGAACTACAACACGGCAGAGTCTAAGGCAAGATCTATAATTTATGCTGGATGCTATGTTACACCAATAATGTATGCTCAGTATGTACGCTAGCTACTCTACACACATCCTATAGATCTTTAACTTGAGTATTACAAGTATGTTCCTATTTATGAGGAGCCATGGTCTTGGCAGCATACATCGCATCACATCATGGACACTCTTCTGGCAAAGATGCAGATTGAACCTCATCTCCTGATTTCCACGTTTATCTCTTAGCTGTGGTAGCAAATATCTTAATAATTTCAGATGGACATAACATCTGGAAATAGGAGAAGGTGTGCTGCTAAGCAGTAAGACCAAATGGGTTGCAAAGCATTGTGAGTTATAGTGACAGGGAACAGGTTAGGAAGGCTCTGGACATGTTGATCAGCCATTCACTGCGACTTGGGAAGGCATGGCTAAAACATGTGACTGTACGTTCTTTACAGCCTTTGACCGTCTCAAGTATGGATTGACTTGGGTCACCTTGCTCTGGGGGTCCTCACCAAAACTCTGCAGTTCAGCCACTCCTGTACTGACTCCAAAGTCTCTTTTACTGGTGCTCGTGTCTGGTTTCTGACTGGTCTTAGTGGGCGTGGTCTCAGGAGGCAATTATCCTTTCAAAAATCTGCCAGCAGCAGCTGCTGACAGTGATCCCAAACAACCTTCTAGAGCACAGCTGAGTGGTCTTTTTCTGCTACTTTAACTAAGTGGGGAACATAATTAAACTTGCACTGAGGATTGCCCACACCCGAGTTTATTTTCTAGGCTTAATTACATTATGTTTTGTTAGGCTTTTGATGATGTTTTGAATGATCTCTTACAGTTACGTCTCACAGTCACCCCATGTTGCCTTCCCCTGGTTTCTTTGTCCCCCCCTGCATTGCTTTCCCCCAGGTCTCTTTGCTTTCCGCTTCTCCTCTCTAGAAAGGTTTTAAAACAGATAAGTGTCCTCTGATCTCAAGCATTAGAAGTGGGACAATAAGCTTGTTAACCTAAGCCTGAACCAGGCAGGTAGGCACTTTGAGATTAATAGCCTACCCACTGTTCTCTGAAGGACTCTTGGTATTTGCCCTGGAGATATCTTATCTCTATCACTGAGCAAGCAGGAAATGAAACATAGATTCATAAAGTTTAAGCCCAGAAGGGACCATTAGAAGCACTATTCTCATCTTATATATATCAGAGGCCCTTTAATTTCACCCATTTATCCTTGTAGTGAGTTCAATAACTTCTGTTTGAGCAAAGGAAATGCTCCTCCTAAGAGATGCTCCAGATTTAAATTCATGCACTCAAACAAAACAAAACAAAAAAAAGAATAAAAATCAAGTACATAAATGGAGACAGGTAAAACCAATACAGATGTCTCCCTCATTCTCTGTAAGAGTGTCTGCCTCTGTTTTGATACAGACTTGACATGTTTTAACATGTCTGTATGAGTCACTTTAAAATGCACCCATCCCCAGCACAAGAGATCCTGGAAGTTAACACATATTTAGCCCACTGATTAGACATCATAATAACCTTTTCAGGTAGGTTGCACATTATAGTATATCAATACAAAAATAGCACAATACCATATGCAGGACTGTAAATGTCACTGATTTGTAACTCTAGATTGACAAATGAGGGAGGGCTGCCCTGACAGCTCAGTTTGTTACTTCTCTTCCCAGTTTGGTTTTTGCTCACATCTACTCTCTCTGGCTAAGACATATTGACTATAGGGGAATCTTAGAGCATTGATGAATCAAGACAGTCCAACATTATTACAGTGAGAGCCCTATAGGTTTGTAGTCCTCTTTTATCTAGCTGTGGACACTAGGAGTAAGTCTAGGTAGCCCCTATGGAAAAGATTAGGCCAGCAAGGAAGTCATTAAAAGAGGTGTAAAAGGGTAATGTACTCTACAATGCTTTGCAGCAGGACAGAGAATATTCCAAATCATCTTTAAGCAAATTAACCAAATTGACTAGGAAAACTGATCCTATTGTCAAACATAAAACAATTAAATACAGTAACATCTTTGGACACTTGTAATATGTGCTGAGACAAGGAAGACTTTTTATCTCTATGTATTGCAGTTGTAGACCCTTCTGAATGCATGATTATACCAGCACTCCTTTGGGGTATTTGCAAGAAGACATTGAAAATGGGGAGGTTTTGAATGATAACATGTTCCCTGGTGGTGTATCATCTCAAAGAAAGAATGTTAATGCGGTTGTAACACTCCTTTTTCTAAAGACATCACAGTATTTAAAGATTTTATACAAATGCCGGCCTCTAAAACTTATGAACATGGATCTATGCACATCAGATAACTTCAGGACCATGTTACTTTGACTGACTTTTTTGGTAGGATGCAATCTGCAGTATGTTCAATTACAGAACATTTCAGTCTGGGGTATACTTGACCCAGAAGTCTAAAAGACTAGAATAAAAGACCAGATCCGAGGAGATTTTAAGCAGTCACTTTTCATCAGCTGCTGAATTTGAAAAAGTGTTGATATGAAATCACTGAAGTCTGGTTCCTCACCCTCAGCATCTTGTGTTTCTCTGCCTCTGAAAGCCAAGACAAGTGTGCTATTATTCCTGAAATCTCTTATTAATGCCCAAATCATCTTTTTACTATGCAAAAGAAACTATAAACCCCACCATTTCATGAGGGAAAGTGGTTAAGACAATCTGAGCATGTGCCTACCTGGGAAGAGCCTTTTGCTGACAGATCACAATTTTATGACAGTGCTGATATAAACAAAGTTTTACTTTGTCTGTACTAATGCAAGTGTTAGAAGAGGATTCTGAAAACACTTTGGACTGATTTGTGGGAAAGGACTAGGGAAGAACCTAAAATGTTCTAAATTTCCTAAATTTTTTTCTAAGTTTCCTAACATTTTAGGAAAATGCCTAAAAATGTAAGGGCTATGAGTCAACCATAAAAATGTGCACTTCCTTGAATTTAAAAAAGTTAAATTCTCTAAGTACTCATTTAAAAATTGACAATAATTAAATTTAAAAAAAATAATTATTAAACACACAACATTTTACTGCTATACATATGGATTGATTTCGGAACTCTAGATTAGCACAGGGAAAGAATATGAAGGATGCTGCACTAGGCTGACCCTGATAAACAGAGGTTTCTGGGATGTCTCTAATTTTAAGCATCCCATCAAAGATTAAATCAGATGATAGTTTACAGTTCCTACTTTGTGATTTTTTTAGAGCAGTTCCTGCTGATAAGAATGTGTTCTAATCTAGCTCAGCAACCAGTCTATCAGTATTAATAACAATCAACGGACTAATTAATGCATGCCTGCTGTGTGTATTTCAACAATATAAATGTCTTACTATTGAAAAGGTACAAGCTAGTAAGATAACTTTTTTACATGGGCTCTGTGTCCTGGTTGTCATAGACAGCTGAAGTATCTTTTGGTCTTAATCTTCAGGAAACATAATTATATTTTCAGTATTTTATACTGAATATAGCAGTTAATAATGTTCAAATATGTAAATTAATTTCAATTTTATCTTTTTACATTTACTGTATTTCCTTAATTCTAGTGTAGATTCTAGTACATATTGATAACGTGTACTTTTTGGAAGCAAGAAACCTCACTATTTTTATTTCTGCTAGTTTTATGCTCCAATATGGTTCCAATAATACTGTTTTACACCATCATGGCTGAGAACAGAATTAGGTCCAATGACAAAAGAAAAGAAATAGGAAACTAAATTTTAGTTCTGCAGCCATCAGAGAGAGTCCAGTAATTTAGAGAATCTCATCTTGTCCATGACAGCCTCTTTACTGCACAACAGAGAACCATTGAAACTTTCACCTCATTGCTGGTGTTTGCATATGAGTGCAATTTCCTATTTTCCTATGAATATGAAAGATTCAGTGGCATAATACCAGGTCTCAACTTGTATTCCTATATATACATTTTATGCTTATTGCGTATTTAATATCATCATGTTTAGCAATAAAGGTCATAACATCTTTGGGAACACTGTCTCTACTAGTCAAGTGTGAGAAGCCAGATTAGGTTTTGAAAAAATGCCTTTATAAAAAATCCAATCAAGTCATTGAAGTTGCTTCTTACTCTCCTGTAATATCCCCATGGTAGTGTCCAATAAGCATTATGGATTCAGCCTGACTGAAAAGAAAACAAGGATTTTCTTATAAAGTATATTAGTACTTGGAGCCTTCTGTAAGTTTGGAAAATATTCTCCTTTCCTTCACCAGCTGCATGATGTATGTTTACAGAAACCATTTAGGACCCTAGTACTCCTTTGAAAATCAAAACTTTCAATAGATGTAATTTGCTGGGCTTACTAAGAGCAGTAAATGCTGACTGTAATGATCTTCCTGGCAAGGAAACTGCCTAAAGGGGCAATATGTGTGCTGTTTGCTATTGTGCACACACCTCCAGAGACACCCCAACAACCTTCTGACAGCAAGCAGATCAGCAGCCCTTGCAGACAAGGTGCTTGTCACAAAACATTTTCTGCCATGGCAGACTCTCCAAAGAATGGGAGTTCTCTCTCCATATCACCCACACCCTGCAGTCTGACTGTAGCAGTGATTTGCTCAGCACATCGTCTGCATGATGGCTTCCATAGTCAAGCCCCAGCTCCTTTCCCAGAGACCTGGCTATGGTGCTGGGGGACTGCAAAGCTGCAGGGAGCTGCGGGTAGCCCATAGCAGCCAAAACAGAAAGACCAGGCAGGATGAGAATGACCCTTGCTGTGTGTAGTGCAGTGCCCTCAGCAGGTTCCCAAGGATGGACTGCAAGTTTTTCCTTCAGTTTCTTTAGTGCTGAAGGTGCTAAGACAAACGTCTTTAGGCATTTCTAACATGTCTGAGGAGGTATGGGGCTGTTGTTGTGAGGATGCTGCTTCTGAGTGAGTGGTAAGGAACTTTGTACTGAGGATACCTGTTGCCACACTGGCTGCATCTGAGCTGTGGTGAGCCCACAGTCCTGCCTGCCCGCATCCTTTCAGCACCAGTTGCTACATTGTATTTTACCCCTTGGAGCAAACATAAGACCCTGGGCAACATCACTGCTTCATTGGGGTTACATGGAGGCAGAGCTAGGGAGAGCTTCTGCAGCAGCAGCTCTGGTGGCTGGGAAAGTGAGTTGCCCCACTGAGTTGGTAAGGTGACCTGGAGTGACATGTGCAATTGTCTGTGCTGCCAGCACTGAGCAGCTGCTGTCAAGTTCCCTGCTGTGACACTGAGAAGAGTTAGTTCTCTACATGTAATTGATGATTTTGAAAAGTGACAGATATATTGATGCCCTGATAGCCTACAACCTCTGAGGATGTTAATAGTTTACCTAATAATATCCTGAGTTGCTAAGACAGATGTAGTTGTTGCTGACAACAAGGGAAAGAAATGGAGCCAATGATGAATGTAGTAACACTTCCCCACATTGGACAAAGGCTGCTTCTACGCACTGTGGAACAGCATTTTTTTGTCCTAAAGGACCTAATACATACTTTCTGTACATAGTGTCATTTGCTGATGTTTTGCTGAAGAACTAACTTCCTATTGCCAAGTTTCTAAAAAAAACCTGATAGCATTGTTGCTATGTATTTTAAGTAGACTTTTTGGCAGATTTGCCTTGTGATAACTGGCTTGAGTGAAAGATACTGTCTGAACTTGGATCCCACCTAGTTAACTTTTCCTTATACTGTGATCAGTGTATCAGCATGACTGTGGCACCTGTGTGAGACTGATAATATCTGCATCACCATATCTAATGCACATAGTGCCCCTGTGGCTCTGTGATGTTTGCCATGATTTTGTTTCCTTGGAGAACTCTAAAAGTTTGCCTTCTTTTTCAATAAGAGTCATTAATACTGGGAGTCATTAATTAATACAGTGTTCAGTGATGCTGCTTTGACTACATTGATATGCTCCTTCATACTTCATTTTGTTCCATATTTGCTAACAGTGTTTGCAGTGTGCTCTCTTCCTGCCGAGCAGTAAACTGCATGACTGTCTTTGTTTTTGCTGGTTTACCTGCATTAGATCTAGAAAGATCTCTTTTATAATTACTTTTTTTTTTCCTATTAAATTAAATGCTGGTGTTAAAAGATTTCTAAGATGCCAAGTTTTGATGACAAAGAATTAGGTGCACATCTTTACAGCCCTGGCTACCACTGCATTTAAATGCAATTTACGCATCTCTGCCTTGACAGCAGCGCAGCACTGTGTAATGCCTGTCAGCTCAAAATCAATAGGCACCTTGCGGCTAACCTGAAAGCTTCCCAGGCACTGGAGTTACGCTCTGTCCATGCTAACTTGGAACCTCAGAGAAGCTGCTGTCACTGCACAAGTTATGCACAACAGGCTTTCACCTGGAGCTATCATCCAGGTGAAAGGGGTGAGGGAGCAGAAACACAGGGCCTGTTATTTGAACAAAAATCTTGCAGTCATGCTCTTCCTTCACAGTTTTTCTTTTAAGCATGTGCATCTTGCATGCCAAGTTGAGGCCTGCCAGGAAAATAGTCTTCTTTCCCTCCCACTGCACCCCACAGGAAGGGTGTGTAATGTGCTCTATGGGGCAACCTCTGGGCATATGGGTCTGAGCCCTCGTCTCCTGAAGGAGATTGGAAACCCAGGTTGCCCCTTCCTGGAGCACTGCTTTAATGTCACTGGTCTATCATAAAAAATATCATCAGAACAGTTATCAGGCAGCCTTAAAAAGACAGGAGTACAGCCCACTCAGGAAGCTGTGTGGAAAGGCAAAATATTTTTAGCCTGGAACAGAAACCAAAGTTACAGAGATAATGATTAGGCATCTTTCTTATCTCTCCACGGGTTTTTGACTATCCCTATGAGGTATCCAGGGACAGTTTTCAGGGACAGTATCTCTCTACAAACCTCTTGATAACACAGACAGCTGAAATGTGTTGTGTGGCCCATCCTTCGGAAAGCAGAGGTAGGTGGCTAAACCCTCAAGTTTCATATATCTATAGAAATCCTATTCAAAGTCAACCATCTTGCACAGTTTTTTTCCTTACATTTGTTTCCCCATCACATCTAGAGCACTCTGCCAGGTGCAGAGGTATTAAGAGAGGTTAGCACTGTAGTGGATCTCAACATGTTTTTCTGGGACTTCTCTATGGGAGTCAATGGATAGTAATTGTCCTGATAGCAACTCTGGCCAAATGAATTGTATTTCAGACCAAATTTTATTGTTCATTTAATACCTCAGAGGATACTAAATTCCTTTAACACAGCCAGGCTCTGAACATTCTTAATTGTGTAGCTTCAGAGGGAATTTCACCATGTATTTTAAAGAATCCAAATATATTAACAGTAATTGAAACTTAATCTTATATTCTATAGTGATACTCTAGTTTTCCTAAAGTCAAAAAACTGCAAAAATTCCTTAATAAAAAAAAATTAGTAAGGCTTAGTACCATAAATGCTTCACTCAAGCTAACAAGACAACTACATACTCCATCTCAACAATAGATAAAAACAATATACATCGCCATAAAAAATTTTGCTTAAACAGTTTTTGAAGCATGAGGGCAATTTTACCAATTTTTTATTAAGTTAGATAAAAGCATATTTCTAACAGAAATTTCATCCAACTATCTCTATCTCCTGGTGAGTTTGTGGAAGAACTTTTTAAAACTCCAATTATTTTCTGTGCAATTTGCACTTTTGATTTATTTATAAAGAAAATGTGGCAATCTTCTTGACACTCTGAGGAGACACAACGAGGTCAAGTTGTGATTATATGATATTGTCCCATAAAATTGCCCCCCACTAAGGATAGGACTCAGCTTCTTCAGGACTCTAAGCTCTTGAACTTCGAGTCTGGTTCAATGACCTTTACCAGTGTCTTGTGGCTGTTTGGGGTGCTCTCAGCAGCAGCTGGTTTCCATCTGCACTTCCAGTGGGCACAGTTCTCTGCCATAGCCTCCAGCCCTGAGTGAATCTTGGAAGCAACTAGGCTATTTCATATTGTAAAGGATATAAGCTGTGTGTCTGAACTCCTGGTGCAGCTTAGTTACCAATTGGTTTCACCACAAGGTAGACATCTTCATTGGGTCAACCAAGCACTTTCACTGACTCTGAATCCAAGCAATTCCTTTGCAATGTTAATTTAATCTGGAAGGTTATCATCACCACAATGATTAGCATCAAGAGAAATGGAATGAAGAAAATGGCTATATATAAGAATCTTAAAAATTTGAGTTCTGTCTGCCATGAGCTGATGAGTCTTCTCCATATTAGTGGCTACATATCCTACAGATTTGTAGTGTTCATAAGGAACAAACACATGGACATAGGTGCACATCTAGGACCTGAGATGCTGCCAATAATGACTTTTCATTTGGTGTGTAACAAGCTGTACATTTCTACTGTTTATTTACAATAAACTATGTTGATAACAATTTTTCAGTCTCTCATATATGCCTTACCTACTGCCAAGTATAATGGATTAAAGCAGAAATAAGTGATATTCCTTATTAAGAAATGTCTGGTGGTTTCTGAACAAACTCTTGCTGGAACACATGGCTTGCCATTTTTTGCAACGTTTATACTTGAAAATACACTTTTAACTTTCTGATATTTTCAATAGAGTTTATAATTTTGTATCTAACTGACAGTATAGATGTCCTATTTATTTAATTGTTAATCCAGGGCAGCATAGATGAGGTAAAACCAGCAACAGAATCTAATAGAGAATAATTTGCTCTGCTTTATAGCAACTGATAGAATCAGTATCATAGAATGGTTTGGGTTGGAAGGGTCTTCAAAGACCATCTAGTTCCAACCCTGCTGCCATGGGCAAGGAAGCAAAAACAAGACCAGGGTGCTCAGAGCCCCATCCAGCCTGGCCTTGAACACCTGCAGGAATAGGCATCCACAGCTTCTCTGGGTAGCCGATTCCAGTGCCTTGACACACATAGAGAAAAGAACTTCTTCCTAATATCTCATCTACACTTACTGTCCTTCAGCTTAAAGGCCATGAACAATATCACAGTACAATTTCAAGCCTTATCACAGGATTCCACAAAAATAACTGTTTCCCTTTTTTCAGGTGGGCAAAGGGGTCTGAAAATACTATGAGCACATATACAACTAGAAGAAATCAGTCTTGAAGACAAAGAGTAAAGATTTTTCCCTTGATGGCAAACCTTCCACTGATCTCAGTGGGGAAAAGATTTTGCTCCAAGGAGTTGCATGTTCCTGGACAAACACTATAATGTCTGAGCTAAGCTGTTCCTATTGAAACAGGCTCCTTGAAAGAATGAAAAATATGTACTTGGTGAACAAATTAGGAGCCATGGCAACTGCCTAAACACACCAGCACACTCACTACTTGAAAATAACCACCTCAGTGGTATGTTCCCATCATTTAATCTCGGCTTGATAAATCTGTGCACAGAGCAGCCAAGGGATATTTGCACATTGTTGGAGGGAGAACGTGGGAGAAGCTGTGGCCAAATGTAGTAAATTTCTTGCTACCTATCCATCAAATTCCCCTAATTCTACCAAAATCAAAAGGCAAATTCTGTTATCCTTGGCATTTGTCATCCCTGAAAGCAAACCACACCACTCACAGTTGGTTCAATTCTAACACTAAATATATAGGTTGGACTTTGCTGTTTAATTCACCTGAACAGAGCCTGAACTCTGCTTTAGTGTGTAATGATGTTTCCCTGTATTTACATAGATGTATGTATTTAGTAATTAATTTTCTCTATATTTATAGGTTTCTACCCTTTCTTAAAACTATAAAATTGATTTTTTTTTTTTGTCAAGTGAGTTCAAAAGATGGCATTAGACATGTAATCAAGAACCTTTAGCTCTGGAAGTGAGATTTTCCATTTAGTCAACCAGAAATATTTTATAAAGAAATCTTACAGAATAACTACCCTCACTCAATAAATCAGGAAAGTGAAGCATGAAAAGAGAAAAGATCTGACTGTGGCATTTGTTTTTCAGGTCACTGACAGAGCTGGAAACCAAATCTTCTAAGTTTTAGTCCAGCATTTGCTCCGCTGAATCATGCCTCTCTCCAAGTAGGCAGGTGTGAGGACTAACCTGACCAGCTCTACTAACCACCTATCCTATCTACAAGACCAATCTGATATTGAGATAAAAAGTTTTCAGTGACTTTCAATATAATTTGGTGTTCTCAGAAACCCTTGCTGTGCTACTATTAGCCTCTACAGTACCTGTTAACTTTGCTTCTTTAATTCGCTCCCTTAAGTTTTATTCCCACTCCCCATCAAGAAGATGCCAATTTCCAAAGACTAGATTTTGTAACCAGCTGTCAGCAGCTGTGCTAAAAGTGTGAATTCCTGGCAATACACACCATCTCATCCCTGAGGCTGGGATCTGCCTCTTCCCATGTTCCCTCCAGGTAAGGTGGTGTGGCCATTCTGCTTGCCCTTTGAGGCCAGAACTGTGGAGTTGGTTCAACTCACTACTTAAATCCCTAATGGCAACTCTTGTATGAAAACATCTCACCTAATTTTAGTCATCTAAAAGAGAGCTGTTTTGGTGCAGGTCTGGTTATCAAGTCTCCCTGTGCAGTCAATGAATACAGACAGGAATTTCCAGAGGACAGTTAATTCCAAAGGTTGGAGTCCAGAAAATGTGTGATAAATAAGGCCCTCTGGAGGTGCCTGTCTCTTTCTATAGGATGAAGACAGAACCTATCTAAGTAGAATAGACAAGATGCCTTATATTTAGATAGCTGTCATTAGGTGAGGTAAAAATCTACCTTTAATAGCTCCACACCCTGTTTTACCCATTTATTAACTGGGACTAATACAGCCATCAGTGGAATGGCAGGTGTCCACATTTATTATCCGCAGTTATGGGGAGATTGTTGAATACATAACTCTGTGGAAGTATGAAGAAGTCATTATTCACAACTGTGACAGGTGGCAGAACTGTTTTGGGCACCATTTACTGTAAATATTCCATCTATTATGTCTTGCTAGGAGGTGTAACTAGGCAATGAGGAGGTAGGAGGACTCCTCATATTGTCCTGAGTACAGGACAGAGGGTTCAGCAGCTGGTATCCCAAGGAAGAGGAGACTGGTCTAGCCTTTCCCATGAGCAGATGGACAGGCTTGGCTAGGAGCAGCTCCCAGAGTGCTGTGTGAGGCAGCAGAGGAGCTAGAGATACTCCCAGCAAGGGATGACTGCAGAGGCACAGCACATGGGCACCCAAGAGGAACAAAGGACTGGTTTGTAGAGCAGAATACAGACCAAAAGCAAGGCCTCTGCCTTCCCTGGGGACTTAGGGTAGCCCAAAAAGTTGCTGAAAATCATTATATTTGAAATTATTTGATTTGAAATCATTAAATTTTGGCTAGAAAGCCAAATTGGAAGATGCCTCATAGAAGGACATGTAGGGACCAATATCTATCTTTGGTTTTTTTTGCTCTGATAAATCTGGACTTTGAACCATTGTAGTCTTTAGATGTCTTTCATTGTTCATGCTCTAAAGAAAAAAAAAGGGTAATTTCAGGGTAATTTCATATGTGCCTTGTATAGGGTCCGGCCACAACCACCAACTTTGCTCTCATGCTGGTCACACTGGCCACTGTGGATCCCTGCTACAACTGGGTACAGTAACTGATTCAATTTTAGTGGAGACCAACATGAAATAAGCATTTAGTCCATTGTGAGGGGCCTGGAGTCTTTACGTGAATTTGCAGTTTGTTTGACAAATTTGTTTACAAATTGATTTTACAAATGTAAAGTTACCTTTCAAAGTAACCAGAGTGCTGTTGAAATAAGGTGGCTACAGAGCTGAAGAAGCTACAGAGGCAGCTACTGCAGAGTTAAGCATTTGTTGTAGATCAATACTGTCACTAACTCACAATAGCTTTGTCAGAAATGCATGACTGATGGGCACACAAGTGCCCTGAAGCTGATGGAACTGGAATGCCTTAGGCCAGCAGGGAATCTGGACCATCACCTGCAATTAATATGAGTTACCTTGAAATAGGAGAGTATTTTCATAAACAGAAATGTTCTTTGATGCCAAAATACAGGCAGGCAGAAGACCATTTTTCTTGCTCTGTAATATCCAGCCCAAACCATTTTGACCTTGGCAAAAATAATAGAAAAATGCATATCTGTGAGGTTTTAGCAGCAGAAATACACATCAGAGCAGTTGGAAATGTACCATGAAAAGGTTCACAGATATGCAGAGGGCCAGGACAGGGCACAAACTTAATAAAAATGTATTTTTCAAATTTACTTGATCTGTGTCCTGGTTTAGGGGGTATGATGTGCTGAAATGACGCAGATCTTTGACAGAGATTTTGGCAGATATTTTCACTCTGCTTTTGCCCTGTGCATTTATTTCCATGGAATTTTTCAGCCTGAGTGTTGTTTCTACACAGGGTAAAGCAATGGAGAATAGGCGTCCCGATTGTACCAACCCTACCCTCTAAACTTCTTATAAACTTGATTAATTAAGTAGATTTGCACCGTTCTCTCATTTAGATTTTTCTAGCCAATACATGTCATTCCTGCTCTTCTAACTGTACTGAATTCAGTGTCCTTTATCTCACAGGAATAGCCCACCATTTGCCCCATAGTACATGGAAGCTCACTGCTCACACTTCTGTTGCAAATGTCAGCATAATGTGCAGCACTTGTTTACGGCTCCCACGAGCAATTGTACTGAGGCACACGCTAGTGTTAAGAATTATTTGGGCGTTCATAACAATTTCTTTTATTGAGCTGATGTCCTCTCATACACACAGCAATCCATGGTACTGTGAAAATTTAAAGAAAGGCGTTACTGTAGAGAAGCTTTGTTGCTAAATTTTTTAATTATTACTTTTTACTGCAAGATTGTCAAATAGGAAAATTACTGTAAGTTTAAATTATTTATCTAATAAAATAGCAGATGTTTATCCCTAGGAATTACTTAAGAGAATTTCCATAAGAAACACTCTTAAGATTATGAGCACCAGGAGCAGGCTACAGCTTGCATTACCAAACATTTGCTTTCTGAAGATAGGTAATAGGACATTCATTTTTTCTTACTTATAAGCATCTGAAAATTTGGAATCGATTTCTGACAATAATTTTTTAACTTAGAGGATCTTAAAACATCTAAAAGATGATTCTGAAAGTCAAGCTGAATATATGCACAGATTTAAAACATGTTAATTTATACAGATCAGAACCATTCAATTAAGCTCATGCTCAAAATGATTTCCTCTTATAGGAGCTGCCTACCATCTGTTAAGTCAACTATTTCTATTGCCAATGATCTTAAGTTCAGCGTTTATGCTAGAGTGATTGAGATTCTTAATCACAAATATCATCTGTTCTTTTTCCTCCCTGTCCTCCCCCTCTCCACTCGGGTCATGATATTTTGGGGGCTTTCTTAATCAGCAGTTTCTGAAAGCAAGACCACAGGAAGAAAACAAGCACGGCCTGGGAAGAAGGAAAGGGGCAGTTGTTACTGTTGCCTGCTGGCTTACAATGATTTTTCACTGACCACAGCACAATCAGATTGTGTGCATTTTCCTTGCATTTGACACACAGCCACAATCAGAAGGGATGGTGGCTACAGCTTTGGGTCATCTATTCACTGCCTTTCTGCATGTCAGTGTTTTTCACAGACAAAAACCTTTTAATTTTCATAAAAGGGTCAGGTCCCTGAGGAAGTATGAAAGACATCTGAATCAGCAATATTTGCTTCAGTAACTCCCAGAAGTTTCCTTATAAAGTTCCTTCTGATCAATCCTTGTATCCGGGGCTCTCATATCCAGACAAAAATCCATGTTTAAATGAAATTAAGAATAATTTCAAACAAACAAGGAAGAATGGATTTTCACAGTATCTTGCTAGGGCTTTCTGGAAGTGTACAACAAACTAGAAAGACAAAATTTGCTGCTATCTTGTTTCATTTAACAAATAATTTGTTGTTTATGTATTTCTGGTACTTACACACAATATATTTTTTTCTGGCTGTTGTATTCCATGGGAATTCCCTTTCCCCTGTTTTTGCAAACACGGAGTTTTGCCAAGGTTCTGCCACCAGGAAGAAAGCACAGAAAGGAGAGGTGAGGACCATCACCTCCAAATCCCACCTTCTGCATAGATTCTGAACACACACTTCATGATCTGTAACAGCATGGGACACCAGAAATTTATCTTTAAATTCTTGCTGCTGTTGCTGGAGTTCACTGGGTCTTATGCTCAGCCTGAGAGTGCAGATGTGATGGCTCTGTGATGCTCATAAAGTCTGGATGGTGCAGATTCTCCAGGAGCTGCAGAGGAGACAGTGAGCACCTGTCACCTGAGAGTCCTTGTGCTTGTATGAGCAGCATGAATGGTAAGAAATCCTCATGGGTCAATCCACCCCCATCCTCTCTCATCCTGTAAAGTGTGTTTTGACTGAATGCATCAACTCAGACTTTGTATGCCCATAGAAGAGATTAGAGAATAAGAATTAATTAACTCTTGACTTTTTAACCATATGTTCCAGGACTGTTCTGTTTCTCTTTGCCTTTTTCACTGTGAGTAGATATCTGACTATATGAGGGGTGGAGTGAAATTCAGCATAGAAGACAAAATGTTTTTATCATCTGTGTAGCAGTGAGGGTGCTATTACTTTTGCACCACCAGCTGCTTACTACATGCATGATTTATGAAAGTGTGACTGTCTGACTTCATATTAGGTTCTGCTATTTCAGCATTCTTATTAGCAGGGATATTAGCAAAAATTATCATTCTTCTGTGTTTGAACGGGAATTTAGAAGCTTGTCTTATTCTTGTAAAGCAAACAACAACACAAACTCGAGTAAATTGCATTAAGAACAAGACAGAGCAATGAACGGAATTCCCATAACTCCCACTGAGGCAATGGAGTGAAGGCACTCTGCATTTCTTGGGATGGGGAAATCTAGTTCACTCAGTACTCTGATAAATTATAAATACACCGTTGATTTTACAACTAGGTCTTGATGAAGAGTATATAGTGCTGGAACAATCATAGAGGAATCAGAGTGGACACTTAAATTTATTAATATTCAGTTAAGATGCAAAAATTAACTCACATGGTATGATTTTCTAAGACACTTGGAATCTGTTCCGAAGTGTGTTGCCATTTCCATGCCACATTACATTTCAAGGAAGAAACAGAGCCTTTTGACTGTACAGTATCCCACAGTAACTTCTTCACTGTCACATAGCTTATTTATGTAAAATATGTATTGAAGCTCCAAAGATAGATCCAAGTTCACTAGCAATGGGATTCAAACTCTGAAGAACCGAGAGATAAGAAGAGATAAAGCTGCTGTTTTATCATGAAATGTGAATTCCCTTGGCTAAACCATAAAGGCCTTATTACTTTGCTGTTCTGACACTAAGGAATTGAAGTGTAATTAAATCTGATTTGTTTTCCATTGCGAATTCTGCTATTTAATTTTATATCTACTTTGTTATCTAAGTTAACACCATCATAATAATATAACTTAAATGCCATAGATAGCAGGTCTTTAACCTAATCCTCCACAAAAAAATAAACTAATTTCATGGTATGCCATTACACCAAGGAAAGTGCATGTTATGTTTTCCATGAGATAGATCTCAAAACAAACTGAAGAATTTTATCTTCATGAACAACCACATGCTACTATTATGTGGGTATTTTATTTCCTGTAACTTCAAAGACTGGACTCTGATTATTAGAAATGCCTCTATAAAGTCACTGGCAATCCAAAGCTCCCTTGGAACTTGTGAGGTGTGCTCATTGCAGTAACAGCCATTCCATGTGACCATTGGGTGAATCTGCAGCAGTATTTGTTATTTAGAGGACATGACTGCAATTGTGGATCATCTCCCCATAGCTCTTTAGGCCTCTAAGGCTAATATTGGCATTTCCAAATCTTCAGCTGAATTTCTGCTCTTCCTAAGGGTGACTAGGTTTCCCTCCCTGAGCGCCTCTAAAGCTGACTAAAGCAGCAAAACTGTTTGGCTGCTGGCTAATAGCTCAGACACCAAGGTCAGGCTGAGGCTCAGATGATTCCCAGAAGTGAAGTTATTAGAAAAAATTAAATTTTCTACAGTTGAGAAAATAGCTAGGATTTTTCAGTCTTCCTCTCTTGACCCTTTTGACTCCCATTTCCTATGGCATGTGCTATGGATTGTACCTGTCCAGAGGCAGGGGAGAGTTGATAAAACCTTTTCCAAGACTGTGGGTGAGAGGGGAAGCCAATGCAATCCATGGGGCAGGAGGCACAAAGCCGTCCATGTCTAGTAGTGCGTATCAGCAAGGCTAAGTCTGTGCTCACATGAGTGCCACAGATGGTGTCACCCCGATGCCACTGGGCTGGTCTTGTCATCCTCCCCCCTAGTGATATCCCTGAGGTTTGAGGAACACAGGAAATATGTTACATTTCTATCTAAATCTTTATTCTGCTTTTCTGTCTTATCTATCAAAAACTTCATGTTCTAGCTATGTCCACCTGTTCTTGTTTGCTTTAACCTCCCTGGATATTTTCAAGAAAGGACTGGACATGGCACTTAGTGCTCTGGTGTAGTTGACAGGGTGGAGATCAGTCAAAGAACACACTTGATGATCTTGGAGGTCTTTTCCAATTCAAATGATTCTGTATCATCACAGTGGCCATGGAGAAAGTGTCATGTGTGCTTTGGCTGCCAGGGCTTGAGCTGTTGAAGAAAGTGATTTCATATGTGACAAAAGTTACAATGCTTTGGTTGAGGACTGTGAGCAGAGACCCCTCTTGATCAGCTGGCTCCACCATTTCCCTCACTTAGGCTGCTGCTTTGTCTTCCCCTGTCCTTGACATTTTGCTCCTGGCCGGGTGGCTCCCTGCAGCACCTAAAAGTGCACGGGCAGCCTGACAGCTCGGCTGGTGGCTCTGAGCACTGGGAGCCTGGGAAGTGCAAGGCACAGCAAAGCGGGAGCTGGGCAGGAGCTGGGAATAAAGCAGTATCCCCACATCAAAATAAATGTTGTCTATATTGTTAAGCAAAGAAAGAAAAACAGTATCCCTGGGTAGCAACAAAGTAATTTCCCCGTGTCAAAATAGAAGCCTCTCTGCCTTGTTAATGTGGTAGCTCTGTGAAATATTGAGCATCCTTAAACCCCAAAGAACTGTTTCCACAAAGCTTCTGCCCTGTAAAGTTACTAAAGTATGCTTTATCTTGTTTGTTGGGGTTTTTTAAAATTGTTTTGTTTTGTTTTGTTTTGTTATGGTTTGGGTTTTTCTTGTTGATTTTTTTTGTTTGTTTTTTGGTTTTTTTCATATTATTATTGCTTATTTTCAGAAAGAGAGCAATCAGTACAAGTTAATAAGGATTGTATTCATTTGCAAGTTGACTTGTTGGAACTTAAAACTGTTGTTATTTATTGTTAGAAAAAAAAAATTCCTCATGTAGAATTTTGATGGAAAAATTGGTCAGCAGAGGTTTATTTGTCTCTAGAGTAGGGAAGCAGCTTTATAACAGAAGTATAGATTGGATGGTTATCACATTGATTTTGGTAAATATTGCCATCCTCTTCTCTGTGTGTGTGTGCAGGTTAATTAAAAAGTTCAGAGCCTTGCCTGTGAAAATGCATCTTTTAAAAATGTAGATTTGAATATAGAAGCTTAATGAGATCTACAGAAAACTTAGAGTGTTTTCTGTTCGAATTCAGAAGGCAGAAGGAATAATACTACAGTCTGTTTTCTGACCTTTTCTTGAGTAAATTGACTTTCTCAGATATGCAAGGCAATTATTAACTCTGTAGACAGTAATTACATCCATATGATATTTATTGCACGCCAAAAAACCCCGAAAATTTAAATTCCATAGTCAAGTATTCAACACTAAACACAAGCATGAGTGCTGGTTGTATTTCACTTCCAAAGCCCAGAGTAATGCTATTCAGAGAACCACCATCCTGCAGGATAAAGCTCTAGGAATCATTGCAGAGAGCTCCACCACTCCAGCTCAGGGAGTAGCTGATGGCAGTAGCAGGGGACCATTTTTATGGGGATAAGCAGAATACAGGATGGCAGAGTTTCCCGCTGAGAATCCAGATAGCACTGGAGGAGTGGCCAATGCCAGGAGCCTTGAGCTCCACTCCCAGCTCTGGAGAGGAGTGTGCACAGCTGTGTCTGCCGTTCTCACACCTGTGTGATCACTTCTCTTCAGATACACCTCAGCCCTGCCTTCTGCAAACCCCCTTCTCAGCCTCAATCTCTGTGTTCATAAAATCTAAGTCTATTGGCTTGGCTTTCACACTCTAAAAGTAGATTTCCTGCATGGCTATTTTCAGGCTTCTAGTTTCTTTTCTCCAGTGTACTTATCATTAAATTATGACCCCTCTCTATCTTTATTTTTTGTCGGCCTCTTTTCCCCACGTTGCCTTCTAGTCATCCTCGCCCCACAGAATCTTTGTCCTAATCTCTGTGTTGTGACTTCTGCATGAATTTCTGACATCACCAGTTCTCCTACAGCCTGTGACAGCTTTTCAAAGGCTACTTACTAGTCCACAAAAATTGAAGTCCCTACCAGCTTCTATAGCATCTTATTTTGGCATGAGAAAGAGGCATATACTATAGGAAACAGGATGGCTTGTAGACCTCTCCTCTAGGAAGCAAGCTGAACTCCATTTTCAAATTGAAGCATGCAGATATGCACGTTTCATCACTTCAGCAATGTGATTCAAACATGATTGCACTGGTTAGGAACATGACACAATACCTGTCATATCTACTGGCTAGACCACTGGGCTTAGGCTTGATTCTTGTCTTTGCTGTCAAAAATATATCTGCATTTGCCATTAAAATTCATGCAAATAAAATACAGAAAGACTTCTTGAGAGTCAGGGATCCTTATTTTCCCTCTCGAAATGGTTCAAGCCACTACACTATCAAATAAAACTGTTTTATCTGTATACCTTGCCCAATGTATCTGTTGCTTGTTCTCCATGGTCACAGAGGTGGTATCAGACTTTCACATGAAATGGAATTCTATTTTGCAGCAAACCTGCAGGCTAAGCCACCTTAGTGTCAATATTAGACCTTTACTGCAAATTTTCCTGGGACTAAGATAGTCTTACAAATCTCTGAATAGCTGAAAAATGACACCTCCAACCTTCCTAGCATTTTTTTGCACACAAATACAATGAAGAGCAAGACAGAAAAGTTGCAATTACACTACAAAGTGCCCGATGCAGCACTTAAATTGTTTAAGTTCATCAGGATTGTCTTGTGACTTCCTTCCCTCAAGAATATTCCTGGGGGAATTGGAAGCCATGAGAGTGCAGCAGTGAATACAACAGGAAACAGGGGTAGCACCCTGAAACAACTTCCAAGAAACCTTTCTGACAATATTCATGATCCAGTGGTGGATGAATGCCTGTATCAGTAAGAATATCTGAACTATAGCTGTGCAGGGCTGCTGCAGGGCTTCCTGGTTCTTCAAAGAAGCATTGCACACACACAAACAGCACTGGCACCCTGATCCAGCTCTCACATCCCAGTACAAGCAGCCTATGTCTGTGCTGAGATTTCTCAGAGTAGTTCCTCAGAACTAGCATTTCCAGAAGGAATCCTCTGTTTCTCTGCAGTGGTGGATCCTGGAGATTTTCTCCTGTCCTTTCCATCTTTAGGGTGTTGTTGCTCCACATGCACAGAGATGCATCCTTCATTAGTAAATTATACTGTCCATATGACATACCTTATGATGGTATTGACAAAATTCTTGCCAGTAGTTGTGAATTCACTAGAGACACTCCTTTCTGGGAAATTTTAGTGGTTTCAAAGCAGACATGTTCTTCTGGAGATCACTGTAGCTTCTTAACTGCTCTCAAGAAGATGAAGACAGAACTTCCCTTGCCTTCAGCAAGCATTAATCCACCCTTTCTTGCTGTTCCTACAAGACAGACACTAAGATTTCCAACAGGCAACCTATGTCTGTCTGCCCTAGGAACAGTTGCAGTCACTCTGAAATTCCCTGTTCTTCATTGCTGCTATATCTTGGATTCCTAGGAAAATAAGTAAATATTATACCTGCAGCATATGCCTACCGCTGGTGATCTGAATACCTTGTTGGGATGCTTCTGTAAAAGCAAAAATAAAATTAATATTTTACTCTTCTAAATAAAAGTTTTGAAAGAAATGTATCTATTTCACAATAGAAAAAAGTAAGTTTGGCTGAAAAAAAAGTCTAAGAAAACAAGTATATACAGGCCATGTATTCTTATGATCTAACAGATAAAAACGGCAAGATTTTGAGATAGAATTTTGTTAGAAGACACCAATTCTTTTATACTCATGCAAGTCAAACAACCAGTTTGCCTTATTGCAATTTATATTGAAGGTTGTAATTCTTTGTAATTATTTCCTTTGTGAAACAAGATTGTTAATATCAACCTTTTAGTTAAGCAGTGGCACTGATTTCCCACTGGTTAACAAGAGCCTTTATATACACAAGGTCTCATGCATATTTCAATGGCAGGAATAGCAGTTTTCTTGTTTGGCAGCTCCCAAATATCATTTTGCTGCAGCACCTATGTTAGGAACAGATACATTTTCTGTTAGTGTCCGGGAGGTTTTCCAATTAAATGAGTCGAAGCTGACAGGACTTGAATGAGTTATCGCCTGCTTTTATGTCTTCTTAAAATTTGTCTGCTTGATTTTTTTAGCACTTCTGCTGGGCTGTTATTTAGCATAACGTGAATATTTGCAAACTTAGCTAAAGTGACCTATACAGTTCCAGTTTTATATGCAGCATTCTCTTCATCTGATATCAATAGCAGCTTGATTCCATGAGACCATTGTATATCTGTTCCTACATATCTGCTCTAATCCCCATGTGGTCAGATTCTTCTGTTTTAATGAGATGGTAATTTTACTTAGGTAAAATTCTAAGACTGAATTAGTCTTTTCACTTCAACAAAAAAACCCCAACCTTATTTTTGGGTAGAAATAAATATAATCACTAATTATCATGGGTAAATTATTAAATGCATCTTATTGAATGATTTACAATTGCAAAGGAATAAGTACTTTTTGCAATTATTAATTACATTTTAAAAGAGTCTCTGATTTTCCTAAAACAGAACCTGCCATAGTGATGGATTTTACAATTCCTTAAGTGTTTGTAATGTGATCATGTGCTTTTCAGAAAGTAATAATTTTATATATTTGTAAAGATAATTGCTTTTACAAATTGATATAAAATTATTCTCATTCTTCTACCCAACAGAGAAACTGTCTAAGCTGTTTCCTTTCTTACTCAGTTTATTTCTATCAATTATTTATTTCATGCCAGTTTTTCTAATCTAATCAATTTTCACACATTTTTTCCACAGTCAGGCTTGAAAAGTAGTGAAAATCCGGTTAGCTGAGGTTATGACTCCAGTTATACAGAATAAGGAAATCTGATATGCTGTGATTTATTTTATCAAATGCCTAGTGAATACTGAGGAAAATTCTCTGCATCTGATTTCTGTGCAATTTAAAAGTCAGTCACATTGGGCATTTGATATTATTAATGCTTTTTGAGGCCAAGTATTTCTTTTTCATCTGTTGTATACCAGGGAGGGCTTTTACTTTCAGTTGCCAAAACAAGAATCCCTGTTTTGGGTTCTGTAGCTTAACACAATGAGCAAAGGCTAAATAACCTGGATTAGGAATATTTGAGGACACCAGCTGAAGGCAGGTGCCAGGCAGGATATCGACCTCAATGCCAAAATGCTATAGATTTTTATTTGATGGGCTGAAATCCTTGATGAAGACCCAGACTGCTCTGTCTGGGCCGTACAGCTCCCTTGATGGCTGCCAGGCATGTATGACCACAGTTTCCTCCCAGCAGGGATGATGGTTCCCAACCAGGATCCAGAAAATAGCTGGGCTTGTTTCATTCCATGTCCAGAGGAACCAGGGTGACCAGGGTTCTCCGATCACAGCACGTATGCCTGGAAATGATCATGCTCTCTA
Source organism: Passer domesticus (assembly GCF_036417665.1). Taxonomy (NCBI): domain Eukaryota; kingdom Metazoa; phylum Chordata; class Aves; order Passeriformes; family Passeridae; genus Passer; species Passer domesticus. Next base: position 68,145,289 of record NC_087475.1, on the reverse strand, counting down.
AAAAACATTCCATTTCTTTGGGAGAAGGTGAGGGAGGACATGATGGTGGGACCCCTTTCACATAATCGTGGAATAACCAAAGTATCTTTTGGGGTGTTGGGATATCCATTCTCAGCAGACACACTGCCACCACAGCTTTTCCTTGATTTTAGCCTGCGGGTAATTGTGGTTAGCTATTCTCACCTTCAGAGAAGTCTCTAATTTGACATCTTCTCTGCATCTTAAAGCAAGTCAGGAAAGTAAGGTGATAATTTAACAGTTTTTAGGCTCTCAAGAAAACAATATCCTTTCTTGGTTTCCTTTTTAGGGTGTCTGATGTGAAAGATGCTTAGTAAGACCTACAGCTATAAATCTATGCAATGGTAACCTCAAATATCAAGACAAACTCTTTCAAATCTTCACTCAAATGTTTATTATAGCTGCAGTAGGTATCCTTTCTACAATTAGTACCTTCAGATAATATCAGATTATATTTCACTGTATAGACATTGCACAAACAGCAGTGAGCACACAAGGAGATAATAGAATTACAGAAAGGTTTGGGTAGGAAGGGACTGGACCTTAAAGGTCCTGCAATCCCAATCCCCTTGCCATGGGCAGGAACACCTTCCATCAGATGTACAGCCTTTGTTAGGGAGAGCACATATTTGAGTAAGGTCACAGACAGATACTGGTAGTCAAAAAGACAAATAAAGTGTAAACAGGGTGACAATTTGTACTCTCAGAATTGTCTCCACAACTTCTATTTTTTCTGGGTTCTTTTCCTCCCTAGATTTGTAAAGACATTTTGCACAGTTTTTTTTCCTGTTTTTTACTGTTTTTACTGACACAGGGTGTCCTGAAACCCCAGATGAAGAGGGTTCAGCAACAAGACAATTGATAGGCAATAAACAACAGCAAATAACTCAGTTTTCAGATATACAGGATTCTGAAGCATTTTTGTTAAACTGCCGTCACAGTTGGAACCTGGAGATTATCGACAACTATTACCCCTAATGTTATTTCTTTCCAATCATCATCCGGAGAACACAACTGGAATAATGAGTATCTTATTGTTAATGAAATTGAGCAGGCACTGATATTTAAACAGAAAAAAACTTCCATTTCACTCCTAACAGTTCTTGCCTTCAATGTTTCTTACCTGGGTTTGTACCCTGGATAACCAGTCCTACCATTTATCCAGAAAAACCTGATGTACCCTAGTTTTAATATTTACTTCAGTGTTGTTTCAAGTATTTTTTACTCCTATTGACTTGGGGAAGTGATTTGGAGATATTAATAAAGCAGACAAATGCTGGAATCTAGCTATCTCACTGGGAAGAATAGAAAGAAGTTTGAAAGATCTTAGCCATTGGAGATAAAATTTAATAGATGTTGTTTTATATTTTTATTGCAGTGATTATAGTCTTTTTATAGTTTAAAAATTTCTATATTCACACTCAATACATTTCACAATTAGTTTCATACTTAACCACATCAAATTTTGAAATTTTTTTGTCTAAAATAAAAGGCATTCATCTATACATGAATACCTGTGATGAGAAACAGTCTTCTGCTGCGTGTTTATAGCCTTCATTTATTGAGTCTGTAGGTAATTTTCAATGGAATTAAGCCAGTGTTTAAGTATCATGTTGAATTATGCAATGGTTACTTGCCTAATTAAAACAAGTGATTGTTTTCTGTTCTGATTTAATTCCTTACAGTACAAAGGAGCTGTCCAGATCTGTTAACATGTACTTGCACAGCAAAATTTGGTCAACTTCCTTACTCAGTAAGTTCTTTATATTTTTCATAGATTGTATAAACTAGTATTATCCAACTGTGAATACATGCAGGGAAAGATAAATCACACACCACATTGCACGTCATTATAGATTTGTCCTCTATCCAATAGGATGTATGGCAACTTTGAGCTGGCCCAGCTTGTGTTAGCCAAGCCAGATAAAGATAAAACCTCCTTAAAGTAGCAATTCTAAAACTTTTAACAACCAAGTCATTAACTGAAAGGTATAAGACAATACCAACGATATCTGCCAGAGAAGATACAAAAAGATGTATGTTAGAACAACTTTGCATTAAAAAAATGCGTGTCAGAACATCTCTGCAATATGCAGGTGTGTATATCTCATCCCTGAAGTTAAAAATCAAACAAGAGAAGCAAAAATACATTTTGGGGGAGCTTAATCCTGGGATGAAGTGCAGGGCCCTGTAGGGCACTGGAAATGTTACTTATTGACCAAAGTGAAGCACAGGAAAAAAATATTCTGTAACACTGGTTAGGGGTTAATTCTCCTGATACATCAGTAAAATGTCATATATTCATTGACCTCAGAGATTGTCTAAGGGATTATGAGAAAAGAGTTTAGAATCACAGTAGATTTCTCTAAAAGGATGTATTTTTAGGGACATATGAAAGATTTCAATAGCCTATAAATCTCAATCTCTAAGAATGATCTTTCAAACATATAAGTATCTTTCATCTATGCTACAGTATATTTGTTAAAATCTCCATAATCAGAAAGACATTTATTCATACCAACAGAGTGTACCCTGATTTTTCTCTTCAGAGTTAGCTCTCTTTAATGCCCCATTCCCAAAGGGCATGTCTTCAGCACTCACTCTCCATCAGCGTAATGAGGGCATCTTTTACAAATGGGAGCAGTAAATCTTCTCCCATCCCTGACTCACTGCCAATTTTTTCCCCCTTCAGGATTTTTCTTTTATTTTTATTTCAAAATGAGAGACTTTGAATAGAGTTTTCATTTCTGCTATAGCTTGACCACTACTTAAGTGAGTAGCTTCAGGAAATACTCTCATAGTCATTATTATTCAAAATACTCAGAAACATGGCTCTGAACTACAGAAAAATTGCCAGGGTTGAACGACAAAATGTTGTTCATTCCTCCATAGTCAGCTAAGTACAAGCTGTCTCAATTTTGCCTCAAGTTGAGAGTTCAGAAGTTCAACATGAGTTCAAATGTTGTTGAGTTCATGTTTCACTAGAGAAAAGGGGAATGAGTGATAAAGGTTTACACTGGGCCACTGGATTAAAATATATGTGTTGCGGCTTGTATATCTACTTTCAGTTATATCTGAATAAACTGAACTACTGTGACTGGGCAAACCACTCAAGGGAGCGACCAGTGAAACATGAACAGATGGGAGCTGGCTTAAATCAGTGAACCAGTGGTCCTTGAAAGGTGCAGGTGACTAAGCATCAGGGACTTGGAACTGGGATGTGCAGTTGGAAATGCTGCAAACTGATCCAAAACAAAACCCAGCCACATTAGTGACATGGATCATAGATGCTGGCAAATGGTGCTGCACATTTCTCCTGGTGGTGTCTGATCTTTTTGAAATTTTTGGTTGACTGATGAAATGACAGCTGCATATGTGTGTTAAGGTAAGATTAGTGAGAGATGCTTCTGCCTGAATTAAGGTGCAAATGAGACAATATGTAGAAGTCAACAACTTGGAATTTATTTAACAAAGAAAGTGAGGTAGTGAGATAGAAACAGAAAATATAAGAGAGAGATAGACAGCAAGCAGAAGATAGTCACCACCCATTGATCCAGCATAATCCCTTTGGTCCTCCATTGAAACAAAAGCTAGAAGTATATCTCAGAAGGTCACTGACTGCCTTTCCTAGCTCTGAAATAAGATCTAACACAGTTTCTGAGCTACTCCAGATATACACTTCTTTAACTGGACATGTTCTTCAAAATCTCCAGTTCCAGGAATTCCATAACCTTGAGAGATAATTAAATTAAAAAAATTAAATTAGATAAATTGTTCAATTATCTTGACATTGAAAAAGCATTTACAATGTCTGATTTAAATACCTCATTATAAATTAGTCTGAAATCCTCTTGCTTTTTGATCACACCAATTGAGAACAGTTGATTACTGTTCAAACAGTCTCAAATCTCTGAACATGATTATACTGTCCTGTCTCGGTCCTCTCTTTTCTGGACTGAACATTTTCTTCAACTTTTGCTGCAAATTTTTTAGACTACTTTTTTTTTGTTCATCACTCGGGGTTTCCTTCCAGATTATCCACAGATTTTTTAATGATTTCAAAATTCAATTCAATCATTTCAAAATTCCATTTTTTCAAAATGGAATATGATGTTGTCATCAGGTCTCCAGCATTTGTTCCAAGGAGTGCAATAGCTATGCAGTATATTAATAATTACTTGTGTACTAATATTTAGCTATCAGTAAGTCTTGTATATAATGACATTTCAGAATGAGACTTGTCTCTCTTGTGACAGCATCTCAAACACCCCTCTGAGCCTTGCTTTCAGTGCTGTTAGCTAAACAGTAAATTATGGTTTTTTATCTCATTTTGCATTTGTGATTTTAATTTTTCTTTTCTACCTGAGGAGCTTTTAGTTTGGTCTTATTAAATTTCTTACATTGATTTAAGACTAGTGCTCTAATTAATAAAATTCATTCTCAGTTCTACTTCTGACCATTGAAGTACATATTCTACTTCTCAGCATTGTCATCTACAGACTTCATGGCACTACCCGTTTTATCACCAAAATATTCAAGTTTTATATTGAGTATTAAAGAAGAGGGACTTTTGCAGGGCCTCATAATTTGTCAGGACTTTCCATTGTTTGAAAGCAAATCCTTGATAAAACCACTTCAACACTATTTTCCATATTTGTATATGAAAATGTAGGGACTGTGCCACAAGTTTTACTGAAGTCAAGATGTACGTATCATATCTTCTACCCTATCCACTAGGCATTGTTACCCTACTGAGAAATGGAACTAGAGAGATGTGACTGCTCTTGAAAAATCCACAATGATCTGCTTTTATTACTGTAGTATTCTTCAAGTGCTTATAATCTGAGCTTCAGGAATTTGCTCCAGTAGCTTCCCAGGCAAAAAGTTTAGGCTATCTGGCTCATAGATACCCTTTGCAAAGGCTGAAACCAGCTAGGTCTACTGGTGAGCAAGTTAAGGAAAATTACATCACAGCTCTGGGTACAACTACATAAGAGTAGCAACTCTATCATTTGGATTTTTGAACAAAACTTATATTTTTTGGATAAAGAACCATACTACTACGGTCATACTATTGCTTTCCTGTGCTGTCAGTTCCTGCAAATGGTATCTACTTCTTTTACATTGACATAGAAAAATAAAAATCATCTGAATAAGAGAAATGTTAGCATTCCAGAGGATGTGTTTGTATATACAGCAATATTGACAGCTGGTTGGAATGGCAGTATAGACAGTTTATGCAGGCAGAGACTGAATGAAAAGAAAACAACTTCTTGACCTCAAGGGAAGTGGAGCAAGAGATAAATAACAGGTATGATGAGATCACTCTCTTGGCAGAGAAGTAGGTCATGTTCAGAAAACAGATATTCCCAAATTCCTTGTGAGTCACTTTTGATAGTCCCACAAGCTTTTGTTCTGTAGGTATCTGGATATTTCTATTTTTTATCCACTCTGAATACATAAAGTGAAAGGAGTAGAACTCTCGTTCTTACATATTTCATCTCTACATAATTTGGTATGGAGACCTATATGGAATAGAGACCTATATACTTTCTCATTCTATTTGTGCCATGTTTTATACGATGGAGCTCTGATACTAAGGACACTATCCGCCCATAAAGTATAAAAATAATGATGTGAATGTCAATACCGAGCAAAGGGAAGGAAATTGTTTCTGCTCTCTTCAGACAATTGTGCTTGAAATACAGACTAGGCTACTTGAAGCATGCAGAGCTCCAACTAGAACTAAATTGTCTGAGGACTGCCAAGCGTGATTACACTGTTGAAAAGATTTATACAGAGAGAGATGCACAAGAGAAAAAATTAAAGGGATATGAGAACGGTGTGAGAAAATGTCATGCCATGCTGTGCCATGTCGTGTCATGTCATGCTATGCCATGCTATACAGTGGACAAACAAGCAAGAGACAGAGAACAAACTGAACCTAAGCAGGTAAATCATGCTATTGAGAGGGTTAGTGCTATGTTCTGGTCTCTTTTTCAGTCTTCTAGAAAAGAGTTATTTACTGCTGCATCCATTTTGAGTGGCAGAGCCAGCAGGTCTGAGGAGCAAATTTGGACAATATGTCTTGAGTGTGTCACTTCCAGGGGCCCAGACACAGCCTGGGTGGCATCAGGATTTGCTCTCAGCAGATGTAGCAGCCATCATCCTGAAAGGGAGGCTGAAGCCCATGGGGTAGGGAAAAAAGGGCTGAGTTACATTTCTTATTCTTTTCTGTCTAGCTCTCAGAAAAAAACCTCTGAAATAATAGCAGACATCCCCACACTTGCAGAATGGCAGCTAGAGGACACTTCAAATGACACTTAGGCAACTGAATAGAGGCCTAAATTTCTCTTGATGATAATGAGAGCAAAATGATGTGTTTTAAGCATCCATATTGGTGTGTCAACAATGTGAGTAGAAACTGAAGTTCTGAAACTGTCTGAGAGGTGCTGAGCCATGAAGCTTCCAAAGGCACTCACTCTTGTCACTGTAGGCAGGGGAGATTCATACCTCCTCCTCTTTGGTCACCCCTCAGACAACAGAGAACAGCACTGGTGTTGGTGGAGTTACAAACTGAAAATAAATGTCCTGAAGAAATTATGTTACTTCCCAAATTGAGAGGGGTTTTAAACAGAGCTGTCTGACAGTGGTGCCATACTTTGGTGTGCACACCTGTGGGCCAGGAAAGCACCCTCAATCCTGCATACCCCAAGCTGCCCCGCTGGGTGAAGTCACCAGGATGCCCACTCTCCCATTACTTGTGATACAAAAAAAGACCAGTTAGTGCTCTCTTTGAACAAAATATCCAACACAGGTACTCGGGCACTGGGACTAAACAAGAAGCCAGACTGGAAAGGTTGTGACTGAATTCAGTTGATGCAAATTACCATATGAAAAAAGCAAAGCAAGAAGAAATCACAACTATACATATTCATCAAAGCTTTCTTCCCCAGATTTCAGACTGAGTGAAATCTAGGCATTATTACGAGACAGTTAGGTATTAGGAAGCTTTTTTGTACCTAGTTTCTTATCCCTTGATACAGGACAAATATTTGTTCTCATTTGTCTCAGCTCAAGGCCCCAGGTCACTCTAAATTTAGCCAACCTATTGCCAATCTGCAGAGTAAATACAACACATACTATATAAATATTTTTCTGAATTGCCAGAAGGTTCTGTGATCTGATAGTATAATTTAAAAATTTTAAATTGCAAATAGCATATTAATTTATACAAAAAGTTATAGAAGAGTAAGACAACAATACTTGCTGTGACACAACTGTGTCTACAGTAACGTACAACAAATGACTTTGATAAAAAAATTCAAACAGATTATGAGATGCTAGCTGGAATCTGGATTTTGAAGCATTATTACTACCACAGTAAATGGGCTGAAAAAGTGATGAGACAGAATTTGGTAGATATTAAGCCTGGTAAAGAAACAAAGGAGAATAGTAAAACATACTTAATTAAATTAATCAAAATGAAATTGATTTTCTGTTAGACCTCCAGACCCTTCCCCAGCTCTGCTGTCCTTCTCTGGACGTGCTCCAGTACCTCAGTGTCCTTCTTGTAGTGAGGGGCCTGGAACTGGATGCAGGGTTTAAGGTGTGTCCTCACGAGTGCTGAGTGCAGGGGAATGATCACTGCACTGGTCTTGCTGGCCACAATATCACTGATAAAAAATAATAAAAAAAAAAATTATATGTTTTATGGTTAGCACATTTTGTAGGAAACTTATTTTCATTACATAACCATGCTGGATATTTAGCAAGATTTAAATTTAAAAAAATCAAACAACTTAGAAGTGAATATAAACTACAAGAACAGTTGAAACAAAGCACTTTTCCTTTGCATATACAGGTACAAAAATGTATGCTATATATTTGAGAGGGGACAAGCCATACAGCAAATGTTATCAAGTGAAGATTTGACAAACCTTTGGGGAAGGAGACTATTGTATTATTTGTTAATTTTTAAGATAAAATCTGTCAGTGCTAGAGACAAAATATAAGAAGAAAAGATTATGTGATCTGGTATTCCATTTCTGTATTCTTATTAGCTCACTAATGTGATCATTCTGGACAATATGCCTCTTGATCTTGCCTAAAAATAGATGGTGACTGACTAATAGGCACTCGAATCTACTTTTAGAATGATCTGACTAAAAAACCCTAAGCTCTATATCTCTGGGATAAGTGTACATTTAGACATTTATTATATATGCTTGTGCGATATCTATTTATTAAACATACGGCCTCCTTATCAGCTATTCAAAGTAAGAGATTCAAAAGTGGCAGACTGGTTATAATTGAGATGCACTGCAGGCTTTTTTTTGTCACAAAGCGCTTCACATTTCGGCATTACCACTCTACTAATATGTTAGATGCAGTTCACTCAAAATGAGAGTTTAGTAATGTATTTTTCTGCTAGAAATAAAACAGCTGTGAGATGTTTCTCACAAAATAATGGCTTTTGAGATGAATGGTTTTTATACAAGTAAGATTTTAGAGTGCTTGCCTAGAATCAGTAGCAATTGTGAAGATTTAATTGGGATTAGTGATGTTTTATCTCACAGAAATCCATTAAGTCTTGTTTGAAACAAGAAATTCATAAATTCTTAGAGGTAGAATTGCATTATATATTTTTTGCTGTAAGTTCTTCTTTAATCAAAAAGTGATATTATTCCCAGTATCCTTAAACTAAGCAATTTCCTTCATATTTTATTACTCTATGTGCTACCATTCTTTCGCTTAGACTCAACATGTCTTGCAAATCATGGAAATAATATTATCTTCATTTTTCATAAGGAGAATTTTTCATAAATGGAATTGAATCATAGAGAAAATAAGTGGTTTGTCCAATCTGGCACTGGAAGGTCATGGAAGGATCAAGGATCAATGCTGAACTTTCTGCTGGATAGGATCAGAGTATGCTGCAAATCCATGAAAATGTGAACATTAGCAGTTAAATGAATGATATGAAATTATAAAGGCAATGATGTTACAGAGCAGCATACTTCAGATCTTGCATTTAATGATGCTGTGTTTTTACAAGTGGGTGTGTCCACTTAGAGCCATGGGAATCAAATTCCACAAGGCAGCTATTTAAGTTATGGGTGCATAGACTCTCTGTGCTTGAGTCTGACTTTTGTTACCATGAGGTCTTGGCTTGGCTGTAAGGAGCTGATCTTCTCCCCTGTCCCTGTATCTACTGCCCTCTGCTTCTGCTTTTTATTGTTTGTTTATTAGCCTAAAGAGTGGAACAGTTCACACCAAAATTTAGATGGTCAAAGGTGGCTGAGTAAAACCTTGCTGAGTTGAATGGGGAAGTTCAAATCTCACAGAGTTACTCTGCTTGCTTTCAACCAGCTTGGGCAGTCATGTGTGGTTTGATGAGTCATGGGTGAGCTTTTTCAGAACTGTAACAGCTGTAATTTTCATGACTTTATTTTTTGGAAAAAAAAAAATTAGTTTGCTTAGTCTGAGTGATCTGCCTCTTACTGTACACAAATTATAAAACTCCCCTGCCCCATTATGTGGCTACACTGGTCCTTGTAGATAATTAAGTCTGAAAGTCAAAGGTTGGGAATGTAACCTTGACCTCAGAAGTGGATATAGTAGATAAAAGATATAGACATTCCAGCTTATGTGATACAGAAACAAATTACACTGTTTAGTGTCTACTCACAATCATAGATCTACCCAAGAAATACAAAAGCTACTTAGACCTCTCCCCTTAAAAAAAAAAAATTAAATTAATTAACAAAGTGGTCAAATACTTAGCGTAGTCTGTTTCACAGTACATTTCCAGTGGTTCCTTTTATTAATAGTTTGTGGAAATCTGTGGAAGCTTCTCCACTCTAGAATGCAAATTCTTTTGTGTCTTACTCCAAAATGTAACCAGAGAAGGCAACATGCCTGGTCTCACAGCTTTTACCCTTCGCATCACAGACTTCTGGCTAACATGTTTTCTTAGGAAGTGCAAGCTCTAGATACAAGTTTGCAATCTGACCCTAACTCTCTTCTTAGATTACTCAGGCTGAAGGCAAACTCTGTAGAGATACCCTTTGTCCTCCTGTTATGGCTGATTGTACAGCCAGCCCCACGGTGCTTATGAAGCACAAATGGGCAGGCCAGGCCAGCCATGGCTGTAAAACATCTTGTTATGACACTCGTGAATTGCCAGTTTAGTTTTCTCTCAGGGCTGTTTCTGCATTTCACATCTGGTGAAAGCCAGCAATGACCCTAAAAGTGAGGGCTGCAAATTCTTGTGTGTGTTCTGACCAGAGCACCCACCTGGTTTCTCATGGAGCGTGGCAGCTCCCACCTGTGTTTCTGGATCCTACTGGGGCTTTGTCCACTCATGCACAGGTGCAAATGCTCATAGCCAGAAGTGGAACAGGAGGAGCCCTGGGCCTTGCAGGACCTTACAGGAACCGACTGATCACTTCAGCTGCCTGCAGAGGCCAGGTACAGGCTGAGCAGTCACTCAAACACAGCTATCCAAAGTCTTGCCCTTGTTATATGCAGGATCTACAAGGGACTATGCCATTCTAATTTTTATCCCCACAATACCTCAGTGCTCACAAGAGAATAGTTACATGAAAAACCCTTCAAATAAAAGAAAAAAAGCCCTCAGAACTGGACAGCTTCTCTGCTGATTGCTCAGCAACATTTCAGCATCCCACAAGTACTAAATGTCTGTGTTGTGATGATCACAATGCCTTTACTTCATTGCTTCATTGTGTTACCTAGAACATTCACTAGTGATAGAATGAAAATAAGCTAGTTTTTAACATTTTTTTCACAAGATCACACTGATAATAAATGTGCCTATCACTGTTACCAATTCATTTTCCAGGTTGTCGGTACTGCAATAATTTTTATGGACATGGCCATTTAAAATATGAAAATTTTGCTAATTGATTCAATATCAGTTGTTCTTAACTTCCTCTCACTTTTAATTTTCTTGGCAATACTGGACTTAATAATAAGATAAGCATTAAGCATAATTTTACACTGTCTCATCTTAGAAATGTCCTTTTTTCAATGTACATTTGTTTGTTCGTCCTTTGTAGTAATACCAAAATCATAAAAACACTTTGCAGGTTTATTCCATCAAACTGAAAGTATGAAAGTAATTCAGTGTGTTTCATTCCAGACTGGGTTTTCTAGGAATAGAGACTAGGGGAGATTGTTGGTTGGATTTTCGTTAGTCAGGGAGTGTGGCTAACCAGAAAATCAAATCTCTTTAATAGCAGTTTCTAAATATTCTTCTCTGTGTGACATAACATGACCCACAAGCCTAAATATGCTCCAAGCCACACCCTATAAATGAAAGAGGCTTCAGTAATGAGGTTAAATGAATCCAGCTTGCTTGAAACTAAGAAACGTCAGCCCCATTTCTACAGGGCAGAAGAGCTATTTGGCTTATTCCTTTAGAGGTAAAAAAACCCAAACAAACAAACAAACAAAAAACCCAAAACCAAATAAACAAAAAACAACAACAACAACAAAAAAATAAAAACCCAACAAACAAACAAACAAACAAAACAAAACAAAAAAAATACCCCAAGGCAAATAACAGCATGATTAGATGTGCTAGATGTTCTAGCCAGCTTACAAGAAACATGCAACTTATGCCTTATTGCTGTCCAGGCTGCTGCAAGTAGACACAGCTAACAAATTCTGTCTTTTCAAGCCACTTTTTGTTTAAAGATATGCTTTAGATCTAGACCTAAAGGCATATTGAAACTTCAACCCTTTGCCTTGCATCCTTTGAAGACAGAACATGGTCAACCTGGAAATTGAAACCCTTCTTTCTTAAGTGTAGCCTTCTCCTAGGGCTCTGGAGGGCACCTGCATGGGCTTGCTTGTTTACAAGCGCAGAATGAGACAAGAATCACATTTTGTCTCTGCTGGCTGAAGAAATTACCACCACTGCTTTTCCTCTGGAGTCCTTTGCTCCCTGAGATCTGCTGAAGTTTTGTGCACATGAGGACCCTTTGACTCATCTCTGTCCGATTGAGGTTGATGATTCAAATAGTTCATATTTGATAAGTGTCCTCATTTTGATAAGGAATGATTTCATGAAGGGCTCTGAGGAAACAGTAGCTGACAGCAGAAGCTATCAACAAACAGATGAGACAGTTGCAGACCAAGGGAAAAGATGATTACTTTAGATCAGTCAGAAATGAGCATAACCAAACACTAACACTGCAGAACTAATCTAATCTGAAGTGCCCCATTACTAAGTTGAGGGGTTCTCACCTCTCCAGGCCCTGGCAGCTGTCAGACTCACAGTTCAACAGGTATAATTTTGCCAAGTTAACACACATGGCCAAAACGCAGCTCATAAATTGTCACTGTCATCCTAGCCATCACAGCAGTCTGTACTGTAGTTAAATGCAGTGTTCCTTATGATTTATCATAATAGTGTGGGAAAAAACCCCAAACTCAAACAGTTTGAAAATTAATAAAGGAAATATAAGAACTCCATGTCCATGTGGAAAAGAAAAGAGAACTATATTAATTTGAACTTAGTCTTCATATAACAAGGTTTGTCAGTACTGATAATTCAAAACATGAGTGGATTTGTCCTAGAAAAGGAATTAGAATGAAAATCCTAGCCATCATTCAAAAGAGGGCATAGAGGAAGGTCTGAAAGTACATTTAATTTTTCAGATTTCCTGCATTATAGGGTAAAATTAATATGTAATCCTCTTAAAGACTGTGTTTTAAATTAGCAAATTATGTTATATTCGAAGAAGTGATAAATAGATTACAGTTCTACTGGCAGAGAAAATTATAACATGCAGCTCTTTGATAGTCCCTTTCAGTGCAGCAGAGGGATGGGGGCCTGCCCACACAGGAACGAGCTGAGTCCCACAAGAAAAAGCAGCCACAGGATGCAGCTCTTCTCTGACTTGGCCTTTGTGATTGCCTGGGGCTGCTCCAGGAGGCTGCTCACAGAATAATGAGTTGGGTTCCCACTCTAATTGTCCCAGGGAGAAATCTTCTTCTGGACTACAGAAGAAGCCTGAAAAGATTAGATCCTCACAGTTAAATACAGGCTTCATCTACAAGCTTCCTAATGTCCGTTTTTTCTTTAATGATTACTGCTGATGTCTTATTGTCCAGCGTGCTCAAACACATTCACATAACTCCCTGCACTTCCACAGATGCAGATATCTCAAAAGAGTCTTGATGTATTACACATTTAGAAGAGGAAACACTCACATCTTGGGAGGTCTGTTCTACATAGAGATGTGAATGTGTGTATTAAACAGAGAAGCCACAATGGGCTGCAAATATTCTGTTGATATCCATCTGAACTATTTCTGGCACAATGCTTTTCTCCCTTCTTAGATGAAACTCCAGTTGCAGAGCAGATGGGAAGAGAAAGCTCTGTAATTTAACTCCCAGTACTAATTTACTCAAGAAAGACAATAACCAAACAACACTTACTGACCACCTGCTTTATTCTGTGGTGGAAATTTAGTGGACTAGAATGAAGTCCAGAAGAAAGGAGAGGAGTCAGGAAAATAAGGGACGTCTACCCCAGTATACAGTATTTGCTTTCTTCTGCTTTTAATTTTGTTGTTAAAAGAAAAATATTTCCAGTGGTACAAACACCACTGAGCTCTTTGAACAGAGAATAATCAGAAATATGAAGTGTGACACTTCCCAAAATCAAAGAAAGAAATTTGATTCTCTTTCATATGACATCTTTCTTCACCTCCCATTTGTCTTTCTTCCTGTATTCTTCTCCACCTTCAGGAATTTCCTTTTAATGAAAGAGCAGAATATTTCAGAAGGGTTATGGGCTGTCATGTCATTATCTGTGAGTCCAAAAGCTTGACATTCTCTCTTGAGAACGAGTTATAAAACACTTGCAGAGATGGACATGCATCTGAAACCAATTTGAAGGTTTTTGCTTTGATGCCACCATTTACTTCCTGCATTTTATTATGCTTTTGTAGCCCTTCACTTTCATAATTCCCATAGGCATCAGCAAACAAGGTTTAAATTGAAATGTATTTGCCTAAACAGGTATTTTCTATCTCAATTTACTTGTGACAAGCTTAATGAAATCATATGAACAACATGAACTTGTATACCAATTAGCTTTCAGAAACTGCCTGCTTATGTTCAAAAATTTAGGTAGCAGACTTCTTAGGTCTCAAAATATGCGGACAATTTGTGATATCATTAGCTATCTGCATATTCAAATTATAGGACTGCTTTCTGTTTCTTTGCTTCTCTGTATTATTGCTCAGACAGCATCACACAGAGAATGTCAGAAAAGCCAGGAAATGGAATTTCCTGCTGCCTTGAAGAAACTATAGGAGAAACAAAGAGTGCCACATGTAGTATTTGTACCATATACTGACATATGCAAAAAAAAATGGCCATGTCCTCTGCCTGCAATAAAATCAAATTATTGTCAATTTAAGAATATCCTTTCGGCATGACCTTTGTGCTTGAAAGTAAAACAAAGAACAGGGTCGAGGGAAGAAATTAAGCTAGAGGGAAAGGTATGTTTTCTAGGTAAGCAAATACAGTATGGTAACAAATAATTTCCAGAAACATTTGAGCATAGGCTATTCTTCATGTATAGGACACTTCCTGGTATCTTGAAAAATATCCCCTTAACACAGAGGAAGAATTTTTCAGAGTAAGACAAGGAGATGGCTGTGCTAGAGTAAAGAAGGACATGATCAGTCTGAGCAACACAAAGATCCAAGGCAAAGTCAGTTTTTAAATACATCATGGTGCATATCCTGTTTCAAAATTAGCTCAGTAGAGTGCTGTAATAAAACACACTTCTCATTAATTCGACTTTTTCTCATCAGTGTTGTTAAAATTCTCATCTGACAAACCTTTTTTCCCTTACCTATTCTCTTAACTATTCAACTAATGAACATTTTAAATTCCGGATTTTTTTTCTCTTTTCTTTTTTTTTTGTAGTATATTTTTAATAGATTTTTTTGTTTGCAAGGCAAAGATACAGACAGACCCATGAGTTATTAATGAAAAAAATTAGAGAAAAGGTTTGTAATATCAAGGGATTTTAAGAATCCTATATATTCCTACAGTGATCCTGAGACTGTGAGTAGTTTCCTGAGACTGTGCTCTTCAAGCAGAAGAGAAAAAACTTAAAGTGAAACATCAGGATACAAGTTAATTTTGCTGCAAGATTTTCCATTATCTAACATATATTTAGTTTTCAAGAAGGAAAATACATGTTATAAATTGCTTACTTGTAATATAGAACATTTTTCCAAGAACAACCCACCAAACAATCCCTCTTCAAACCACTTTCCCTTTCTCTGCAATCTAGGGTATTTTTTATGAAGAATACTTTTCTTGCTGACTGTAATGGGAGTGTCTCTGTGTGATCAGCTGACAACAGTAACCTTTTCATGATTATTCTGTACTCTAATTATTATTTCATCATATGTCTAGGAAAATAGGAATTAATAGAAAACAGACATGGAAATCACACAGTCTGTATACTGAAACCTATGCAATAGTTTTTACTTCCATTTGCATTAATTTAAGCCAGATTGCGTCCTCTCACTTTAGAAGAGTATCACAAATTTGCTGTGAGGGAGCCCAGCATCCAGCCCCATGGTTTTAAAAATAAATGGGTTCCATTTGTATGATGTAATGGCCAGAATCTTCCGATGTTCAGGGGACTTGAGAGTTAACAGCCTGAAGCAAAATCAGTAAGGCTTAGATCAGAAAGGCAATGTGTTTTGGCCTGTGGAAATAATAAAGCACACATGCTGGAAGGGATCCCAGGGACTGCACACACTCTGCCCTTGCTAATTTTTCATGGCATTTTGCATAAAAAGGTAAGAATACATCTCACTGCGTGAGAACTGTTTGTGCGCGTAGAAATGGCACTTCAGCCTGGAAGCCTTTTTAAGCCTTCACTTTTCTTTAATTCAAAAGTAGTGTTCACTGGAGTTGAGAACAGCACATTACACAACCTCTGTGCCCAGCCTGCAGATTACAGCAGCAATCTCTCCCCAACCACTCTCTGCCAAAGCAGGTGGGCTGTAGGAAGAGGTGTGCTTGCATATTGTGGGATGCTTTCAGACTGTTCAGGCAGTTTCTCCTTTAGGTTATGTGAGAGGTAGCAAAGGGAATTGTCTCTGGTACTTAGGCAGCACCATGAACTTGCTGATCATTCATTAAGGTTTCTAGAAAGGGATTTCTCTGATGACATGTAGACATTTGTTTTATAGATAACTTAGTGTGAAATGGTGAGTTAGACCCTCTCTGGTCAAGGGACACAACCAGCACTTGTAGGGTGTTAGGAGACCCCAAACACAGTAGCCTGATAGAGTCAAGGCTGCTGCAACTCCATGTCCCCGTATCCAGCCAGAAAAAAGTCTGTGCATGTACACTCAATATGTGTGCTTAAATTCATGGGAAGCCACATAAATCAGCAGAGACAGAAACCACAAAACCCACACAATACAAAGAGCACCACTGCCCTGATCTTTTTCCCTCAGCCAACATCCAGACCCTAGTGCTCCAGAAGCAAGGACCTCAGATTATTCCAGTCCACTTTGACTCTCCTGTACACTTCTGATTGCCTCAGTGTTTGGCTTTCAAGATTCTTCTTGTACTCTCAGACAAGTCTACCTGGAGGTTCCCTAGTGCATACACACACCAACACTCACACCCACACAATGAGATCCCTCTTTTCCCCCACTGCTGACACCACAGGAATGTGACCCCCTACATACGACCTTTTGTCCCTCTTTCAGTTGCTGGTACTCAAACCTCCCTACACACTGCATGTGGAGCCACCCTGACCAGAAGAAATAAATAGAAATGGAATTAAATGAGAAAACAGGGCATATAGCTGTGATCAGACAAAATTCGTACCTGTGGCTGGGCAAGTCTACCAGTCAGAAACCTCTATACATGTGACCTACACATTTATTTCCATATTCATTCTACTGTACCTCTGATACCTCCCCAAACCATACTGATCCCTTTCTTTCCCCACACTCCATTCTTCCCTAAATATCCTTCATACAAAAGTTTGTACAAATCCAAGATAATTTTCTCTTGCACCCCACAATGTCTGCCAGACCCTTGCAGGGAGTAACCCCCCTCAGAGTGTAAAGGTGATGGAGGAAGCATGTGCTATTGACCCACTGATTGGTGTCATGTCTGGAAAATCTGGCTGATGCTTTGAGATAGTCCTGGAATGAGCTAGATCCAGGTGCTTCATTTTCTCTGTTCAGGTTATGGGGTTCCTCTGCCTGTCACTGTTCCAGTGTGCTCCATTGTGTTTGGGGAATGAGCCTTTTGACACATAGGTCCAAAACTGTTTCAAACTTGATGGTAACATCTGAAAAAGATCAACTGGATGATGACATAAGAGTTCCCAATCTCCCATTGGATGTCTCTGTAAATTAGATAGTCATGTGAACGTCAGGGCTGGTGGTTGTGCTAAATATAGCAAACTGTACTTAGTAGGGAAGAGGACAAATATTTTCCTCTTTACACCAATGTAGATCCTCTTCCTCTAAGACTTCACTTTTATCACCATAAGCCACCCCATTCTTGCTTGAAGGCAGTTTACATTTATGTGTCCATCCCATGTGTTCTCAGAGACCCAGCCTGGTAAATAATCCTCACTAGATTAGGATTGCTTTCATATCAGAAGAGGTTTAAATACTTAATGAACATGAAGAACTCCAAGTTATAACAGACAATTCTAATCAAGATGGACTAGCTGAATAAAGGAAAGAATTGTTATTAATTCTGCTATATTTATGGAGGCAAGGCTCTATTATTCTGTACTACTGATTTAGGTTAATCAGCTTTAATGCAACCTGAAAAAATGTAGAAAATACATAATTAGGACATCACAAATATATAAATCTATCAAAATACCACAGAATTTATCAGAAATATTTCAAAGCCACCCTTTTTACAGACAACACTATTTTTTAATTAGAATTTTATAAAGCATAGCCGATGGACATTTTGGCAAATAAAATTCCCACTATGAGTTTAAAAGAACATTCTGTGTTTAATCTTTCCAGATGTAGATGAATATAGATGATTGTAAAGAACATGATTTATAAACATGGGTGAATGTTTTAAGGAGAAAAATGTATTCTTCTAAAGACTAATTGTCATGCAAGTGTGACCAGAAAGCAGGAAAGTCTCCTGCTACATCAGTCTATATATCATGGAATATGGAGTAAGTCAACGTATACATACCTCTGCCTCATAATATGCTAATAAAAAAAATAACCCACAACCAACCAAATAAAAACAAAACAACCCAAACAAAACCAAAACCAAACAAAAAAATAATCCCCTGAAAGCAGAACTTTCTTAAAGAAGGGATTGTTTAAAGATAAATTTTATTTTACCAAAACTAAGGAATTTTCAGTTATTTCTCATTTCAGCCAACTTTTATCTAGGGGAACCAAGATCTTCTCAGCACTTAAGAAGAAAAAAAAAATTGTAATTTGATTTGCTGTACTTTTACAATGATGGAAGTAATTTCACTTATACCAGTACAGGTGAAAGGGAAGTAAGCCTGATTATTTTGCTTGGAATTGATGAGAGCTCATCTGAACAGTCCAAAAGAGATCAAGGACCATGTTAATAATTAAGTAACATTGATATTGATGGGTTTCAGCACTGAAGCTCATTTTCTGACCCTTTTTCACTTACCAGTACAGAGGAGGCTTTCTCTCCACGCTTTAGAATTGCCTAAAACAGAGTTCCAGCCACTGTCTGCCTTACTATTTTATCTTTCCTCTCTGAAATAAACCTTTGACATGGCTGTGGTTTGTAAGTTGCAGGGTCACCTTCGACCCACTAATTACAGAAGATCCCAACACAGAACTCAAGGAGCGCTTCTACTTGTTATGCTCATCTCGAGGGCAAACCCATTGGGAAATGATGAGGAAGCAGTGACAGTACTGAATAAACTGAAAGAACTGAATCTTAAGAAGACAGGAAGTACCATTTCAACTGTAAATTGTAGGATGACACTGAAACAGTTCAGATTAGATGTGAACCCCCTTCTACTATAGATAAAACACATCTTAGAAGAGCTATCCTAAGAAAGGCGTAATTTCCTTCCTCACAAATCCTGAAACCCATGTCCCATCCATCCTGAGAGAAGAGCAACAGAAACAGTTCTCAGAAAAGGAAAAAAGAATAAATGATGCCTTCCTAGTATGAAACACTTTTCTAGGCATTTCATTGTTGGACAATTTCCAAATGTCACAGATTAATTAGATGGCAAAACTTCCCTTGACATCCATGGCAACAGGAGCATTGAATGACAAACGGAAGGGCAGGTGAATCTAGAAAGAATATTGTATCATGTCTTGCTGTGATGGAAAGAGCATTGGCATCTGCCACCTGGTCTGGTTTGAGGTTTTAACAGTAGTTTTAAAATGTGGATTTAAATGAAATTGCAACTGAAATATTACATAAAAAATAAACCAACTTCCTTCCTCTCTAAGTACAAAAGCTATTTATAGTAGTTTTTGCGCTGGTACTGAATAGTGTTTTCCAGGGGGAGAACCACCCCCACATCAATAACTGGATAATCATATTTTAGTAGCCGAGAGACCTATCCAGTTTTAATATGGCCCAAATTTTTGGGGTTTAGTGAAGGTGTAGGAATGGAAGGAGAACTTAGTGGAGTTGTCAGGATCCAACTGGTATGGAAAGTTTAATTGCTGTGATAATTTCAATATTGTCAAGATAGCATTTACTCAAAGACAGTGCTAGCACTTTCCTAGGAATTTCCAATTCTAGTTCACCAATGTCACCTCATGCCCTCAGGTCCACCCATCCAGTGGTGGACACAGGATGGGTGGACACCTAAGACCTCCCAAAGATGAACACACACTGGATAGTTACTTCAATCAGTTAGCCTAACAGATTCCCATTTGGGAATGCAATTTTTGGTTCACCATCTAAAAGTTTTGGTCAGACACTAGGATAAAGCACTTTATGTGAAAGGAAGATACCTAAAAATTATTCCTGAATCACAATCTCCACGGATTAAAAAAGAAGCACACTCTGTATGAGAGGAAGAAACATAATCTTCTGAAGAGCTTCCTTGAGTTTTTTCTCTCTTTTTATGCATGTTATATGATTCCTGTATATCACAGGGGACCATCACAGGAACATTTCTTACCTTCGATCTCATGTTCAAAGAGTTATTTCACTTGTATACCAGTAAGGATGGTGATGTAAGGCACTGAGATTTCAGATTTGAAAATAAGGCTGAAAATAACAACATCAAGGGTGTAAGAAATAGAACTTAATTTATCTAAGGAAAAATTATACCAGATACAGTTTCATTGAAAGTGCAGCCTCTAGAAAAGAGTTATAAATTATTTGAACTTCATGTGTGTAAGAACAGGATTTGGCTCTAACCAGGACAGACGATTGCGATCGTTCTGTGTCTTTATGCAGTATATTACTGGCAGAGTCTGAAAAAACGCCCATTGTCACAATATTTGAGAAAAGCCTAAAAGCTGGTTTAATTTATTAAAGACATCATCCTACATGGGTTTTTTTGTTCAGTAGGCACAAACCAATGAATTTTCTTTGAATTATTTTCTTTCCTTTTTTCTTTTGCTGAGATTAGCTCTCTATTGGTTTAGATTTTTGGCTGTTGTTTTCTCTTTTTTTTTGTTTGGTAGGTTGGTTGGTTTTTTTACATTTGTATCTGTAAAAGAGTTAGAGTTAGAGGCGCTGGTCTATCCAGCCTAAAGTAAATAAATCCTTTCATTCCTTTCCCATCTTCATGTCTAGAACCCCTTCTGAAATAAATAGAGAAAATGTTGAGATTCATACATTACTAATATCTGCAACTAAAAAGTCACAGATATGTTAAACTATTTAGAAATTCTAGAGATGATGAGCATTTTCTGTGAACCAAAAGTGGGCAATCAATTTTGTCAGGACCTTCTGTGCAGATAATATGCCAGTCTTTCACGTAAATAGTTTTGTGGCAGACCATTGAGGTTTGCTTTAAAAAGTCAGCCATCTAGAGGTTACTAAGTTAATTCTTTTCTTTTGAGAGACAATAAAGCTGTTCTGGTATATATTATATCTGTGAACCTGTATTGGCCAATAGTTGATCTTTGGAATCGTTAATTGCCTCTTTCTAGGACTGTGGGATAGTGTACCCTTGATTACAATTATAAAGTTTTCAGAGAATCAGTTACATGGTTAAGCACATGAGCCGGGCTACTACTTTTTTAAAAACAGAAAGTCTGTGCAAGATCAGATTCAATGTTTACAATTTTTTTTCCTCAGTGCACAATGTTGGCAATGGAGAAATTCCAAAGGCGCATAAATGCAACCAAAAATAGGATCTGGTTTAACTCATGTAGATGAGAGCAGGAGGCACTGGTGCTGTATTTACAGACTGGGCAGGTCCTATGCTGTCACTTGAGTCATGTAACCTGGAGGAAGTGCTAAATGGTGGACATAACACCACTCACACTATTCACTGGTTAAAGAAGCCTGTATGTGAAGAAAATAATATCTTACATAATTTGTGACAAACAGTTTTTATTTAAATCATTAACATTCCTTGAGCTGACAGAAGAGATGAGTGAAATAGGCTAGGATAACCATGTATGCATTTCTGCCTTCAGATGAATTGATTTTGTGTGTCTGCATTAAATTCAGTTTTCTCAAAAAACAAAAGTAATGGTAGGTTACTGAATCCTACTTATAAAATGCAGTTCTATGGAGTATAAACAGATATTAATTAAAGGGGTTTGATATGCTTAGATATATGCAAGAAGAATGCGATGTGTGCTGTTTGAACATATCCATCAGTACAGAGAGGTTCTGGTCCTAAATGAGTTGTCTATTTAATTGTTTAAAAGTTGTGCTTAAAAAGAAGTAGGTACTGTGGGCTGGGCGCCAGTTCCCAAATTATTCTTTGTTAGCATTTCTATTTTCCTCTAATTTGCATTTTAAATTTTTTCAAGTTAGAATATACTGAATTTCTATACTTCTAAACTTGCAAATTAGTAAATGCTCAGGAAAGCTCTTATTTCAACTGTATTACACTCTATCCTCCACTCCTCATAATACTGGAGTTGCTGCATTTACAGTATTCATATGTTCACTTGAAACATTTGAGGGTGAGGGAATATTTGCATGACAATTCAGCCACACTACTACCACCAGAGGTGCTTCCCAGTTCCCTAATCTACATGTGCTCTCTTCCATATCCAGAGCTACCTGAGACAGATGCACAGTAATGTGGTCACTTTGCCAGAAATAAGAAGAGCTGGAGCAAACTTGGGAAATTATTTGCCTTAAGAGCCACGACTCCAAGTTACTCCTTGTGAGAAGATAGCACCCAGCAATGGTACTTCATAACTGGTTATATCACACATTATTTATACAGAAGCTTTCTAGTTTTTGGCACTGGTAGATTCAAAATTGATCACAATATGAATGAAATTGCTAGGAAAATATGTCATTCAAGCCCTGAGCAAAAATGTGAAATGCATAAAATTTTCTTAAGAAAGAATGTTTGATGTTTCATCTTTGTATACTAATCAACAAGAAGAGAGGTTTAATCCATGAAACAGAGACCTGATAACAAGCCTGAAGTGTCCAGGTGTTAGAAGAACAATTTACTTGATGGTAGAATTACCTTGGGCATTAGTTTAGGGATTGACAATTCTCTCACATCTAGAGAGAGGTTAAAAAAGCTTGGGAAAGAGGATGCCCACTGACAGTGCAAAAAAAGAATACAGAATTTATGGACCACAAGGACATTTGGCAGAACTCCCAAGATAAGGAAGAAACTAACAAAGCCTTCTCAGCAGTTGTGCTGAAATAATCTCCCAGTAGATAAAAGATAATTCCATCAGGGCTGATTGCTGACCACCCAAGGAACTCGCCAACTCAAAAGAAGAAAAATTCTGAACATGCAGACTAATCAGCATGAGAATTTAGAGAACCATTAACCAATAGAAGACAGAATACTAATTAATAAGAGAACTAGGTATTTTGTAGCCAATGAACAATAATTCTTTGCTAAAATAAATAAATAGTAAAAAGTTTTGATAGCTGCTGTGCTTGGTTTGTGGAATACCACCGGTCACTCAGGCTGCCCAACTCTGAAATAAGTAATCAATGTCTCTCTGAAATGTGTAGTTATTGGTTTGTTGTACTCTGGGTAAGAAATCTGAATTTTATGAACAAAAATATACTTTGGGCACTGTAAGATCTAACTTGAAAGCACCTCGTTTCCACTGTGATGTCTAAACCCCTGCTTTAGGGAAATGGATTCTTCTTATAACCAGAGAAAATAATTGGTGACTCACACTGCGACTCCCCAAATCAATCATTCTGAATTGCTTAAGATCATGGGGAGAGGGACAGAGAGAAAAGGGTGGACCTCGCTCAGCAACCTCAGAACATGTTTTTTATTCCACGGGTGTTTAAAAACCCAGGAGTCTCTCCTGCAAACTCATATGCCTTCTTTTTCTTTCTCCTAAAATGAAATATAGATCACTGTTCAGGCAGAGGAGAAAATGGGCCGGCCTTGCTGGAGGACAGATCACCATGTATACTCATCTAACAGCTTCACTGAAACACCACTTAAAGCAGTCCTCAGAGACAGCTATGATTGATAGACACATTGTCTCTTCAAGATTGTGTTAACTCAGTTGGAAGGGTGGAAGGGTGGAAGAATATGCAATATGCACAGTCCCACAAAAAAAAGGTGTATTCCTTTAACAGAAGGTGAATCAAGGTGAAACACAAACAATCAGACTGCGAGACAGAAGCAGTCTGAAATGCTGCTCTGATTAATGTATCAAGGAGAGTCAGAAACATCACAGCCTAGGTTTTAGAGATGGAGAAATGGCAGAGCTTTGTCATGGACACAGGTGTCCTATAACCTTGCTAGATAAAATATTTTTGTTTAGGTTACACTTTGGTAACAGAAAAAAGGCTGACTTTTGCTACCAAACTGGACCTACAGCAATGTTTTATAAAACAAGGTTAGGGGTGGGGTTTTCAGAGAGCTGGTAAACTGCCACCAAAATTACAATGCCTGCATTGAACATCTAATAACAGCAGACAACAACAGCCAGACAGAACATTTTTATAAAATAGCTTGATAGCATGTGAGAGACAGAGTTAATTTTGCCTGTTTTGCCTCAGGAAAGCTCTATCCTGCAAGAGCAGGTTGAAAAGTCCTCCATATAAAAATCCCCCTGTGGCCAGTCTATTGGTTGGTGCTTGTGGTACTCCCTGGAAACCATGAATTTGGATGACTTTCAGAAGTAGAAGTATCCTCCTCTATATGTGAGAGTGATGTATCCAGCTGGCTCTTCTGGGAGGAAAGCATCACTTCCTCCTCCCCAGGAGTTCCCAGAGAAAGCCCTTTCCACCACTGTGTGTTTGTTGTAAGGGTTACAATCCTGCACACTCCAAGGTGTTGCCTAGGTTAGGTGTATACTGTTGCATTGAAAAGAGGGTTATGTGAAAGGGTGAGCTCAGACACTGACCATCCATGGGGTTAAATTCCTGTTGCTGATTTGAACTGCTTAAACCATCTCTTTCCATTAGAGAGAGGCTTGCTGTAACATGGTTTCTCCTCAGCAGCACAGACATGAGCCACTATTTCCTCTCCACCTGACCCTTCCTGTTTAGCACCACTGCACAATGAACCCAAGGGGACAGGAGACAAACAGTGTCTCTGGTATCTGTGGAGAAATTAATCTGCTTTAGCTTAGGAAACCACAAGTCAAAGTCTATGTACTTTTGCTGGCGTGGCTCTACAGTTGATGGAGGAACAGTTGCCTATGGAGGTGACACAACTCATCCCAGGATTGGTATCTGCACTGTCAGCTCCCATTTTACTCCTAGATCCTGAAATCCAGATTATCTGCATGGGATACCTGCCTTTGAGGGCCTGATGATGAACACCAAGTATTTTCAGCAGGGTGATCCTGCCTGGACAGGCAGTATGGCATACTGCACCCAAGATCATCCCAGAATCACAACCTGGCAGACCTCACACTCTGATGTTGCTCAGCCACCCTGCACCCCAGTGTTGCCACACAACACATTCACATGGCAAAACAACCCCCCTGATTATTTCAGCTGCTTTGAGTTGAATCCCACCCATTAGAGCATTATTTATGTGGCACCATGAAAGACCTGGAAAAGGCTGGGCCAAAGCTGGCCGTGGGCAGCTTTCATGAAAAGGTAACAAAAATGTGCACATCACACCTGGTTTGGGGTTTTCTCCCTAGGGTGGTGATGTAGGCAGTGCAAAGCTGTGCTAAAATGTGTGCTAAAAAGCATCACCCTCTTGAGTGCCTGTTCTTTGTACACAGGGTATCTAGGGTGACATGTTCAGATTCAGAGATCTAACTTTTACATTATTACAGATGAACCTTGAAAAGATTTTTCAGGACAAGAACATTAAAAGGGCTCAGGAGAAGATAATTTCCAACATAATAAACAAACACATTAATCCTTATCAAGTGGCATAACATTTCTACCCATACTGCCCATGCATTACTTACTATATTAAGGAAGGCTCCTCTGCTGAAGAGCAAAACATAACAAAATTGCTCTGAAAAAGCAGTTAATATTTATTATGCTTGTGACACCATGAGAGTTTGAACAACTGATTTGACAGCTACAGTTGATGGTAATAGACTTAGAAGCCATTAAAGATTTGATAGCACAAAATAGGGCCTTCCATTCATCACCTAGTTCTGCCTAACAAAGATATGATACTTGATGTATCTACACTTTATGAAAAGCCCAGGCTGCAAGCATACTCTTGAGCCCTAAATCATCTTATACAGTTATGCTATAGAGTATAGAGGAAACCTGCATTAACATGGGATGACCATAAATTGATGTGTTTCTTTCCATAGCTGGACACGTCAGGCTTGACCCAACTGTAAATAAGCGCCTGCCCTCGTGGTCTCATAATAGAGCTACTTTCTGGTGGACAAATTAACCTTGGGCCCTTTTTTTAAAAAAACCACCTTGATATTATATGATGTAAGAGCAAATACGAGTTTAAGAGAGTGGGATTTATTACTGCTTGGGACATGTGTAGTCTATCATTGCCTTGAGCCCTGGTTGTGTGGAACTGCAGAACTGTGTCAGGCACACCTAAGCATGTATAGATTACAGATTGCATAGATAACCATACTCCCAGATTTTATCCAGTCTGGACACTCAGGTTTTGTTTCACTTGCTCAAAACAATGGCTTTAGAAATCATATAAATTCCATGGGGATTTGTATGCAGACTGAATGCTGCAGTTTTGATTTGAAATATTTGCAAATGAACCAGTCCCTTCAGGCTCATGATTAGATTTGTCTTACAAGAACTCACTGCACCATCACCTAAACATTACCCTTGTCTCTGGTTGATAAAACAAACATTTTCTGCATCTTCAGAACAGACTGAGTTAAACAATCTCAAGGCTTTTTACAATTCTATGTGAAAAAAAGCTAATAATGATTTCTTGTTCCAGAGAAAGAGCAGATCCCCTCCACAGGCTTAGATGCTGTTTGAATCTTTAAGCTTTTAGGAATCAAAGGCTAGGTTCAGTTGGAAAACTTGAGAGCATTTGATTTGAGACAGGAATGTTTTACAGAACTGTAAACTATTTTGAGAACATGGTTGTGTTTTCTAAACATTCAAGTAAAAGGCTTTGGTTTTCTAAACATTCAAGTAAAAGGCTTTGGTTTGCAAATCATAAAAAGTAATGTAGGAAGTGATCACATAAAATTTTTATGGTCCTTTACCCTGCCAATGCTGGATAGGAAATAGTGAGCCAGCAGCCACCTGTGCAGTGAATTTTATTTCTAAAATATGAAGAGGTTCTCTTAGTAGAACCTCCTGGCTAACATAGATTTACCTTGTTCTCCTTTCTCCTTTACTACAGATATTATAACGTTCTATCTTTGTCACTTAGATCTGCTCTTCACTTTCTAATTGATGCAAGGTCACAAGGGATACATTAGCTACAAATGTCTGTTAAATCCAAGGAGAAAATCTTTGTTCACTACTTTTTTTCAACTACATCCCTTTCTCTACTCAGTTCTTGGAACCAATTACAATCAAAAGATTTCTACCAGACAAGGACAGAATTAGCCAACTCATATATAAACAGCGGTGCTGAAACCAAGTCTTTTCTCAGTCCTGAGTTTGCTGTGCTTTATCAGGGTTCATAAGCAATATTTGAAGGCAAAACCAATCCAGATTATAAAATTAATATGAACTAAAAATCAGATCATTCTGTGACCATTTAGCATGTCATGACCTCTTCAGCGCTCCCATCACACCAATTCCAGAGAAATGAGATGTAAAAAAACCTATATGTGCCCATTTTCAACAATGCATATCAGGAACCATATGTCCAGTAATCTGTTGAAAGGACAACTCAAATTATCCTATTTACAGATCAGGAAGAGAATGTAAAGAACATTGTAAAGAAGTCATGGTGAACTAATTAATTAATAATTAGAGTGAAGAGCTGCTGTCCTTGAAAATTGACTGAGCTTTACAAATAAAAACAAAGAGGCAAAATGAAATCAGCAGCTGGAATAATAAGCAGAATAAAGAAAACTAGCACTATTAAATTCAGAAATAATAATGCTTGAGATCTGTTGAAATTACCTCAATTTCTCCCTCAAGCCAGCAGTTATTTTTCTCTTAGTGGGAATAGTACAAGGTTGGCAGGTCTGCATCCAACCCACAGTACCATAGCCAGGAGAAAAAACCATCACTGAAAACCTCAACATAAAAGGAGCAGCTGCCTGAAAAAATAAATCACTGCCAAAATACTCAGCCTATTCAAACACAAGCAAAGGAGGTAAATACTAGCAATTGCTAAACAAACCAAATGAAGCAACTGATGATCAGTTCTTGTGGTGCAAGGTAATAACAGCACATGCACATATTCACCCTGCTGTTCCTCTTTCTGAGGGGTAGAGATTGACAGGGGGATTGCTCTGGTTTCAAAAGTTCTTGCAGTGACACTTGCACAAAATAAAAAGATGGAAAAGACATTTTCTAGTTTCAGAAATTCAGGAGAGACCAAGAGGGACATGACTTACAAGCAGAAACAAAAAAGGCCAGGAGGGGAAATTTCAATCTCTTCGTCTGTGGAGATGAGAAATCTGGATGGCATATGACTAAGGTTTGTAAAGCCATGAAACCAGTGGACAAGATAATTTAGAACTTTTGTTCACCAAACTGTGCAAACTTTGAATTACAGACAGGTTTTTAAACCCATAGGAGCTTGATTTAAAACATCTGAGTGAAAGTAACTCTCTCCAGAGTGTACTGAGCCTCTGCAATTAAGAGTTTGTGGATGCAGATGATATCAGCAGGTTCAGAAAAGTGTTAGGCAACTCATCATACACAATAGGTCCATAAAGAGATACTACAGGCAGAAGTCATATAGTTCTAATATTTAGAGAGTCATACTCTTTCTAATGTATAGTTTCTAACAAGCCAGATGGGTTTATGAGGAGTACAAGGAGAAGAGACAGATGAAAATGGTGGGGCTTGTCTGCACTACTGAAACAGCATCTCCTACCATCTCTCAGTGGAGAGGGAGAACAGGGAGCTGGATAGAACCATGGTCTGACCCAGACAGGCATTTATTCTGTTCTTATGTTCTTCAGAGTGCCATGAATATGCACACTGTGCTAGGCAATTCATATTCTGTTGACTTCAACTATTTCATTACAAATGATCAAAAAAAGTAAAAAAGAGACTGGTCTAACAATGATCACACTAAGCTGGAATTTGAATTCTCTTCCAATGCATGAATTAGAGCTTGAATAGAAATATAGCTCATCAAAAATGGAAGAAAGAAAGAAAACAGGAAATTATTCTGCTATATTAACATGTTTAATTCTTTATGCAAGCTTTTGTTAGTAGAGCCCATGCAACTGCTACAGTAAAAGGATACAGTTGTTTATGACATTGTATAGAGTCTAGAGGTGGAAAATGACCAGGTAGGAATATGATTATCTAGTATTCAATTTGTGTGTGACATTCAGAAAGCGGCGGGAAGTAAATAAGGATAATTCCATCATTATCGCGTAGTGCTCACACTTTAATGCTTTTGTAATGTACAGTAGTCTTTCTGGGCCTTTCCACAGTAATTGCTGGGTCGACTCTGAGTGCCATCAATATTCTGCTACTGCATTATACTGCATAATGCTAATGGCATTACAGTATGATAGCAGGCAAATAATTACAACATGAAGCAAAGGAAAAACAAGGAAGGGACCCAAGGAAGCACTGGGTAGACTGTATGGCATGACATACATATGAGGTGGGAAGGAAGATGGAAGCACTGCATAGCTAATATTGTCTTCTGTGTGGTTTTAGCTGATGTGTTAAAAAAGGTATTCCACCCAATCTGTTGCCACCAGAAGACTTGATTGAGTGTGTGTGTGTAAATATATGCCTATCCCAAGCACATGAGGAAGACCACTGAAGGTCAGGTTACTATCCACTTCAATAAGAAGTCACTTTCATTCTAGATAATGGCCTGTAACACGGACATTTCTGGAAGTTGAAAAAGAGTATGTGTTCTCAAATTTCAGATACAAAGCCTAAATTGTCTTGATTTCCCAAGGACTACATCATGTTTCATGGTAGAAACAACCAGTATTACATACTTCATAGAGACTTTTCTGGAGGATGTTGACTGCAACCTGTACATAGGCAGAGAAAAATAAAATTGTTTCATAACTGGGCAAGTTAGCTGAAACTTGAAAAAACCTTCATACCTGAAATCAAATGTTCCCTTCATGCAGCAGTGCAAAAGAAGCAGAAAACATCTATACTCTTTTATAATCTCTTTTGCTTACAATTAATTACAATTATTACAGCCAAAACATATCTTAGGACCTTTCTCCTTTACATTCTTTTCTCCAGGCTAAACTATACCAGCACTTTCAGCCTCTCTTGCTTGTCAGACTCTCCAGTTCCTCAATCATGTTAATGGCCCTTCACTGGGCTCCCTCTAGTAAATCTATCTTTTTCTTGTTCTGTAGAGCCCAGAACTGGACACAGCACTGCAGATATGTCTTTGATAGTGCTGAGCAAAGATGAGGAATCAGCTCCCCTGACTGGCTGGCAATGCAGTGTGGGAGGGGAGCTGACCTTTCCTGCAATGGAGCATTGCATTTTTGCCCAGCAGAGCCACTGAATCCTTTCCTGCAAAGCTGGTCTCCAGTGGTTCAGTAACCAGCATGTACTGCTGCACAGGCTCATTGTTCCCCTTGCAGGGGCAAGGGGCTTCATAGGAGAAAGAATTACAGATAACCTTGCCCCGATGAGGCACAGCTGTATCCAATGAGGATGAGTGTGATAAAAGGGGAGGATCCTGAGGAAGGAGAACTGTTGGAATGGTTCAGAAGGACTGGAGGATGGGCTAAATGGGAGAGGGAATTGCTGTTGTGAGGCATTTACTAAGAGGTCAGGATGGGTCTGTAGTCAGAGTCTGCAAGGGAAGCCTACATTGGGAGTTTGCTGTAGTCAGAGTCAGTGAGTAGTTGGAGTCGGGATGGCTGAGTAGTTGTGAAGGAGAATAAACTGGGACCCTTTTCATGCTGACAAACAGGAGTGTGTGTCTTGGCTCATTTCTATCTCAAATATGAGGTCTGCTGCAACAGAACTTGGCATTTCTTTTTGCTGAACTTGATGAGATTCCTGTTGGCCTGTTTCTCCAGAATGTTAAGGTCTCTCTGAAGGCTAGCACAACCCTCTGGTTGGTGTATTAGCCAATGCTCTCAATTTTGCATCCTTCCCAAACTTCTTGTGTCTCATTATTCCAGGTCAAAGAATTTGTTAATATGCAGTAGATGTAGTTTCAACACTTGAGGTCCTCCATGAGTGACTGAGCAAGTAGAATTTGTGCAGCTGGTCACAACCCTTTGAGCCCAGCAGCTCAGCCAACTTTCAGCCCACCTTTCTGTCCACGTAATCCCCCTTCAATGAGGATGTAATGAGAAAATCCATCAAAAGCCTTACTAAAATCAAGGTAAAGAACATCCAACCCAGTTTTCTCATGCCAGATAGTATGAAATTTATCAACTGTCCTTCTCCTTTGGTAAATCCATGGCTTTTCCCAATCATCTTTTTGTACTTTGTGTTTGAAAATGGCTTTCAGAATTATTTGCTCCATCATCTTCCCAGAGGTTGAAGTGAGGCTGGCCAGCCAGGAATTCCCCAAACTGTCCTCTCTTGCCCTTCTTGAAGAGCGGAGTGGAGTTTACTTTCTTCCAGTCCTCTGAAAATTTGTGCCATTACGCCCTTTTAAAAATAATCAGCGGTGTATATATAATGATACACAATGTTTTTATCTCAGTCTCCAAGTGGGGTGTGGTGGGACCCATGTTTTATCTTTTCCCATGCAATTTAATGTACTTTATTTCTTTCTGCAATAAAATAGGGAGTAAAAGTTTAAAGAGCTGAAATTCTTTCAGATTTCAGACTCAAAGAAAAGTGCTGTGGCCAAAAACCTGCCTGTAGTTTGATTTTTTCCAAGTAATGTCTATTGACCTTCTATCAGCTTTTTCCTTTCCATACAAATTTTCTTACTTCAGTTACAATCTGCTATTGCAGAATACCATCACTGCAAAAGGACTTCAGCAATTTTTTTTTCTGCAGGAGTTATTTGTAGGAAATATTAAAGAATTACTCTGAATGTATGCAAAGTAATTAATTTATGACTTTATCAGGAATACTGGTGTATTTATAAAGCAGAGGCTGCTTTCCTTTCCTAAAATTCTGCTAAACTTTTGAGTTCCTGAAACTGTTATGCACAGCCCTCTACACAGCTGGAACTTTATATAGCTACGCCGCTAACAAAAGTGATACTGTGCATCACAAAAGCCATGCAGAAGCACTTGTTAAGAACAAAGAGTCTTCTTTTGCTCTGAATATTCTTGCTTCATGTGTTCTATGAATATACTTTAAAACACTATGTTGCTAGGCAATTTTTAACACCTCTTTTTACCACTTCATAGTGATGCTTTTGTGTTTTCTTATTAAATTTCTTCCTCCCTCCAGGATTCTCATGAACTATATGCTCCTAAAATTATTTCTAAAATGACTGACTTGATGTGAGACTTGTGACTGACTTGCCACTTCTGTAAAATGATAGGCCTTTCTGTTCCTTAAAACAAATCATGTTCCATGTCTGCCTTTCTGCTAACAGTGGTCTCCAGTGCAAGTATAGTTGCTAGCTGTTCTCTGCTTTTAAAAGCTGTGGTTAACTGCAGCCAGTCTCACTGTGGAAGAGAAACAGACCATCTAAGGCAAGCTGCTGTTAGCAATTAAGAACAAACAAACAACACCAACAAAAAATGTGATTTAATGGCAGAACAGTACTTGCATATGAACTACGAGTTTGGTCCTTAATAGAAAATACTAATCCACAGACACACTCCTCAAAAAACAGCTGAGATGAACAGTTACAATAATGGTTTTAGTTAAACTGTGCTTCTTACATTTCTACAGGAGGATTTCCAAAAAACCCCTGGATCTCATAGCATGACCAATTCCTCCCTTGCTCTATGTGGTGTGTTGACCATGGCTGGATGCCAGGCACCCACCAAAGCTGCTCTCACTCTCCACCACAACTGGGCAGGACAGAGAAAATACACCTCATGAGCTGAGGAAAGGACCAGAAGAGATCACTCACCAAGTACCACTATGGGCAAACCAAGGAATTTAGGGAAATTAATTTAATTTGTTAACAATCAAAATCAGAGCAAGATAATGAGAAGTAAACCAAATTTTGAAAACATCTTCCCCACAGGAGCAGATATCCAACCTGCAGCCCATGGTAAAACTCCATGCTGGAAAGCTGGGTGACCAAAAGAAGGCATGAGGGAAAGACCATTCCAGGTCCTGGAAGGGAACTATGGGCCCATGGAGAGAGGAACCTACCCTAGTGTGGGTTTTCTGGTAGGACTTGAGACTCCACTGTAGCAATCTGCTCCTGAGGAACTGCACCCTGTGAAGGGTCCCACGCTGGAGCAGCTCATGCAGAAGTGAAGCGCATGGGAAGGACTCACTTTGGAGAAGTTCCTGGAGGACTGTCTCCCGTGGGAGGGACCACATGATGAAGCAGGGGAAGGAATACTTTCCCTAAGGAGAAAGCAGCAACTGAAACATGTGATGAACTGACCACAACCCCCATTTTGCATCTCCCTTCAATGCTGCAGGAGAAGATGTACCGATCAGGAAGGAGTGAGTGGAAAGTGTTTTTAAGGTTTGTTTTACTTCTCTTTGTCCTAATCTTATTTTGATAGACGTGTGAGAAAGCCTTGAAAGGGTTAGTCCACATACACCCTGTTTATGCATTTGTTTCTGGAGACGAGAAATAAAGAGTGAGTTTTGATCTATGTTGGATGTGAACTCTAAACTGAACAGCTTGTACCAGAGAGGAAAGGTGGGAGATTTTGTCTCCTCTTCCCTGCAGCAGGCCTGTGCTCTTGTCACTCAAAGATGAATAAAATGAAATGTTGGTTAGAGCATGACAGTCCTGGCTGATAGCGGAACCTGCTGCAGTGTTCCAAATAGTGACATGGCTTGGTATCTGAGGAAAAGAAGACAGAAAACATTTATACATTTCTTATACTTTCTGTATTTAGAACGCTGAGCATTTTGTGCACTTCAGAGAGGCAGTTGAATTCTGATGAGTTCTCTAAGATGTTTTTTGTAGGTAGCCCTTTATACTTAAATGAAACCTGTAAATTCAGATAATTTCCATCACGGCTAGAAACCAATCCAGACCGATACCCTGACATTACCCCAAAAGACCTCTAATGAGGTCTCATCTGGTATAGACTGTAAAGAAATATTTGTCCAAAAGAAGAACATGGAGCCACATTTGTGATGAACCTGGAAAAAAAAATTCAATTATAAGTGGAAATATAAAATGGTAATCATTTTGTGATAAAAATTGAAGTACATTATGAGTTCCTACTATTCACCTAAGGTTTTTTTTAGTAAAAATTTCAAATAGATTGTGAAATAGGTTGCTATCATTCTGGTAGGAGTGTATTCACACAATGACTACATTTAAATAGAAAATGGGAATTTAAAAATGAAATGTTCATAGAATATTAGAAGGAACATTTAAAGATATTCTAGTCCAAACCAACTGCTGTGAGCAGGGACATTTTTCACTATTTAGGTTGCTCAAAGCCTTGTGCAGCCTGGCCTTGAACACTCCCAGGGCTGGGGCATCCACAACTTTTCTAGACAACATGTTCTAGAGTATCTCACGAGCCCCATCATAATTTATTTTTTATGTCCAATCTAAATCCACACTCTTTCTGTTTAAAACCATTAACCTTGTTCTATCAAGAAGATATCCACATTTTTATCTGTTGCTTTACCTGGATAATTGGAATTGGATCCCAGACTGAGCTGAGCTAGATCACAGCTCAGCAGACTAGAGAGCTTTCCACCACAGAGCTCTCTTGTCTGTCTGATAGTACCTGAGAGAAAGAGAAGGACAAAGGGGCCAAGTAATAGTGAGGACAATACAGAAAAACAATGCAGTTAAGGAGTTCTCTCTTTTCCATCAGACCTTCTGCAACATCTGAAGCTAAATAACACTGATGGGGTTTTTTTGCTAAAACATTTGGAGAAGGAAGTAGGGGTACACACTTATACCTCTGCAGTCTGGCAAAAGATTTTAAGACATGATGATTTCCAGTCTCAGGGACACCAACCAGCCATGTGGTCCAGACCTCCCAAGAAACAGAATGGGAGAAGATCAAATATTTAATTTAGTCTCCAAGTCATCTTGTGTGTGGTGGTTTTCTTTCTCTTTTTTCATAAAGCACATATCGGAAGAGTGCCTTTAGGAGCTTCCTGGAAGTAAACATAAAGCCATTGTTATTTCAGCCAGTACACTTTTCTGATTTGTTTAAAGACTTTTTTTTTTTTTTTTACTATGTTTAGTTTATGTTTAATGTCTGTCTTCAATTTGTGATAAAGAAGGGTGGAATTAAACACAGTTGTCGATAGCATGCAAAAGCAGTGAGATATACATACAGCAGCACTATTAAAGCAACACTTCTGCAAGTGTCAGACAGCAAAGTTTCTGATAAACCAAGGGATTTCTCTACCAGTGATGGGTGTCTTAGCAGGGGCCTTTTGGCAAAGATTTATGCTGGGTGGGTTTCACCTCACACAGCATCTGACTGGTGAAATGTAGATGTCTGTCTTCTGCAGTTAACAGATTCTTTCATGATTTACTGAAAATGAAGTAGCCACGTGTTTGTGGGGTTTTTATTTTGCTGGTCAATCAAAACAATCCAGATGGCTGGCAAAGGTGTAAAGTCAAACAACAGAGTCAGCAAAGTTGGTCACTAACAGGCCATTGCTTCAAAGCTTTCAGTCAGTGGTCTGAGATCTTAAAGCAAAAGCAAGTCTTAAACGCTTTCAAAGCAAGATTAAGAGATGTACTTACTAAACCAGGAAAGAGAGCAAAAATTGTGTACATTCACGGTAAAAGTAGGTATCTTAATCTTACTTTATAGATAAAATATCATAAATTCCCCTTTTGATGCTCTGTATTGGTATATCTACGTATCCCACGATTCCTATGCTCATTTTTAGGCATTCAACCTTTCACATCCAACACAAAAAGCATTTTAACACCGAATTCAGCACTATGAATTCCATTAATAGAATAAAGCACCTGAAAGTTCCCAATTCCCTTTGTAGATCTAACCTTTGAAATTCTTGTAGACTGGTTCAAGAAAGAGGAATTCAGCCTGAAGCAGATGCAGAGAAGACCTGTTTTGGCAATCAGAGGAGTAGAGAGTATATTTTGTGTGAAAATTTAATGCTCAGATAGTTTAACAAAACAAAGGTGATAGAGAGGTGATGCAATTGATTTTTATAAATACATCAGAGTGAAAATGGAGTTATTTAATCTGAAGGAAGTGCTGCGGCAAGCCCCAAAAGACACAGACTGCCCAAGGAATACATTAAAATTGGATATTGGAAGAAAGGTTTTATTTGCTGACACAGTGAAGTCCTGCAAGAGCCATCCAGCAAGGCTAATGAGGAAGAATAGAAAGCACATAATTTTAAATGAGTTCCAATCACCAAAATGATGGAGTCTACTGGTGCACCTGAATTACTTGTGATGGTGCACCTGAATTACTTGTGACAACAAGAAGGTTGGAATTAGTTGCCTTGTTGCTGGAATATGCTCACAGTTTTGTTATATTCTCAACTGCAGACATGTGGAGTTTTAGCTCATTTTTGCAGGAGTTAACCTGCAGCTTTAGCAACTTATTCTAGGTATGGAAGGAGGTTAGAAGTGCAAGTTTATTGCCACTGATAACATCAGTTGTTCACGACAGTCTTTTGCTGTTTTCTCTGAATCCCTAGCTACTCTGTGTCTGTGCCACAGCGTGTTCCAGCTCAGGCAACCTGGTTTAAGGCAGAGCAGCAGTTCCAGCTGCATTATTAAAAGATAGAGATCTGAAAGGGATGAAAACTATCCCAGGCATGCCCTACCACACACATACATTTGATACAGCAAAAACTTGTGTGCTCTCTGAGCAAGAAGCAACTCTGACCCAGGAGCCAGTTTTACAAAACAGAGCTGATGAAGAGCAAATCAAATGCTAAGAAATGCCCTCTTTGGTTCTGGTTCAGACAGGCTGGGATGTGCTGTCTGGTCCAGATGTGTCCTCAAGGAGGAAGAACAGAGCATTGCCCTCCCTTCTTTTCATCCCATCTTCCCAGAGTAAGGAAGAAAGGAGATGTCCCTACTATAGCTCCAGGACTTTTGAACTACCCTGATAATGAAAAATAACCAAGTGTTCCCTACTTTTCCGTACTTTCTGTGTGGCCCAATTCTGTTTTCTACTTATTCCGTGAATTTTAATATCTAATTGGATCTAATATGACCTTAATAGTTTTTCCAGTATCAGGGATGCTCCACTGTAGCTCAGTGAACAAGAAAAAGAGCATTAAGCAAAAATGAGTGCTCTTTTCTGTAGTTCCAAGATGGAAAGGAAAAAAATAATAACTACAACATATGTATGAGAGCATCTTGTTGTTTTTGTTAAGAGTTTTTGGCATTATTGTTTCCTGACTGCT
This sequence comes from Passer domesticus, assembly GCF_036417665.1. Classification (NCBI taxonomy): domain Eukaryota; kingdom Metazoa; phylum Chordata; class Aves; order Passeriformes; family Passeridae; genus Passer; species Passer domesticus. The sequence continues at coordinate 68,108,068 of NC_087475.1, read as the reverse complement.
ATGGAAAATGAGATTTTCATGCTAAGAACAGCCTTCAAAGCACTCTTCTTCCATTGGAAGGACAGGATTCCTAGAGGAAGGCCTCTTCCAATCTCTGTGAATTATCCCAGGAGCCCAGAGCTGTGCTTTATAATCCAGTTGCTACTCTCAGTTGTGTTATCTCAATAGAGGGCAAAATGCAAAGCTCTTCCTACAATTCTGGCTCTACAGAAGCCAACCAGTTTTACCAATGACCTCAATAGAGTCAAGATTTAAACTCTCCATTAGATCTGAATCTACTACTGCACCCTGGCCTCAATTCTAGTATGTAAACCATAACAGTTCTCAGAATTATCATTCTGCAGCACTTAAACCTGGTGCTTTTCACGGGGTGGTAACCAAACTGAATATAACAGTGCAATTATGCAGGGCAAACCAGGGCAAACTAGCTAAGCCAAATGTAAAAGTCTCTCTCCTTGAAGAACCCATATCAGTTTCAGTAGAACAGAGGCTTTTGGTCAGGCCACTCTCACAGAAGAGGGCTGGTGGCACATTGTTAATTTTACTGATGATAAATGTGGTTTTTATGTTCAAGATCATAAGCAAGTTACATTTAACAGCCTGACATATTGAGAAGAAAACAAATTTTCTTTCTGCACAGCGGATGGAAATTATAGATGTAAGAGCTGGGAAAAAAGCAATAATATCTATAAATTGTATAAATATAATATAATAATAAATATAATAATATAAATATAATATAATAATAAATATATATTATATATATAATAATATATAATATATATTATATATTATATATAATATATAATAATATATATAATATAATAATAAATATAATAATATCTATAAATTGTATTTTATCAATCTGTTTCAGGCTGTACAATTAGAAAAGTTATCAGTGACATCACAACTCATGATACATACCCACTGAAGTGTCCCCTCTGGGAAGATCTAACTTCCCAGTATGTCTAACTCATTGTAAGAATAAGAGATGTGCATCATTTAAACTACATTACACTCCCAGGTGATGAGCGAGGTTATCTGGAATCTGTGCAATTATACTGCACATGAAGCTGATGTCAGACCCCAGGGAGTGCTAGGATTTACACAGCCTTCTCTGAATGCACTAAAAAGGAGATCACTGTGATGATTTTCATGAGGTTGATTATTCTCATGATCCATACCAAACAGTTTTTGGTTTTTTATGGATACATAAGGATTAGTATACCTCAAGCAGTCAGTAGGAATGCCAGGGGAAGTATATATTGGGAGCTCTTTCTTCTCCATTTCTTGTGACACCTGTCTCAGGGAAGAAGAACATATGCTTCTGTGACATCAGGTTAGATTAATCCCATCATAGCCTATACCTCAGTTTGTCAAGCCAATGGTTTTTACAACAAGGAGAAAAAACCTGGAAATTTTAGGCAGAAGTAATTTGATTTCCTTTAAACCTCTACTTTTGAGAAAAGTCATGCTTTAATGTCTGTTTCTCTCATTACTTAAAAAAAGTATCTCAATAGAGAAACTCATATGTAGACATCTGTGTTTTGCCAGATGAATTACACCCTTTAGTTTAAACCTCCCTCGTGACCTCAGGTTTGGGTTGTTTAGTTTGTTTGTTTTTTCATTAATCAGAGTGGGACTACATTGTGGACATTTTATGCACAAACAGAAACTGATTTGGCAGAACTGGGCCTGGGCTTTTGCCTTCTCACTGACTTTCAACAGTGTAAGCATGATCCTGATGCAGCACAACTTACATAAAACCTGTCTCATTCCTACCTTATCCAGACTTCCCCTACGTTAGAGCCTAGTGATTATTAAGCATGTTTGAGAAATGAGACATATGACTTCTAGGCATGTTTCATTAAGAGCAGGCTTGTTTTGTCCTGGAAGAAAAATTTTGTCAATACATCAGGAATTCTCCTCCTTCCTGTTTAAGTTTGGTATATATCCAGGAGTATGAGAACATGCAGGTTCATAAGAAGAAATAAAGTGGAGAGCTTGGGTCCAGTCTTAGACCTCAATTTTTGGGTCTAATCATCTTCAGTACTCACTTATTGGAAAAAGCTGATTATGATCAGACAGCGATCCGCATCAAGTTCATTGCTATCTCCAAAATGAGGTGAGATTTTGTTTTTCAAATTTATTCTGTCTGCTTTTTTAGAAATTAATCCATATCTATTAACATAGTAAAATTAGGTAAGAAACTCTGTTTCCTGAAAGATAACACCACAAAGAAAGTACTTGCTGCAGGGAATAATGCTTCTAGCATTCCAGCTTACCAAGGGCTTGGTACTATAGAAACATGGCATAATCAGTGCTTTCAAGAGCTATAGTTCCAATTATAATGCTAAACATATGATGGTTTCCCTTGCCTTTTAACTAGTGTTGCAGGTAACAAAATAAACCTGCTGTACTGCCTTGGCTGATGTGTTTTCTTCTGTTCCTGTGTAGTTATTGCAGCTTATTTTTCTAAATGTACTTCAATCATCCATTTTAATTATCCTCTTTAGCCACTAAAAAATGAATTAATGACCAATTTCAATTAAAAAAATAAACCCTAAAAATAAACTTTAACAGTGCTGAGAGGACAGCAAACTCAGTCTAGGATCTAACCAAGTATTCTGTCTCCAGCAGTGAGGAATAGCAGATGTTGTTGCATGCAAAGAGAACAAGCATGTTGTGATATTGATCAAATACTTTGGAGCCTGTAGCTGACAGGTTTTTGAGCCAAACTTGTTATATTTGCTTATAACTGGGAAGATAAAGGAGGAGTTAATAAGAACCAAGCCTCTAGTCAACTGCAATGGTAAGTTTGTTTCTGAAATTCCATGTTTTAAAGAAAAAAAATGGAAGGAAAATTATCTAACTTGTTATGGTCTTACACTTCTAAAAGACTTTGTAAAAACATATTGCTTCTCTTCACACTTCCTGGTCCTGACCCTTCTCTGGAGTCTGGATTCCTAAACATAAGAATTCACAAATTTTTGGGTCCAGCAGCCAGCACTGCACAACTTTCAATTAAAGTGCACTGATACAACTCTTCATGGGGGCAGTGTTCCCCTGTGCTTGTGAAGTGACAACTGGCAGTAGTAAGTTGATGTGTTCTACATCAATCTGAAATACATCTGTTGGACCAATATAGAAAGATCCTGAAGAGAGGTGTGGTGTCCCTCCGGTACCTGGGTTTACCCTTTGGAGGTCAGAGACACTGAGCTGCTCAAGGGCTCACACTTGATGCCACATTTTTTCTCAATTCTGATCACTTTTGGTCTCTGGATTTTGAAGGATTTTTCTTTCCTTCTAAATAGTCTCCACACTAAACAATCCTGCTTTCAGTTACACAGATTTTTTTATCTATTAACCTGAACAGACAGCCCGAGTTTTCTCATGTAATTACCAAATGCAGTATACATACTTGACAGGTATTCTCACTCACAGACCAATAGCCTTCTAATCCTTGGGATGGTAAGTGTCAAGCTTTAATGTATGCCCAGGTGCCTCCTCCACAGCTATGCCTCCCTTGCATCTAGAAATCTAATGCTTGTCCCCTCTGCATGTGAAACAGGCATTTCCTTCTCCACACATCCCAGTATAGCCGCTACAAGGATTATAAACTGGAAGCTTCAGAATGGCAAGGCCACTGCACCTTCTGGGAATGTATTTCAAGTCACAGAAACATAGAATCAGTTAGGTTGAAAACTAAGATCATTGAGTCCAACTCGGTGGTGGACCAGTTCACCATGGTGGTGACTGAACACCACAATGTCAAGTAAACGATGGCACTGAGTGCCACATCCAGTCTTTTCTTAGACACCTCCAGGGATGGTGACTCTACCACCTCCCTGGGCAGTCCATTCCAATGTCTAATCACCCTTTTTCCATGAAAAATGTCTAACCTAAACCTCTTCTGGCACAGCTTAACCCTATGTCCTCTCATCCTGTCACTTGTTGCCTGGCAGAAGAGATGACCCCCACCTGATTACACCCTCCTTTTAGGAATTGTGGGACAATAAGGTCTCCCCAGAGCCTCCTTTTCTCCAGGCTAAATACCCCCAGCTCCCTTACCTGTTCTTCATCAATTTTGCACCTTTTTCCAGCTGTTTCCCTTCCCTGGACACGCTCCAGCCCCTCCATGTCCTTTTTGTAGTGAGGGACCCAGAACTGAGCACAGAACTCAGTTCTGCCCTCACCAGTGCCGAGTGCAGGGGCACAATCACTGCCCTGCTCCTGCTGGCCACGCTGTTGCTGATACAGGCCAGGATGTCACTGGCCTTCCTGGCCACCTGGGCACATCTGGCTCATGCTCAGCTGCCATTGAACAGCATTCCCATTTCCTTTTCCACTGGGCAGCTTTCCAGCCACTGCCCTCAGTCTGTAGCACTGCCTGGGGTTCTTGTGACCCAAGAACAGGATGTGGCACTTCGACTTGTGGAATCTCATACCCCTGGTCTCACCCCATGTAGTGTAGTCATGGCTCCACAGAATGGGGTTGCCAGAACAGTTGCCATGATTTTATTTAGGGGCTTTAAACAAAATTTTATGCAAAACTCAGGGTGATGTGAGCAGGCATCTTGGAGAGCTTTGGAATAATAGTTAATGAAATTCCAGGCAATTTGAAAACACAAAATACCCCCAAGGAATATTGAAATGCATTAACAATTTGAGCCCCTCAGATCCACTCACTGCTACCTACCCATGTCACCTTTCACATTTCCCTCTCTTCTGTAGCCAGGTTCTGCACTGACAGGTCTGAATTTACATTCTTTGTGCATGATGTGGATGTTGCCAGAGGTCTTCGCTGCTGAGAGAGCTATGTGCTCAATTTATTATCGCAAATGTTGACTGATCCTATTAAATTTGTGTATCTCATATGTGTGAATTTGTCATTTAAACTAGATATTCCCTAGGGATTTATAATATTTATAATGTCACTGGGATTATCTTGAATCAAATTTGCATATTTTATGTTTATCAAGTTTTATTTTTTTGTAGAGACAAACACTGAAACAACATAAACCTTTTGTAAGCAGTAATTAGGGACTGGAAATTGTTTCCAGAAGAGTCTGGTTATTGGACTCCACCTGGGCAATCTATTTGTGCTTTGTTTCAATTTACAAATTTTTACAAGAAAGAAAAGGATCTTCCTCTCTTGGTGATTGTTTTGAAAATTACCTTTCTAAGAATTCACTTTTAAACACAGTCTTTTCAAGAAGCTTTCTGAAGTGGAGAGCTGTGCTCTCTCCTCTGCTGGGAACAGCCTATTTCAAAACTGAACAGACAAACACAGAACCTTTTGAAAGGAAATTCTTTGGAGCCCACTTCAGTTCCACTGGTAAAGCCCAGCCACTGGCATTTCGGTTGCTGAAGGGAAGGAATCTAGAATTAAATCCACCTGTTCACTATCCAGATAATGCAGCAGCAATAGCTGCAAGCAGGAACCTGTTTGAAGAAACAGGTGCAGAAATAGCAGAAAATATGAAAGTAAATATGGATATAAGGAAAATGTTGTGATTGCCAGTAGAGTATAAGGATTTCAGAAGTGAAATACTAGTTACATGCAAGACATTGATTATGAGGGGAGAACAGCCGAGGCTAGAGCTGCAGTGCCTGCAATTGGCAGCCTTTGTCCCCGATATGCATCATCACTACTTTCTGGCTCTCATCCATCATTATATGTCAGTTCTTTCCCATATGGCCTCTGCTACTGGCTTCATGGTGGATGGGGCAAGGAAGGGAAAAGTCCAATACTGACCTTTGCAGCTGGTCCCTGGGGCAGGAGCAGCAGCAGGAGTTTGTGTTCATTTACTTCCAGCTGCACAGAGTTCTTCTCTCATTACTCCTTGCTGGAGCCTTGGTTACATCTACATTATAATTTATCAGCTAATGCTATTTAGACCATACTGCTGGCCTGAATCCCCCTGCATTTTCCCAAGATCTGTCTCTCTGCAGCAACTCTATGCTTTGAAGTAGAGGTTTTTTTAAGTTTTGAACTGTAGCTGTGTGAGGCCTGTTAGCCACAGCTCCCATTGGAACAGATGTTTTAAGGCCTTACTATGAAACAATTCATGGTCCTTCTTCAGCCAGGTGGCACCAGTGCAAAGGTAGATGGGAGGCACGGAGACCACTGGGTCACATCCTCCCTGTTCCCAGGGTACCCCGAGCGTGTGTGGGCACACACGTTATTGTGTCTGACACACAAGATGTACTGACAGGCTGCTTCCCCAGGCACACCCTCTGTTTCATAATAGGTCTAGTACAAATGTTTTTTTCAGTGTAGAATATGTGTGGATCTGACACAAAGCATGTTCTAAAAATGTGGTTCAGAGTCTAGGAAGTGGTTTTGACACACAGAAGGAATTTAAGGCACATAAATGCTGAGATGAGAGCTGCCTGTCTCAGGAGATGGAGGCTTTTAGAGGGGGAAAGGTATAAGGACTCTGCAAAGAGTGTAGGAATCCTCCAAAACGGCTGTGAGCAGTTTTCATGCTTTTTAAAAAAGAGCCTGTAATTGCTGAAATAACGGAGTGGCAATAATTTGCAGTTCAGCAGGGAACTCTTAGGTGCTGTGGTGTTTTGCTAGAATGGTTAATGAGAAGATAGACTAGGAACTTACCACTGTGACAAATCTCTGTTAATTAGGACAAGGAAACCAACAAACAGAAGAGATGCTTACAGGAGAAACAGGAGACACAAAGATCTGGTCGGCTGTTTACAGGGTGTTATCTCAGATTTAACAGAACACTTAAACTGATTAAATCAGTTCCATTAAATCAAAGTG